>NW_024412415.1:18117429-18138862 GCF_014898765.1 Herpailurus yagouaroundi | reverse complement strand
TTTCTTTTCTTTTCTTTTCTTTTCTTTTCTTTTCTTTTCTTTTCTTTTCTTTTCTTTTCTTTTTTTGGGGGGGGCATGAAGCATTAGGAATTGCTCCCGTTTTTCTCTATAAGAAAAATTATATCACCTGTGAAATTTTACGTGTATGTTATGCCACATGCCACTCTTTATTCTTTCTCTGTGGTTATTTTTTCATCTTACCTTTTAATTCCCCAGACTTCTAAGTTATAGGACTAATTTTAGCATCTCCAAAGGGTGGGTCTCATAGAGACAGTGCTTCTCACACACAGGTGTCAAAAGCCCCAGCCTAAGTTCAACCATCCTTAAAACTTCCCACAGAACTTTTTGAGCATTCATCAAAATTTATTTTGCCTCTTCCCCCTTGAAGGAAAGCATTCCACTGGAAAAGCAGTACATTTTTTGAGCATTTAATTGTTTTACCTACATGGAGTCTACTGGAAAAGACTCCCCAGGGAGCCTGCTCTCCATCACGCTGTAAAGGATCTTATGGCAGTGTGTATTTTAACATTTGGCTTTTCTGGTAGCTGTATTTCCCATGCCTGCCAGTTTTAGCCAGGTGGTGGCTCCACCAGCGAGCTTTTCTGGAGCTTTTATGTAAAACTAACAGTGCTATTCCTGTGATTTTGTGTCTGCTTTCCTTCTCTGCCTTTTCGAAGGCCCATTTTGATTTTTCTGTTATATTTCTCATTTTAATCTTTAGGATTTGATGGAGCAACTTGAAAAACAAGACAAGACTGTTCGAAAACTGAAAAAACAACTGAAAGTATTTGCCAAAAAAATTGGTGAACTAGAAGGTATTTAAACATGATTTTATAACAGTTGCCAAATCTTGATTTTATGTTTGTTATACTAGTGGTCTAACAGGTTTGCATGCAGTTATTAAGGATGGTATTAGACCAGCAAACTTGGCCTCTGTGGAGTGGAAATTTCCATCGCTAGGTAGGGAAAAATGTTCTTTTCATGGTAGTAGTAATTTGTGAGAAGAGAGAGAATTCATTCAACAAGCATCTAATGACTGTATTCTTTGTGCCAGACACTGTGCTTGGCAGTATAACAGAGGTTAAGCGCATGGATTCTATAGCCAAGCTTCTTGGCTTCAACTCCCAGCTCTTTTATTAGTCCTCTGATGTCGGGCAAGTTATTGAACCTCTCTATGCCTCAGTTTCCCCACTTGTTACATGGGAATTATCATGGCATCTATCTGACAGTTTGTGAAGATGAAATAATTAATGTGTATAATGTATTTAGTGTATTTCCTGACACATAGTAAATGCTATATACAACTTCATTATTATTTTTACTGTTAACTTCTAGTATTAGGGAAACTAAGATGAGTAAAATTAAGTCTGCATCTTCAAAGAATCTAATAGAGAAAATAAGAGAAGTAAATAAGGAAAAATGAATTATGATTATAAAGAAAATTTCTTTAAGCGTTTCATGGTTTGTATATGACGATGGGAAAACACCTTGAAAAAATGATCAAATATCAGTTATTATATACAAATGAATCTTGTCTTTTGGATCAGTATGCTTGTTCCTTCCCTAGGTATGTATCTAGGTGCCAGGGATATAGCAGTAAATGGAGGTAAAGCCAGGTTCTAAGCATATTCTAACAATGTTCTTGTTGTTCAAGAGATTTAGAGACCCTCTTTGGAATTGTCTTCAAACCTATGTGATTTTGACCAGAAATGATACTGTGCAGTCTGACTACCCATCTGTTCTCTCGGTGTCACTCTGCATAGTGTTTGCTTGGCTCAAAGGATGAAGAGCCCCCAACACTGGGAATGCTCAGAAGAGTCTACCATGTTAACTCTGTGTGGTTTTCCTTCTTTCAGCATTCCAGGTCTGTCCTGACTGTCCTTTCTGTTTGGTCTTCCATCTTCTCTTGCTCAAGTCCTGCTCATCCTTTGAGACCAGAGTCACATCCCCAAGCGCAGCCTCTCCTGATCATGCAGGCAGGCTTTATGGCTCTGCCCTCTGTGTACCACGATGGCTCACATTTTTTGTGGTTTTCACAGTCATACTTCTAGCAGTTTTTCTGTTTGAATCACTGGCTTCCTCAATGGCCATGAGCTTCCTCAGCATAGGGACCACTTCTTATTTCTCCTTGTTTTCACAGCATTGAGCATAGTGTCTGACCCACAATAATCATTCCTTCAGTGTTTGTTGAACAAATAAATAAGTTCCAGAAATATTTAGAATGGCAACATAGGTGTTCACTTTGAAGAGGATAATACTCTTTGGGTATACGAATGTTGAAATATTTATTTAGAAACCATATAGATTACTTTGGAGTCAAAATTTATTTATAATCATGTAGCATTACATGATTCATATGTTACATTAAAACTTTGAGCCTCCAAATCACACACACATGTGGACTGTAATGTCTGTCGACAGAACTTTAAAAAATCTTTATTTGGAAAACCTTTCTGCACTTAATTCTGCTTTAATTATATCATGAGATGATAATTAGCAGAGTGCCTGAAAGAACTGATTTTAAGGATATTAACTAGCTGATTAGTTTTTTCAACTTCTAATGATTTCTTTGCAATACATTAGTAAAATTTCATAAATAACAAAGCCACTTATTATTTTAAGTTTTTACTCAGCTTTTTTTGTTATGTATACTTTAAATTGAGATAGGTTAGAATACCTCAAGAAGTCAGAAATTTTAAGCCATTATCAATCAGAAATCAATCTCATCAATGAAACTATCTTGCCAGCTATGTTCTCAAACCTATAAGTAGCATTTGAGAAACACTTCATAGATTAAACAAAGACATCATTTCTTCAGAAAAGTTATATTTCGAGTTAAATGATATGTATCTAAAGAATAAAACAAAATAGATGTGTGTGACTTGGACACGTGCTGAGTGCAGTGTCCCTCCCCCCCGCCCCAAATTAGAGAATAAAGGTAGCAAGCTCTTCTAATACTTTTCATATCTCCTAATCTCCCATTATACAGAAAATACAGGCAACTTTCTACAACAAAGCATCTTTTAAAAACTAAAAGTTTTCTTATATTTTTCTCTAAATATAATATACTTAAATTCTTCTGGTTTAAAATAGCAAGACTCTTGTCTCCTCCTATGGGCTACCCTTAATTAAGGAGACTTTTTTAGAAGCCAGTGTGGCTTTTTTTAAAAACGCCAACATATATAATTTGATATAGCTAAATTGAGAGTGTTTCAAAATTTGATGTGCTTTGTGCTGTATTTTAATCCAGTAGTGGGTGTTCCATCTCAATTTTCATGGAGTCAGGGAATTTATACCTAAAAGAATTCTGGAAATCAGTTAATTATTTCATGGGAGTAAAAAACGGAGGTCCAGAAACTGTAAGTGACTGCCAAGGTCTCGGCAGTTAGTAGCCAAACTGAAACTAGAACCCAAGCTTTCCAGGAACACTTAACTCTCCCTTTGTGTCATATTTTCCAACACAACCTCTCTTCTTGTAGGAATTTATTTGACTGTCTCTATTAAGCCTGAAATCAAGATATTTCTGGTACCAAAGTGGGGAAAATTTAACTTTTAAAAAATTATGCAATTTCCTTTCCTTTTCCAGGACAAAAAGGTTCAGAATATTTTATCCCTCAAGTATAACGAATCTAGAAAATAGAAAATAGAGATCGCTTCAGGTCTTTCTAGAAGAAAGTCTGTATTAGATGAAACATTGGACCAAACAACCCCAAGATCTTTTGAGTCTTTGAAAACTGGGATGTCGTCCTGGCTTTATTCTTTGTGGCCTTATATTTTCCTGATGCTAGATAAAGCTTGACATTTTATTTTAATTAGAAGATAGCTTGCTAAATAAATCAAGTTTGTGTTGAGCTTACATCTATATTTTATCTATGCATTTTTATAAAGACTCAAATCTCTGAGGAGAATTCAAAGGCAGAGAGAAACTTTTAATGAAAATATGGCAAATTTTGTCTCTGACATTTTTGTACAGAACCAAAAATATCTTGGTTAGACGTTTTGCAAAAGGAAAGTGAAGCTTTCTTTTAAAACATGAAATCTAATAAAAATATTTACTGTATTTCATAAATTCTGAGATATACAAATTTTTACATTTTAACATCTCAAATTTGGTTGCGTCTTTCAAAAATTGTTGATGGGTTGTAGTTTAATTGGCAGTGTTTTTCCTTCTTCAGTGTTATATAAAATAATGGTATATCTCATCATCAATGGATGAAATCAGTAGGTTTAAAACATTCTTTTTGGATTACATAGGGTCCAAACATGTACCTTTACTGATAAACATATAATATATTGAATCTGTTTCCTCTGTGTCCTCTCTCAGAATTGTTTCTATGCCTCAAAGCATCTAGTAACACAGATGGCAGGGGTTTTACTCTTTTGTACCTTACATGCAGCATATGTATAAGCTGTGAAGCCCGCTGTATGCTGATCCTGAGTTCTTCATGGTGCTGTGTTTAAACTGACTCCAGAAGTAATTTGTGTAAAACTAAATAGCTTGAATCTCCTGTCTCCTGCATAGAGACATACAGTTTACCATGCATATGAAACACTAGATATCCCAGTCCTGACTTGTCCAATCACGATATGATCACTCTTTAGATATCATAGTGGTGATGGACGGTGGTGATTGTCAGCGCTGGTAATCCCGGTGTGTGATGCTGCAGCATGAGGTGGACGGAGTGTCACTAGGCTGGCTCCCTGCCACTTAAGCCAGAACACTGGCAGGTACTGGTGTTCTCTGTGATAACCTTGTCCTGTGGAGCTGGCTTGCCAGAACTAACATAGGAAGTTGCCCAGGGTGACAGGGGAAGCTCTACTGATACCTTGTAGAATCAGCAACATTAAATTTTCTAATGCTTCTAAGCTGCATTTTTGACACCAGGTTCAACTCAATCTATGCCTAAAGAGATTTCTTAACTGCCCCCTCCCTATAGATAAAAGAAGAAAAACCTGCTTATTAGCACATACTTCCACAAACACCACCATGACTCTGTGTTTCCTTTTCTTCCCTTGCATTTCTCATTTATTTCTCAATTTTGAGATGAAATTGAAGACTTTTTTTTTTAATACTTAGCATAATCCTTCTCTAGCACCTGCCATTAACAATAGTGACCATTTTTAACATCTAAAAGGGTTGTTAACCAGTGGTTATACTTTAAATGGTTACAACTTAAGACGTTTAGCACTTGATTACAAACAAGCAAAAACCAGAATAATATTTAGGAAATCATATTAAATAGAAGTGTTTTATCTGCTCATGATTTCTTTGCGGATGAGGGGTAGTAGGAAAAAGTTAGTGCTTTGCCTTATAAGGCCTTTGTGAAAAATGATACATTTCACATCAACTAGTGTGAACAAACACTATTCTGCCATTTATCTTGATGTGGTTTGAACTGATTGCAATTATACAGTGAAAGTAAGTGTTCTTTTTCTTTGATGACTGGATTCATAGAGCTAAATGTGACAGGGAATCTTTAATACTCTTGCTGCTTCTTCCTAGAATATTATATTTTTTCTTCTGTGATTAAAGCTTAAGTATAGTTAACCATTATGATGGTACTGATTAATTAACCAAGAAGTTAAACCACTTACTTCAGGGACATTTAATCTTACTACAAAGTAAATTTTATTACCAAAAAAAAAAAAAAATGTTTTTAAATCAAGTAAGGTTCTTTGATATTGATAGTAGCCAAGCATTAGTGGATGTTAGGGTGACATCACCATATAATTTTGCCAAGTGTCCACTCAATTTTAGCAGAAAAAGGTATTTAAAGAGGGAACAAGTAAGTGGCAAATATGACAAGCTTCTGTTGTTATAGAGTTCGTTTAAAATTATTGGGCTATGGAACCCTCTTATCTTTTCTACCTGGAAAATATTTTCTTCTCCTTTTTGTTTCTCATGAAGTGGGCCAAATGGAGAACATATCCCCAGGACAGATCATTGATGAACCCATCCGTCCAGTCAATATTCCTAGGAAAGAAAAGGATTTCCAAGGAATGCTGGAATACAAGAAGGAGGATGAGCAAAAGCTTGTTAAGAACCTGATTCTGGGCAAGTATTTTCTGCATGGGATAAAAGGTCTTTCTGGTACATGCGTCGGCAGTGGGAAAGACTAGTCACTAATGTTTGAAATATTCAACGCTGGTTTCTTTAGTCATCACTGCATACTGTGCGTGATCCTGCTGCAGCAGCATCCTGACCACGTCATGCTGCAGTCAACCTGCAGGGAGACTGGTCTGGAATCGACCTATCAGGATCCTTTGAGGCCCGGGCTTCTCAGCTCTGGCTGAAGATTAGATTATCTGGGGAAGCTTTTGAGAAGTATTAATGTACAGTCCCCACCACAGACTAATTACATCAAAATCTCTAGAGGGAAGAGCCTGACCATGTCTGGTATATGTTTTTCAATCTTTCAAAGGATTCTGAAGTGTAAGCCACAGTTGAACACCCACTGGTCTCAGCCACTGAACTTCCTGAATCTCATTTTTTCCTTGCTTCCTTTGACAACTAAATATGTCAAGAACAACAGTTTGGTAAAAGAGAAGAAACAAAAGAATTAGGGAAAAGATCCCAGCAATGGAAGGAGAGGACTGAACAAATGAAATGGACATGAAGGAAGCATTTCAGAGCAGCATAGGGTTAAGATTGTGTGTAAGCCCCCTGGCTCTGCAAGAAGACTCTTTAGGGGACAGTGGGAAGTGAGTAGGGAGTGCACACAGCCTGAAAGTTGTGAACTGAAAAAGGGAAAAAACCTCTCTTCTCAGCTTTTGCATAGCATTCCTCCCCGCAGGTGTGGGGTGACAGTAATGTGATTGGCAATTATACTTGATTTAATGTTCCCAGGGTTCATGGCATGAGTGCTATATATAGGTGCAGAGGCAGTTAAGTTTCAGCATGATCTTTATTTAGCAAAAATGTTTAGAAGCCACTGGTTTTTAAGCATAGAGTTAACAAAGATTCATCAGTTCAATAACATTTAGTGAGCTCCTACCACATGCTAAGTATTTTCTAGGTACTGGATACTGAACGAAAATAAAGTCCCTATTCTCATAGATCTTACATTGGGGGATGGTGGGGAACAGAGAAAAAATAGACATATAATGGGGAAAAGGATAAAGAGTAAAGGCAAATGTATTAGTTTATATAAGACTGTCCAGAAAGTTGTCTTCAATAAGGTGATCTTTGAACAGAGATCAAAGGAGGTAAGGAGGCAAATCATCCTGATATCTGAGGAAAGAACATTCCAGGCAGAAAATAGTAAGTACATAGTCCCTGGAGTGGTAGCATGCCTGGCATATTCAACCAACAACAAGGAGATTCATTGTGAGCTGGGGAAGGGAACAGGGCCAGATCACACTGACCATAGTGAAGATTTTTTGTTTTATAAATGGATGAGAAGTAACTTGGAAGATTTTCAGGACAAGAGTGACAGGATCTGACCTACATCTTTGTATAGAGTCACTCTGGTTGTTGTGTGAAAAATGTACTATTAGGGAGCAGCGGATGAATCAGGGAAACTAGTCTGGAAGCCATCACTACAGTCCAGGAGAAGAGCATAGTCTATTCTAGGATGGCCAGTAGAGTAAGTAATTGGATTCTGAATGGGTTTTCTAGGTAGAGCCAATAGGACTTATTACTGGATTAGATGTGTGGTGTGAGAAAACAATGAGTCAAAGATGCTGACTAAGCTCATGATTTGAGAAACCAGAAGTCTGGAACTGCCATTTAACTGAGAAGGGGACAGCTCCTGGGAGAGCAGGTTCCAAAGGGTTTGGTTTGGAATGGACTCAGTTCGATGTGCCTGAGCAGAGGTGTTAAGAAGGCAGTTGATACATTAAATTGGAATTCAAGGGAAAAGTCAGGGCAAGAGATATAAACTTGGGAGTTGTCATTATATAGACAACTAAGATTCATACGTCCCAACTAAGACTCAAAATTTCTCTACTTAATGAGCTATTAAAATGCTTCTTTTTTTAGTGTGACCTCTTAGCCCTGAATGATTGAATTCTTTCACAAGAACTGTGCTTTTGTATCTTACAAAACATTCCTCATGAAGACTTTCAGTGTTATATAAGATTATTTTTCCTCATTTCCTTTCAGAACTGAAGCCACGTGGTGTGGCAGTCAATTTGATTCCAGGGTTACCAGCGTATATCCTGTTTATGTGTGTTCGACATGCTGACTACCTGAATGATGATCAGAAAGTAAGGTCATTGCTAACATCAACAATTAACAGCATCAAAAAAGTATTAAAGGTCAGTTCATGTTCAACAAAATTCTCATAATTAATCTTAATGATGACAGAATCTGCCCCAAGTTACTTTTCCTTCCTTAAGCTGGAGCTAAGTTGCCAGATATGACACTTTGCAGTCTTCACTGATAACTTCCACTATAGGAAGCATTCTTTCTTGCAACACGTCTGTATGCCTTCTTTTACACTGGGGCTCAGGTTGAACAGTAATCAAAATTAATTTGATATAAATGTACCTAAGTGCAGAGTAAATTAAGTTTCTCCATAAATGGAAATAGTCTGCTTTGAGGTCTTAAAAGTAAATTAAAAATACTTAGTGTGATCCATATATCTAGGAAGTATGTTGCTCTAGTTAGAAAGGTATTAAATAAGTTGAATACCATATGTTTCATTCATATAAAAAGATGTCTGATAAAACATTATAATTTTTCTTCCAACTTTTCTTCCTCTTATTCTCCAACTCACCCCATAATTTTCCTTGTTACCTGAAATGCCTGGTTCCATGTGAGAAGCAACACATAGATACTAACAGAGAGGAAAGATTTGGGAACGGCAGCAGAATTATGTAATAGAGTAGAAAGCCCTACATAACTCAGTAGTCACTGAGTCACCTTGCATAATACTCCTCTTGCCTCTCTAGAAAAACAATGAACATTATACTTAGTTTTACCTCACGTGTTTCTATGAGGAGCTAAGAAAATGTTCTCCAAGCACTTTGCTTTCTGGTTATCTAACTGAAGTTAGATGAGAACTTTTAGGATGGAGATAAGTAGGTAGTTAACATGCCCAGTGGATGCTTTCAAATCTAAGATGTCTTTAATGCACTATTTTTTAAATTATGGTAAAATATATATAACATAAAATTTACCGCATAACCATTTTTCAGTGCTTAGTTCTGTGCCGTTAGCATATTCACATTGTTGTGCCAACCCTGTCACTGTCCACCTCCAGAACTTTTTCATACCCCTACAACTGAAGTTCTGTCCCCATTGAACACACCCTCCCTGCAGTCCCTGCTAGTGAACCTTTGACAAATGCTGATTCTCCATCCCTGCTGTGCAGATATGCTATGCAGTTAGCTTTATGGTGGTTACTAAAACATGGGGTTTCTGAAGATTTAACGTTTAAAAATTGATGACTGTCTTCTGATATAACTCATTTCATTTTTGGTGTATTGATGCTATATTGCACTTAGCCTGCAAGTTTTACTAATTTGTAAGTCAGCTCCTGCAAAGACCACAAAACCAAAGCGTTTTCTCCCTCTCATCTTAATTGCAAGAAGACATTTTTCTAATTTAACTAATTTTTATATCAAATTGTTTGAAAATTAAAAAGGGATGGGTACTAGAATATAACACCCTTTCAATACCGTTTAAAATTGATGTGAGCTTGTCTCACATCCCAGTTTTGAATTGAAGTGTATTTGCCTTGAGTCCCTGTTTTTTTTTTTTTTTCAACGTTTATTTATTTTTGGGACAGAGAGAGACAGAGCATGAACGGGCGAGGGGCAGAGAGACAGGGAGACACAGAATCGGAAACAGGCTCCAGGCTCTGAGCCATCAGCCCAGAGCCTGACGCGGGGCTCGAACTCCCGGACCGCGAGATCGTGACCTGGCTGAAGTCGGATGCTTAACCGACTGCGCCACCCAGGCGCCCCTTGAGTCCCTGTTTTGATTTAGCAACTGGTTGTTTGACATGTGCCCCAGTCCTGATGAAGAGCTATTCAGCTTCCCCTGTCTCCTTTTCTGCACAGGACTTCCTTCATCCCATTTCTGATTCTCTGCTCAGGAATTGTATCTTACTGTTGACCTGATTTGTAACCTAATCCGGCTTTCAGCGTTTCATAGTCTGTGATTCCCTTTTATGCTTTTAGTCCTCTCTGATCCCCTTAGTAATCCTGAAGGAAGTGAGTTGGGGTAAGCTGTGGCTTGATGAATTTTTTTCTGCTGAAAGGGACCATTAAACTGACATCAACTGAGTGACTGGGCATCCTTTTCTAATGGCAAGAAACTAGATGCCAAGCAAAGTAACAACCAACCAACAAACTCGGTTGAAATTTTCTAGCAATGATGTAAGACTTTGCAATGTGATTTATTTTTGTAATTCTTTATAATTTAACTGAGGCCTTCTGGTATCTGTTCAGTTTCCTTCAGGTTGTTATTTCCCTAAGGAAAAGTGAATTTAGCCTTTTTCTCTCTTTCAGAAAAGAGGTGATGATTTTGAAACCGTCTCCTTCTGGCTCTCTAACACATGCCGATTTTTGCACTGTTTGAAGCAGTACAGTGGAGAAGAGGTGAGAAAACCTTCATTAAAACACCAGTGTGATATACTTTGTGAACTTTTTAGGGAAAAATTGAAAAGCACAAAACGTTTAGCCATTAATTTAGAAGCCTGAGTTCGGAGGTGGCTTGGATGCTGTAGCTTTGTTTGATGTTCATTGTTTATGAAACAGTGATTTAGACGGTGACATAGTTTCTTCCCTCTGAGAGTTTGTATTTTGATGAAGCATAGCAGAAATAAAATGAGCATTTGTCGATGAATTGTTACCAGCAGTGAAACCTCTTGTCAGCATGTGGAAGTGGGCTTTTCAAGGACTGATATGAGAAATATAGAACTATTTAAAGAAATTCATCGATTTGGGCTTTCCAAATGCATGAAAGGTGATCAAGCTAAGGCATGTCTCTCTAGACTGGTCCCAAAACCTGTTTTGCTTTTATTTGTAGTGATATGTTCATCAGGTGTTTACTAGACTTCAAAACTAATATTTCAATACTGTAATCTATTAATAATTACTCTTTATTAAGGTCTGCTCAGTATATATCAGATAGTACTTACTCTATGTTACTTAATTCTTGCAACATCTCTGTAAGGTAGGGATTATAACCCAGTTTTACAGATGAGGAAACTGAAGTTCGATGAAGTTCATCATTTTGCCCAGGTTCTCTTAGCCATAAGGAGCAGTGCTAGAATTCTAGGTCTGCTCACCTCCAAGAGCCTGTGCCCCTAACCACTGCCCTCCATACCTCCACCTTGTGCTGGGAGAGCAGCCAGAGAAGCTGAGCGGTAGCATTTTCTGGGCACCAAGAGGCTAGCAGCAGGGGACTATCCCGGCAAATGACGGAAAATATCAATATGAGTAAGACGTGCTCCCTGAGTAGGTGGGACAGATAGACTAGAATCCCCCCGAGGGGCCATTAACTGTCCTGTCAGTCCCCACTTCTGACCATGTTGTTAGGTAGTTTTAGGGAGGCACATGCTTGATTATGTGCAGAATCCATCAAACAGGCAATTGCCTTTTGTCAGGCAACGTCTGACAAAAGTACCTGCCTGTACAGTTGGCTTCCCATTTTAGCTCATACCACCAAAAGATTCCATTCTAAGCTTGGATTGAAAATCATGTATGGTTACAATGAAATATAATGAAGGGAAATTTTTTTTTTATTCACCAATCTCTGTAGAAGCCAGTCTAGTTTAAGATGATGTATGCCCTTCAGGTACAATATTTATAAATAGGAAGTTAAGAGATTAGTGCTTTAGATAATTTACTGTTTGGCAGTAAACCTGCTGCTTCATAAGTGAAAACACTCATTAATTTTTTTTTTTAAACTAAGTTCCCCCATCTTGTTTCACTGAATGCTAGCTTGCCAACTTTAGATACAATTCAAAAGCTAGTAAGAAGTGGAAGGGGAATATGATGGAAACAAACACCAGCATTTGAGAATGACTGTCTGGCATTCAAGAGCAGAGCAGACAGGAAACTCTTCAGAGGAAAGACAGCAGGAGACGTCTGATCAAACGAGGGAGTTAGAAGAGAGCTTTTATTTCACAGGTGTCAGTAACTCTGCTTTATGGCTCTAGGGCTTTATGAAACACAACACGTCTCGCCAGAATGAACACTGCCTCACCAACTTTGACCTGGCTGAGTACCGGCAGGTGCTAAGTGACTTAGCCATTCAGATCTACCAGCAGCTCGTGCGGGTGTTAGAGAACATCCTTCAGCCAATGATCGGTAAGGCGAGAGCATTGCTGACATCGAGGTCTGTCTACCTCATGTGCCCACCAGTGGCATTTGTTTCTTCATACAAAGAACATAAAGTAGTAAGACCCAGTCCTGAAATTAGCTGAGGAATCCCAGAACCCCAGCCGTGACTAACTGGGATACATCAGAATCACTGCTTCCATATGATCGAAATGGCAGTATCTAGTTAATCTCCCCACTGTGTGAGTCCTCTCCCTTAAGACCGGGTTATGCTGTATACCCATCAATATACCTCATACCTTGTCCAGTTTTCAAAAATTAAAACTTTAAACTCTGGTCCAGGACACTGCTACACTGAGCCTCCTCAGGGCCCATCTAAGACTAAGGAGGCTGGGGAGAGTTTGCACTTTGCCTATTAGGCTACAGTAAAAGGGCTGCGGGGTACCACAGCAACAAGAATAGGTGTCAGACACTCCACGGTGGGTTGTTCATCTTGTGGCCCCTACGGAATTGTTAAAGGCAATTTGGTTTAAAGTAGCATTTTCTCAGTGGATGAGTGACTGGGGTGTGCACGTGTGTGTGTTTCTATATATGTGTATTCAGCTAGGTGTGTGAGTCCACATATTTCTCTTTTATATGCGTATGCTCACTCTGTGTATTTATGTACTATACTACCTCTATTCCTTTGGAATGGGTAGCATTCATGAAATAGGAATTAGGAGGCATATATAAATTGCAGGATGCTAGTTTTGAATACATTGAATTAAATTTGTATTAAGTTATCAAACTCTGTTATCTTCAGGGAAATCAGCAACACCTTCTTAAGGCTACTCCCAGCTACACTTTCTTTTCCTACCTGTGTGTTTCCCACATTTCCACAACTTCTTCATTGCCTTTAGTATTCTGTCTTCCATCATAGGCCCACAATTAACCAACTAGAAACCAAAAAGGCTGAGGAGGTCATGGGAGATAGCAGTGATTTCTTCATGGGACAACTTCAGTCATCAGTTCTTCAGTTGTCCCCTAAAGGTTGTGTTCAAAGCGACCTAGGTCAACTACAATGTAAGAGGTGACACGGACACAGAGGTCAACTTCAGCCAATATTTCTTCTATTTTTGCCTATTTTTATTGGCTAAATAAGTTTACCTCCAAGATGCCCCCCTTTAAACTGCTTTCCCCATCTCCCAGTGATGTTATAATAACCACCAGTGTTTTGTGTCATTGTCAGGTGCTATGGAAGCCACGTTTAGCACTGTGAGATGTAAATGAATAGGAGATGTAAAAACTGAATCGGGAATGGCCCCTGCTGTCAAGGTGCTGTCAGTCCAAGCGGTGGTCATCCCACAACCATCCTCGAGGGGGCATAAGCCAAACACTGTGAGGGCACAGTGGAGGGAGCAGCAGTGCCCCAGATTCGAGAAAACTGAGTTCTGGGAGGCTGAGGCTAACCCCGGGGCCTCTCTGCCACTGTGGAAAGTTCAGGGCAAGGAATGGCCCAGTTCTCCAGCCCCACACGACCATCCCCTCTCAAGGCTTCTCCACAACCACTGCCCAATCTCCTCTTGTACTTGCTACTTAATTTGTTTGCCTGTGGGGTTCAGATATCCCTGGAGAATATCTTATCTTCTCCCTAACTGCTACATCTTTCTCAAAAACCCTCCCAAGATATCACACACTTGTGTTGTTATAAGGTTGCTGCTTCCTATTTTTGAAAATACACCATTACGATTTCTTAGTTTCATGGTAAATTTTCGCATTTAAGAATTATTCCTTCATTAAAGTTGAAAATCTGGAAGCCCTCTTTTTGGGAAGTTCCTTCTCCCTCTGTTTTGATACTCAGATGATCTTCCTCAATTGAATGTGTGAGAGCATGTGTGAGCATGCGTGTATGCACGTGGAACACGCATCTTCTCTTCTAACACTTGAACTACTCCCGCAGTCTCTGGCATGCTGGAGCATGAAACCATTCAGGGCGTGTCTGGGGTGAAGCCCACAGGGCTAAGAAAGCGAACCTCCAGCATCGCTGACGAGGGCACCTATACACTGGACTCCATCCTCCGGCAGCTCAACTCCTTCCATTCAGTCATGTGTCAGCACGGCATGGACCCTGAACTGATCAAGCAGGTGGTCAAACAGATGTTCTACATTGTTGGGGCCATCACCCTGAACAACCTCCTTCTGCGGAAGGACATGTGCTCCTGGAGTAAAGGCATGCAGATCAGGTGAGCGAACACCAAAGCTGATGGCTTGTTTGAGGTCAGTGCACCCAATGTCTGCTACCGCCAGCCGGGCAGCACGGGAGGACCGGACATGGAGCTGCTTTCTCTTGGCTGGCTGGGCTTCTCCACTTTCATTCATTACCGCTCCTGACTGTGCCTTTCAGCAGGCTCTACCCACCACTAGTTGGGAACCCCGCTCCACTGTGACGCTAATTTGTTTGAGGGAATGGAGAGAAGATGATGCAAAATTCTTACAGTTGAGATAGCTGCTTCCTCGCCGTTTGCATGTATTTTAATTGTACATAACAAAATAGCTAATTCTTTATAATGAAGATTTCTGATGCTTGACTTCTCTTAGAAAGTTATTTTGACAAAACACCTTTTTGTACCATGGTAACAAGAACGTGTCTAATAGATCTGTTACTAACTTCAAATATGCCCCTCATCTCTTAAGAAAATGTGCACTCAGTTTTATGCCCAACTACTCCACCACATAACCTCATACTCATAATAGAATTGATTTTTTTTTTGCAAATCATTTATTTTAAAATAGAATATTTGCCAAGAGAGGGAAAAAGGATTTCTCTTACAAAAGTTAATCTCAGGAAACCTTGGCATTCTTTTCAAATTTTCTATTCTGACGCACAGCCATTGTAGTTAATGTTAGAAAGATAATGCCTCCCACTCAAGTAGTAGGATTTATTTCTCTGTAAGCTTTGTTTATACATGTGAAGCACCATCGTAATAACATGCGGTCTCCTATTTGCCTGATTGTGCAGTGCTGCTCATGCGTCCCTTTAGCATTTTAGTATGAAAACCACTGTCACTTGGTTGACCACCTCTTGTAACCTTGGCGTCTCTGCAGTTTCCATGTCTCTCTCCATATTTGGAGTCTTCGTCTCTTCCAGCGGCCCCCACTTACCCTGCTGTCCTTCCATCCCTGAGCTTCCTCAGGCCACTACCCTATCACCCAGGCTCTTCCCTAAACAGAGCTGGAGCACAAGGGCTGTGTGGAAGGATCTTGTTTTTCTTGACTAACTTGGAATTTAACCTGTAATAAAGAGGAATGGATACTCAGAGGTTATTGATTCTACCCTCTGAAATTGTAAGAGAAGCTAGAAAGTGTTTTCCGGTCAGCTGTTTAATAAGGACACAGCCATATTGTGTGTTCTATTTTGTCTTTCAGCAAGTCATATTTCATAACTTTTGCTGTAATGGCTATATTTCTACCTTCCATTGAAGTTAATTATATTCTCTAGTCACTTACTCTTATATAATTATGATTATAAACCTTATGGCTATAATAAAATTTTAAGCACTGGTAAGATTTAAGAAAATTGAACAAAAATACTGGCTGTCATTTTAACTGAAATTCCTGACAAAGCCATACATAAAAAATTAAGACATTTATGATAACATTCGGTGAATTTGCATTCTCTCCCTCTCTGTTTTTTTGGCACAGGTACAATGTCAGTCAACTGGAAGAGTGGCTGCGTGACAAGAATCTGATGAACAGTGGGGCTAAAGAAACCCTGGAACCTCTCATTCAGGCTGCACAGCTTTTGCAAGTGAAAAAGAAGACAGATGATGACGCAGAAGCCATCTGTTCCATGTGCAGTGCTTTAACTACTGCCCAGGTAAAACACTTTGCCCTGCTGTGTGGTAAGGTAGCACTCCTCACGGGTGCTGCTCAGGGAAGTGAGGAGGTCTCCTAGCCATTGCTCTGGTCTCTGAGCTGACTTCATGTGTGTCAGAGAAGACATATACCTATACAGGTCTTAAAGGAGACTTTACTAGCAACTCAGTCATCCACAGTCAACATTTAATAAATATTTATTTATTTTTTAATGTTTATTTATTTATTCTGAGGGAGAGAGAGAGAGAATCCCAAGCAGGCTTCACACTGTCAGCACAGAGCCCAAGACAGGGCTCATGAACCGTGAGATCATGACCTAAGTCAAAAATCAAGAGTTGATGCTTAACTGACTGAGCCACCCAGGCGCCTCTCAGTAAATATTTATTCAGTGTGTATAGTGTTCTGCATAATGTCCCAGGCACTGAGATACAACCAAGAACAAAACAGTGTCCCTGCTCTCATGGGATGTACATTGTCTGCATTCTATGGAACCTGTATTCCAAAAAGTAATTTTCCATACTATTTGATAATTGAATGATATTTTAGACTTCTCTATTTTAAGACAGATTATTCTTATTCCTTTATTTCAATAAATGACTAATTGAGCTCCTATCTTGAGGTACCATACCTGTTGCTGGGGGAGATGCTTCAAAAAATAAGAAACAATCCTTGGCTAAAAAGAATTTCCAGTTTAGTAGACAAGGCAGATGTACCTAACTGATTCTACTATAAGAGGTTCTAGCAAGTTCTATAGTAAGATGTCTAAAGGAAGTGCCAAGGGGCAGTCACTGTGTTCGAGGAAGGCTCCATTAAGCTGGGTATTGAATTTAAGGAAGTGAGAAGGACATTTGAGGACAGTGGCAACAGCACGAGGCAAGAAATAGGCATAAACCTTACCCATTTTTCTTTTTCCAGTTATTTCTATGCTGACTCTTGGGCTTTCTTAATGTTCTTTACGCATCTCATAACGTAGACATCTTCACAAACTATACATAGAATATGTATAGAGAGCAGCTAGATGGAAACTAGGGACACTGTTAAAAGTTGCCATTTGGGTAGACTGGGAAGATTGAGTGAGACACTTTTCCTTTTCATGTTGTGTTCTTTTGTATAGTTTGATTGTTTTTCCAGATTTATATTTCTTCTTAAAAGTACAGATAATACATTAATACATTCTTATTTTAAAAATTCACATAGTAAAGGTAAATGTGCCCTTTAGACTAGCTCCCTCTTCCCTCATCCCAACCCAGCCCTGAGTAGAATTATAAACTGTATGCACAGATCCTTTTAGTTTCCCAGATTATCAGCACCCAGTGTATATTTGGTTATATGCTGAAAACTTTGATCATTTCATTTCTCGCAGATTGTCAAAGTGTTGAATTTGTATACTCCAGTTAATGAGTTTGAAGAAAGAGTCTCTGTATCATTTATTCGTACTATACAGGTAAGATCTCCCAGGCTTTCTTTTCCTTTGATTCACCAATACAGTCTTTTGAATGGAAATTTACAGTTTATTGAAGGAAAGTGTGGTTTTGTTATTGTATTATCTCATTCTGACAGTGCATTAACTTTTGGTAACAGATTATTAGAAAAAATGCAGTGATTTTAAAACAAATATAAACATTCTTTAGCAGTTGAAGACTTTTTGGTAGATTTTTGGTGGGAAAAAAATATTTGTAGGTTCAAAGAACTGATGTTCTGTTTTTTGTTTTTAAATCTCAGATGCGTTTACGAGACAGGAAAGACTCTCCTCAGCTGCTCATGGATGCTAAACACATCTTTCCTGTCACCTTTCCTTTTAACCCATCCTCCCTCGCACTAGAAACCATCCAAATTCCAGCCAGCCTGGGCCTGGGATTCATATCACGGGTCTGAAAGTGATGTGATGTCAAGGCAAACAGTGACAGTAAATTTCTTGCCTGAAATAAGAACCCATTATTTCCAGTGAGCTACTGAAAATATGCTCTAAAGAGAAAGTACTGAGTATCTTTCAAACAAGAGGTTATTAACTGGAAATCTCCCTAAATACTTTCATCACCTTGGAAAGACAGATAGGCTTCTTTGTACTGTGTTACCTTTAATTCATAGCAACACTCACCCTTGATCAGTTAGGTATCCTGAGTTACATGCAGGTAAATGGCAGACAGAAGGGGGAAAAGTGTCTCCAGCTGCCAGCATTTATTTTCAATCCTTAGCACTGCATCCTAATGGTATGGTAAAAATGTAAATTCCAGCTATGAGCTGTTGTTAGGAAGGCACCAACAAAGAACCTCCTCTGTGTGAACCAGAAGAATTGAAAGAAAAATTGCCATTGAGTACATATCATATCAGTTCAGGAATCAATTATGTTGATATTGTCAAACTGGATCAAAGAAATAAACTGGCAATATGTAAAGTAATTGGTCAAGTAACTTCCTTATATGTGTCACTCTGATATAGAGATATTAAGAGAATGTTGGTTTGCCATATAGCATAGAAGTCCATTTGTACTGTAGTTTACTGAGCATTTTAAATTGCTGCTACATACTGTATACTTTAACATGTAAGCGATATTCTTATTAGGCACTACAACAGTAAGCTTCTCTTTTATCAACTCTGTTTACAATTCAATCAGACCATTTTAACTGGATTATGTGCAAATATATACAGATTCCCCTGCACGAGTAGCGGACACTGGGAAGTCATGTAGTAATATGACAAAATGTTTGACATTTAGGGATAGGATTA
This sequence comes from Herpailurus yagouaroundi, assembly GCF_014898765.1. Lineage (NCBI taxonomy): Eukaryota > Metazoa > Chordata > Mammalia > Carnivora > Felidae > Herpailurus > Herpailurus yagouaroundi. The sequence continues at coordinate 18,120,046 of NW_024412415.1, read as the reverse complement.
GACAAAGTGGCTATTGTTGATGTCGTTATTTATTCAGAATGTATTACATTGATGTGCTCATTAATTTTCCCTGGGTGGATATCACATCAGGGTACAGTGTTCTGTGAAGTGACTTATTTTTAGTTCCCAGATCAGATTCCTACACTGCATATTTTCAACCCAGCCAGGTTTTCTTTCTTCTTAATTTATTAAGAATTAATCTCAGTCACTATCTAGAGAAGAGTGTCAGCATAGTCATGGTTTGGGTCTTGAAACCTTGATTATCCTATAAATTATGCAAAACAAGGTATATAATAAATACTATGATTCCATTTTTTTAGGCTTTGCAACTTCTATAAATGTTCTCAGTACCACTAGATACTTTAAAGAGCATAATACTAGAAATACTTTAAGACTTATATAAGAAGACTGCTGAATTTTAGAGGATTTGTTTCAGTAAGAGCCAGATCCTATAAGTTTCATTCTGAAATTCTAATTAAACATATTCTCAGTTTTTCCTGGACATCCTATACAGTAAATCTTTCAGGTTGTGCAAAAGCAAATTCTTAGTTTTCATTAGAAACTCTGGTTCTGAATTACAATCATAGATTTATATAACTTAACTGTTAGATGGTCTATGAAAAATGACATCTTATTAATACATGTGCAATATTAATGGAAGTCAAACAGTTTCAAATCAATGATAAAGATTGTTATTAAAAGATAAATACTGTCTGTTAACTTATTTGGGCCTCACATTCCTCATTTATACAGTAAGAGAGTTGGACCCTTCCACATCTAAAATTCTCTCCTTTTGGCTCTTAGGTCCTAGAAAAACTAGATACAGTTACTCAGTGAGTTCACCCTCTAATTGAAAGATCACTGTTTGGTGCCTGTTAATTCTAGGGGATTAATAAAATGTAAAGCCACAAGTTGGTGTAGCTATAACCTTTCCTAAATGTACATGATTTACATACATGCTTTTAGAAAGTGAATTAGTTTTAGTAATTTTTATTGAATCATGTACTGCCATATTCAGTTTGGATACATTTATTTATTTGCAAAACCAGCCAAAAACACTACTGATCCAATCAGGTTCTCATAGTTTTCCCCAACTGTCAATGTGGTTTTCAGTGAACAATGAACTCTTACCTCTTGGTTAGTACTGAATGTGCCAGAGTACTGACTCGTTGCACAGGGGAAACGCCAAAAAAATGTCATGATGATGCAGGCTGTCCACCTCAGACCTGGAAATCCTCCTGGGCCCTTTCCCAGCTTAGTCCCTGTGTAATGTGCATGCCCTGAATCTTGTCAGGTCTTCAAGAGCATGCTGTAGCTCCTACTGCCGTTGCAGCCCTTTATCTGAGCCCAGACGGCTCATATCCTCAAACATCTCTCTCGTCTCCTGCCTTTGTGCTGGAAAGTGCTGAAGCCTCCGTTCCACACCGGGGCCAGAATCTCTCCTGTTCAGTGATGGCCACGCAAAGACTCTACTATTCCAGGCTCCAGCTTCCTCCAAGGCCTGCCCAGAACCCGAGATGGGGATCTGAATCAACTTCTCTTAGCGACATAAAGATCTTTAGTCATTACAAGACTACAACCTTACAACCAGGGAACCCCAAGACCTGATAAATGACTCCGTGTGCTACTTTCTTGAGGATGCAACAGTTGTTTACTAGGGGTTTCCTTGAGCCCCTCTTAGGACAGCCCACCCTCTCTCCAACCACATTTCCTCACCCAACTTCAAACATCCCTTCCCCAGCCTTCCAGCCACGCATTCCATTGTTCACTCTTTCCCCTCCCTCAGCTGGACCATACACCACTTGCCTGTCTGCTCACCTGCTCTGACTGTGCTGAAGGCAGTAGAGTCAGTCCTCAATTGCCCCCCTGGCCTGACTTCAGGCCGATCTTTGCACAACTTCTTGTTCTCGCTTCTCAGCAGTACATTCTTTAACATTATCACTAATTTGCTTTTTCATAATTCCCTTGTGACACACAGTAGGGATTCACAGAAAAATCTTGAAAGAACACAGTCCTATCTTCGTAGCCCCTTCTCAATAGTCTCCTCACTCACCTTACCTATATACCTAGCTCATACCTTGGAATGCAAGGCTGAAAAATTAGGAGCAGTTTTCCTTGTAGCTTTCCTTGGCTTAAGGCTTTGGTCTGCCTGACCTGAGCGTTACTATAAAGAAGAGGGAAAATAAGATCCATAAAGTGATTCCTTTGGAAGTTTTGAAAAATATCCATGTACCTGACACTTCTTTTGTCAAGTGCAAAAGTACAAAAAGATACATTCCAAAGCCCACCAAAAGGACATTTGAGGATCCTGGTCAGTTTGTATGATTTGCTTTATCCCCTTTGGCTCTTTCTAGGTGAGTAATTATGCATAACACAGATCAGATCTTTTAATACCATGTGAGGGAGGCTATGAAAATATTGGGAATTTCAGTGTAGTGATTGTTTTAAGAAATTACTATCCTGGTAACCCTAGGTCAAGGGGTACCTGTCCTATCCTGAGAAATCCTCACATAATATTCATGCACCAACCTGCCCTCCCCACCCCACCTTGTCTGTCTGTCCCTCTCTCTCTCTCTCTCTCTCTCTCTTTTTCTCTCTCTCCCCTCCCCCCCCCCCC
>NW_024412415.1:18087742-18107429 GCF_014898765.1 Herpailurus yagouaroundi | reverse complement strand
GTCAATTTTGTTTATTTTTTCAAAAAACCAACTCTTGGTTTCGTTGATCTGCTCTACAGTTTTTTTAGATTCTATATTGTTTATTTCTGCTCTGATCTTTATTATTTCTCTTCTTCTGCTGGGTTTAGGCTGCCTTTGCTGTTCTGCTTCTATTTCCTTTAGGTGTGCTGTTAGATTTTGTATTTGGGATTTTTCTTGTTTCTTGAGATAGGCCTGGATTGCAATGTATTTTCCTCTCAGGACTGCCTTCGCTGCGTCCCAAAGCGTTTGGATTGTTGTATTTTCATTTTCGTTTGTTTCCATATATTTTTTAATTTCTTTTCTAATTGCCTGGTTGACCCACTCATTCGTTAGTAGGTTGTTCTTTAACCTCCATGCTTTTGGAGGTTTTCCAGACTTTTTTCTGTGGTTGATTTCAAGCTTCATAGCATTGTGGTCTGAAAGTATGCATGGTATGATTTCAATTCTTGTAAACTTATGAAGGGCTGTTTTGTGACCCAGTATATGATCTATCTTGGAGAATGTTCCATGTGCACTCGAGAAGAAAGTATATTCTGTTGCTTTGGGATGCAGAGTTGATGCAATATTTTAAAGGCACCAATATCTAGGGGTATCTAGTCAGCTCAGTAAAGCATGTGACCCTTGATCTTGGGGTTGTAAGTTCAAGCTCCACATTGGGTGTAGAGATTACTTTAAAAAGAACTTTAAGGGGCGCCTGGGTGGCGCAGTCGGTTAAGCGTCCGACTTCAGCCAGGTCACGATCTCGCGGTCCGTGAGTTCGAGCCCCGCGTCGGGCTCTGGGCTGATGGCTCAGAGCCTGGAGCCTGTTTCCGATTCTGTGTCTCCCTCTCTCTCTGCCCCTCCCCCGTTCATGCTATGTCTCTCTCTGTCCCAAAAATAAATAAAAAAAAATAAATAAAATAAAAAGAACTTTAAAAAATCCTTACGTGTGTGTGTGTGTGTGTGTGTGTGTGTGTATACACAACAATATCTACTAACAATATTGAGCATTGCATACCTAATGATTCAGCAGTTCTACTCCTTTTATATATCAAACAGGAATGCATGTGTTTGTGCATTGAAAGACCTATGTAAAAATCTTTATAGCAGTGTTATCCATAATAGCCACAAACTGAAATAACCCAAATATTTATCAATAGGAGAATGAATAAACAATAGAATATTTATATAATAGAATACTATCTAGGAACAAAAAATAGCACACTTTAGCTATGAACAACAGCATTGTTACATGTCACGTAACAAGCCAGATGCAAAGATGATACACAAATAATTTCATTTATAAAAACATCCAAAATAGGTAAGACTAACTTACGGTGAAAGAAGTTATAACAGTGGTTACCTTTGAGGGGTAATGACTTAAAGGGACATCAAAGGTTTGGGGATGTTAGAAATGTTCTATATTTGGATCTGGGCAGTGGTTACTTGGATGTGTTGATATGTCCATGTGTAAGAATACATTAAGCTGTACACTTATTATTTGTCTACTTTTCTGTATGTTATTCTTCAATAAAAATTGTACTTAAAGGGGCTCCTGGCTGGCTCAGTTGGTAGAGCATGTGACTCTTGGTCTTGGGTTAAGGGTTCAGGCCCCATGTTGGAAATAGAGATTACTTAATAAAAAATAAATAAAAATCTTAAATATAATTTTTTATTTAATTTTTTTTAACGTTCATTTATTTTTGAGACAGAGAGAGACAGAGAATGAACAGGGGAGGGTCAGAGAGAGGGAGACACAGAATGGGAAACAGGCTCCAGGCTCCGAGCTGTCAGCACAGAGCCCGACGCAGGGCTCGAACTCACGGACCGCGAGATCATGACCTGAGCCGAAGTCGGCCGCCCAACCGACTGAGCCACCCAGGCGCCCCTATAATTTTTTATTTAAATGATAAAAGTGGCTAGACCTCTAGACCCTTCTTAACTCTGAGCAACCAGGTAACTCTTCCTACCCATTTTATGCCTTTTTTCTTTATGTTGTTATTTTGGACCAGAGGTACACAACATTAAGTTCATCATAATCCTCTTTTTGTGGCACCTATCACTGTTGGTCTGTGCCAGGTTCTTTGAAATTTTTTTGGTTCCTGTTTTTTTCTTTTTAAGTTTATTTATTTTGAGAGAGAGTCTGTGCACATGCAAGTGGGGGAGGGGCAGAGAGAGAATCCCAAGCAGGCTCTGCTGCCAATGTGGAACCCAATTCGGGGCTCGAACTCATGAACCATGAGATCACAAACTAGGCCAAAATTGGTTGCTTAACTGACTGAGCCACCCAGGAGCCCCAAGTTCCTCTTTTTTCTTTATTCACCAACCTCGTTTCCCTCAACCTCAGAGATATTCACTCTCACATATTTAATTGGATGACCTTGTAATTTATCATCCACACTTTCATTTACATATACTTTTTTCCATGAACAACATATTATTGCAGTCTTTGCTAGTTTTGAAATATATATAAAGACTTGTGCTATACGTCCATTCAACATGGCTTTTTACATCTCTCTGAGTCAATATAAGTAGATCACGTCCATTCTTGCTGGCAGCTATAGAGTATTATACTATACACACATACACACACACACACACACACACACACACATACACACACACACTATTTATTCATTCTCCTTTTGATGGATATTGATGAATATCTCCTTTGATATGTAACTGTGTTGTGATGAAGATCTACTTAACTTTTTTCAGGTCTATGTGATAATTTATATATATATAAATAAATATATTTATTTTTGAGAGAGAGAGAGAGTGGGAGAGGGGCAGAGAGAGGGGGGGACACAATTCGAAGCAGGTTCCAGGCTCAGAGCTGTCAGCACAGAGCCTGACACAGGGCTCAAACCCACAACTGTGAGATCATGACCTGAGCTGAAGTCAGATGCCCAACTGACTGAGCCACCCAGGCACCCCATGCCTAAACCCATTTTTAATTAACATTCTCAAATTGCTCTCTTGAATAGTGTATTAGTATAGCTCCCACCAGTTGTGGGAGCAAAAAGTTATTTTCTCACATCCTAGTTGATGTTTTTCAAGCCGAATATTTTTGCCAATCCAATGAGTATAAAGTTATATCTCCTTGTTTTCATTTGTATTTCTCTGGTTACTAATAAAGTTGACATCTCTTTATGTGCTAACCAGCCATTTGAGTGTTCCCATGGACAAACTACCTATTAATTTCTTTTGTAAATTTTTAAAAATTGGACTTAGTATGTTTTTAAAACCAATTTACAGTAGTTTCTTGTGTCTATTTTAGATGAATATTATACATATTAATCATTTGTTGGTTGTTAAGTTGCAAGTGTATTTCCCAGTCTGTTGCCTTTCTTTATGAATGGTAGTTTTCCACTGAAAAGAAATCTTTCCTTTTGATGACCGCAAATTCATCATTTTTTCTTTCTATGATTGCATCTTAAGACATTCTTTCCTAACCCAACATTTAAAAGGTGTTACCCTTCAGTTGTTTCTTTTTTTTTTCAACGTTTTTTTTTTTAATTTTTTTTTTTTTATTTTTGGGACAGAGAGAGACAGAGCATGAACGGGGGAGGGGCAGAGAGAGAGGGAGACACAGAATCGGAAGCAGGCTCCAGGCTCTGAGCCATCCGCCCAGAGCCCAACGCGGGGCTCGAACTCACGGACCGCGAGATCGTGACCTGGCTGAAGTCGGACGCTTAACCGACTGCGCCACCCAGGCGCCCCTCCTTTTTTGGATACAGCATTTGCCAAGGATTTGCTTCTTCTCCCCTCCTACACACACACACACAATGGGCCCATCTATTAAATATTCTTTCTTTCCCACTCTGATCCTTAAAGCCACCATATAATGTGGGGCCCTCTTGGGGGACTCCATTCTGTTCCATTATTCATTTATCCATTCCCATGCCAGTATCACACTGTTTTAATGATGATGGCTTTGTGATATCCCTTAATACGTGTGGGGCAAATCTCACTTCTTTGGTCCTTGTTTCGAAGAGTGTCTTGTTATACATGAATTTTACTTCATATAAAATATAGAATAATTGTACAATTTTTCAAAAGTTCTGCTAGGATTTTTATTCCAACTACATTAGACTTACACATTATATTATTAATTTGGGTAGAATTGACACCAGTACAGTATTAAATAGTGCCATCCATGAAAATGGCATCTTACCCTGTCCCCGGCCCCCACCCTTAATTTATTCAGGCCTTCTTTTATGTCCTTGAAGAGAAATTTAAACATTTTTCTCCACAAAGGCCGAGCGCATTTCTCTTACTGTAATCTCTGGACACTTTATATTTTCACTGATGTTGTAAATATCTTATTTTCCATCTTTCTATAGCATTTTCTAAATGATTATTGCTCACATAAAGGAAGAGGATTGATTTTTACATTTGATTTTGAACATGGTCACCCGCCTGAACTGTCTTACAAGTTCCCTTGGACTTTTCTATGGCAATGGTCATATCTGCTGCTCCTTCCAGTAAACACGCTGCGGACTAAGGAAACTAAAACTTGGACGGGAGCGTCTCAGGACACACCTGTTTCCTGCCTCCAAGAGCCAGCGAATCCTGGGCGGACCGCTCCGCACCCCCGCCAGGTGGACCCACTTGACCGCCGAGCCCTGGCCGCTAGGAGGCCCGAGCCCTGCCCGCAGCCCCCGCCCCAGCCAATCGCGGCGCCGACCCGCCAGGCTGGGCCCAAGAACCAATCCGCGACTTCTCTCCTCCAGAGGCCGCTAGCCCCGGGGAAGATAGTCGTCGCAGGAAAACTTACCCCGCAAGGTGGCCCCGCGCAGATTTACGCGGCGGCCCCGCAGTTACCTGCCCCCGGGTCTCGAAGCCGCGCGCCTAGTGCCGGAGCCTCGCACCTTCGCGGCCCTCCAGCTGCTCTGGCCCGTCTCGCCCATGGCGGTGGCCGCGCTCTACACGCAGGTACCGAAGGGCGGGTGCGCGGTAGGGAAGATGGCACGGCGCTAATGCTGACTGTACCTGGCGCACAGCCCACACCTGTGCACCTGGCGCGCTCGCCGCAGGGACAGGTCGCGGAGGGCCTGGGGATCGGGGGCACCGGAGGGCTCCGGCTCCTGTCCGCGGGGGAAAGCGCCTCCGCCCCGCCCCGGGAGCCTGGGCCCCCTCGGAATGGGAAGACCGAGTGCGAGGGGCTGCCTTCCCGGGCCCGAGCTTCTCGGTGCCCCGGGGTCGCGCGTCCGTCCCCACCTCTCGTGCCTCTCGGTCCCCTCTTCCCGAGCCACAAGTGAAATCAGAGTTGCTCACAGGGACATAGAAGTCTCAGTCACGGGCAAATAATAGTATCCATAATTCTCCTGGTCCTCCTGAGAGCCCTTGAACAAGAAGCTTAGGACCGCAGTATTCAGGATGCTTTCTAGAATTACTGGGTCTTCAGAAATGCCTGCGCGCGCATTTAAGTTCATCTGATGTCCAAAGGTGCGGCTGTTTGCGCGTGTGGGGCAAGCTTCACCGGTGCTAGAAATTGAGAGCTTCTGTGAATCCAGGGGTCACAGGCTCTTCACCTAACACTTATACGTCGCTTCACAATTTATAAAGCACTTCACATACACCCTGATTCTGGGAGTCACTCTAGAGCATTCCTCTGAAACTACCTCTTCCCCAGGGCCAAGGACTCCACAGCGTTCTGACACCCAAAACCTTCTGAGATGAGCTTGGCTAATTGTCTGGATGAAAAATAATTTGAAAGTGTTGGCCCTTTTGAAAAAAAAAAAAATTTGAAAGGCTATGAAGGCAGATCCTCTCACACCCCAATGGAGTAAAATCTATGTTTCCCAATATTCAAATGGATGACACTAGAATCTGTCCATTTCCCCTGAACATGCCCTTGCTTTATATTTAAAAAGACACTTTCCTGTAGATATAAACAATAGTTGTAAATAATTGTTTCACAGCTGTTTAACCAAACTTTTTTCTTCTACTTTACTGAATTAGTAATACAAGTACAAACCATCCAAATGCCATTGTGCCCTCCAACACCTTTCCACTAACTAGACTTCCATATGGGCAATGTTTGAACCATGACTCTTCTAGAATAGTTTATCAGTGAGAATGTCAACCATCAGATATCTGACAGTGCTTCTGAGGTCTTCAACTTACTGGAGGTGAAAGAAAATCTTGGCACAAGGCAATTCTTGGAAGATACTTTGGAGAACAGAAAATTGTTGATGATTAACCTCTTTTAGGTAACATTTTTATTCCAGAAGCTAAAATACACAGGTGTGAGCTTCCCTATCATCAAGACCTTACACTACAAGTGTTTTTAAATAGCAACTAGGTAGCAGGCATAATGTAGGAAAACTGATATGGAAGAGTTTTCTAGAGAAGAGCTTGGAAGGACAGAGAATCTGAGAATCCCAAGGCAGAGGGAGTCTTGATGGGCCACCCTACCCATTTGGTGTCCAAGTAGACACCTTTGTTCTGAGGGTATCTCTTCTGTTCCAGGTCAGTCAGTCCCCATATTGTCAGTTCCAGAGGTGGGAAGCTCCCTGTTTGTGTAGTTGCCTGTTTAGGTTTTAAAGAGCTTGCTGTGCTAAGAAGTTCTTTCATTTTTTTTAAGTTTATTTATTTATTTGGGGGGGGAGGGTGGGGGGCGGCATGCGGAAGAGAAAGAGACAGAGAATCCCAAGCAGGCTCCAATCTGTCAGCACAGAGTCCCACACAGGGTTCAAAGCTACTGAACCGTGAGATCTTGACCTGAGCTGAAATCAAGGGTCGGACATTTAACTGACTGAGCCACCCAGGTGTCCCATGTTAAGGAGTTCTTTCTTAAACTGAAATAAAATCTAAGCCCTCTCCCTTGCTTCCCTACCGCTTCCTGCAACCCTCCCAAGTCCACAGATTTAGCCATTTGTCCTAGAATGCTAGCATACAGGATTGGCTTAAGCCAAAGTTTGTGACTGGGACCCTTGGCCTCCTTTAAGCTCCAGAAGTGCTGCTTCTCTGCATAATCTTAGCCACACAACATTTTAAAACAACTTAAAACCCATTTCTGCACCCAGGAGCAAATACTGACTCTGCAGCAGGGTGATGTGTGGACTGTCCTTTCTGGAACCCCTGTGTGACAGCCACACCCATCCATGATCTCCAGGCTACCTCATTCAGTCACTATATACACTGCTGTTACCTGCCTATCCCCTGTCTAATCTCCCTTCCTGCTATGCCTTGAAGACGGGCATATTATCTCCCCTAAAACATTTATTTAGCACTTTCTGTACATGAAACATTGTGCTTGGGGGAGGTTAGAAAGACTTTTTTTAAAGGGTAGTCTTTCCTCTCAAGGAGTTTTTGAATTAGTGAGAAATGAGAAAGGTCAAATCAATCTGCTGAAGCCCTAAAGGCATGGAGGAGCCTACTGGCTGATAGAGCTGAGAAGGGGAGGGTTGTGCCCAAGAATTAGATCGGGGCTTTATACTCTGGTGAAGATTTTGAGTGGGAGAAGATAGGATCAGGGGCTGTGTTTTAGGAATTTGGGTACACTGGCAATGCCCATGACACTCAGATAGCTGAATTCTCAGGTCATCTTAAGTGTCCGGGAAAGAATTCAGGCTGCAGTATTGGACAGGGCAAAAGGAGACACAATCCAGGGAGCCTGTGGAGATAGGTGATGATAAGACTGGACTGGGGAGAGGGAGAGGTCAAAGATGACTGTAGAGGTCAGAGTCTGGATGATGAGAGCAGGGGGTGCCGTTGACACAGGCACAGCAGGAGGAGGAGATCTTAGGAAAGTCAGGAGGCAGAATCTGTCCCTGCAACAATTGAGGTGGTGAAGGAGCTTCTAGGGGCCAGTGCTCTGGGAGGTTAGAGGTTGGTGGAGAGGTTGGGCCAAGAGTCTTCTGCCCAGAGGTAGTAGTTGAAGCCCAGGGAGTGAGAGCCTTGCTCAGGGTGAGACGAGAGCCAAGACAGGACACTGGGAAATACAACTATTCAGAGGGGCCCAAGATGGAGCCATCACAGGGAGGAGATGGGAGAGCTGGTAGGGGAGCATAGGAAGAGAGTTTCTGAGAAAGAGGGGACTCCTGAGAGGAAGTGTGGTAAGAGTAGCAGTAGCTGCCGGGATGAAGTGTAAAATGACCCATCTCTTTCAAAAGCTATTGGCAACATGCCCTGGAAATGTTGAGAGCGTTTGACCCAGAAGTTCCATGATTTAAAATCTCGCTGAGAAAAACCAGTTTGGCCATTCACTGTTGGAACCTCTCTGGAGGCCCCTGTCACTTTCAGACTCACTGACCAGCCACAAGGTTCCACCTCTGCGTCTCCCCACTGCCTGCCCACTCCTACCTCAGCTCACTCTGCAAATTTCCGGCCATCCCTTGGTGCATTCCTGCTGCTGGTCAGCACTCTATGCCTTGGCTTGCAAGACTCCCTGTGCTTAAAATAACTGCTTTGTTCAGTAGCGCCTCACCTTCCAAATTCAATTTGAGCAGTGTCTTTTCTGAGAAATATTTACAGCCAGCTCCTCTGGACACCTTGCATGTTGATTTGTCAACACTCATTAACTGTCTCCCCCATTGACCAAGAGTTTCCAGAGAACAGGGAACAGTGGGGGCTTAAGCAACATTTAATGTGTGCGCGCATGCATGAATGAGTTTTTCTGCTTTCAGAGAGAGCTGTGGGCCTGAAGAAGATAATGATGGTTACTTGTATCTTGCAATCATGGAGCACTTCTTCTGTGCCAGATGCCATCCTCAGAACTTTATATACCATCTTTCATGGTTTAATTTTAATAAGCGGTGATATGTGTAGATGTTGGTATACCAATTTTACAAATGGCTCAGCTTAGGTAAATTGCCTAAGATCACATAGAAGTGGAGGAGGAGGCAGGATTAAAAGCCTCTGTTCTTTTTTTTTTTTTTAATGTTTATTTACTTTTGAGAGAGAGAGAGCGTGCATGAGCAGGGGAGGGGCAGAGAGGGAGGGGAAGACACAGAATCCAAAGCATGCTCTAGTCTCCGAACTTTCAGCACAGAGCCTGACATGGGCCTCGAACCCACAGACTGCGAGATCATGACCCGAGCCAAAGTCGAATGCTTAACTGACGGAGCCACCCAGGCGTCCCAAAAGCTTCTGTTCCTAATACCTCCCACTACCACAACTATGGTTCAACCACCTTTACCGTCTTCCTCCTCTTCAAGGGAGGAAGGACACAGAGAACTCATGGGAAGTCCATCCACTTTATAGTTGTATATTTGCTATACGTGAGTATGGTTTTTTCATCTAAGATATTGGGCAAAGTGGTAAGTGGGCAGTGAGGCAGAGAACTCTATGGCATGCCTCTAGAGATATTTCTTAAATTGTTCTGGCTCATTAATTGGGACTCAGGTTATACCTGGTTTTAGCCACAGATTCACAAATTATATTACCCTTCAGTCACTTACTACTCTTGCTTGTGAATAAGGAACTCACGAGACATCTGCAAGGAAGTTTTGCTAGAACTCAGATGTGCAAGGTGAGAAGTGTCTTGACTAGCAGTTCAGGATCTCTGTCTAAAATAAAGTCAAAGTTCAGTTTAATGGCTTTCCATTTGGCCAATGTAAGAAGCTTTTAGACTTCTATGTATCATTAATAACTCTAGAAAATTAGAGGTATCCATTGTATTATATATGGGTACTTCAAAAGAGTAAAAAACAAAGTATATAAAGACTAAAATACCAAGTTTTGTCTTTAATTGGTGCAACTAAACTGGGAATTTGAATATTTTGTTCAATAGATGTTTATGGAATGCTGGCTATGGGGAAGTTATTGTGTTGGGTTCCAGGATACAAAGACAAGGCTCTTAAAGCTCAAATGCCAGTGAGGGGGGGGGAAAGTTACCTCAAAACCTCTGTGTCCCTCTGGGAAGGGACAGGGAGAACTCTAAAGAGAAAGCATTCAATCCTGCCTGGGGTGGAGAGCAATAGGGAAAGTGCCACCAAGGAAAGGAGTTGTGAGCTGAATCTTAGTTTGCTCACTGGCCAGGAGAGGAGGAGTGGCACCGGGGGTGGAAGGAACAGAGCCAAGGAAGAGCTTGGCATGTTCTAGAAACTGCTAGTGGATTGGGTGGCAGCTGGCAGAGGGTGGACTGAAGAGGCAAGGAAGCCTGAGGAGGAAAACTGGCTAGGACAGTGACTTCCAAGGTCTGGCTGCTCATCAAAATCTATAAGGGACTGGGGGCGGGAATTTTAAAGCTTTCATCTTGCTGGGGCCCACCCATGGAAATTCTGATTCAGGTGCAGGTGAGGGAATCTGTATGACCACAGAAACCTGGTGCTTTACCTGGTTGAGGAAGCACTCAGCAGACTGTGACATCTGTCAAGAGAAGATTGGTGGGGGTGGGATTGGGGGAGGGGGAGCTGATTGATGGCCATGGCAGTGGGATGAATGGGACAGATAGGTGAGACTTGTTTAAGATGTAGGCTTTCCAGCACCTGATAACCATTTGGTTGTTGAGGGTGGAGGGAGGGAAGGGAACCCAGCACTGTCCCAAGTTTTTGATTTGAGGGACAAGAGAACTGAGGAGGAGTGGGTTTGGGATAGACTTAATGGTCATTAGAGCTTAGAATTTATGAGTGTCCAAGGACATTTAGGGGCTGATGTCGGGGAGACCACTGGACATGTGGTCTAGACCTGTGGAGAGATCTGGGCTGGAGGTCTCACGTGCACAGGTGCCAAGGCAGTCCCCGAAATCATGGGAATGGAGGACACTCTCTAGAGAAAGCCTGTCAGGAAGAGGGGCTAGGAAGGACACTGGGAGACAGAGGGGAGGCTAGGGAGCCTGGGAAGGGCCTGGAGGGGTGAGGGAGGGGCAGCGGAGGGAGCATAATATCACTGTCCTGGCCTGGCTGACTGGGAAAGTGGAGACTCTCTCCCAGTCCAGAGAGCTGCTAGGAAGGAAATGTGTGATATTCCCTATTTCCTGTAAAGTCCTCAAGCCCTTTCTGTGGCTGACATCAGTTGATGCCTTCAAACAGGCAGGCAACACGAGAAGATGCCCTCTTCTCTCATCTGACCATGTAGGGTGGGGTATTCGGATGTTCCTGAAGACAAATCACTTCCTAAGGGTCACGCTCCTAAGTCTTTGCCTCATTGTTGAGCCTCCCTTGGCTTGGAAATAAAGGTACAGCACGATTTCCCTTCGTGGGAGGGTATTTGCAGGAAGGGTGTGGGAGGCAGGCACCTCTGCTCCGTGGCCCCCCCTGCAGGCCCGTCCCTTGAGGGCTTGGCAGGCAGTCTGAGTCCGGAGGCTCCTGCTCCACAGGAACAAGTCACACCGGGGAAATCACATGAGAGCTAGTCACACTGTTTGCACAGACTGCGTTTGTTTGTCTAAATTCTGCAAAGCGAACTCTTCCTCCCGGTTGAAGCACTGCCTTGTGGGTCGAGGAATGTGAGGAAGGAGGGAGGGACCCAATGGGTGTAACTGACATGCAACTGGATAAACTTTGTCATGTTTACTTACCAGGCTGGGTTGCAGCTGCAGGGCCCTAGGTGACTGGCAGCATTGCTGGCAGAGGCACCAGGCCTGGAAGGTGTGGGTGGCCTGGAGAGTCGGGGCTGAGGAGGCCATTTGTATGCACCACCCCTCAAAAGAAGCCAGCTTTCAGTTCCATACATATCCTAATACTGCCTACCATTGAATTCTGCTTTGGGCTGAAACAAACCAGCCTGTGTGCTCTCAAGTAGATGGTTGCGTGTTGAGAGTTCAAGATTATTTTCAAAGCCAGACTTATTTAATTAACAAGCAGTTCAAAGTAGGATTTGCGGGCCCTGGCTCCATGGAATCCTGGCTTTTGAGACTTTGGTGTTTGATGAGCTGCTGACATCTTTGGGGTCAGTAAAACAAAAGGCTTGGATTGGCTTTGGTGACCTTAACATTACTTCTCAGAACTCCTGGCTTCTGTGGGAGGATCTCAGGGATCTCAGCTGTAGCCCCCAACTGGGATCCTCCTCAGAATGCCTCTACTTTCACCTGTTTCACAGAGCAGGCCGCCACCATTTCATTTGAAGTCAGCTTTCTTTGGCTTTAAAAAGAACTATGACAGACAACCTGGAGCAGACGATCTCCCAGGACCCTAAATCTAGGACCTAAAATTCTGTCATGCCACTTCATGATATATTGGGATATTCCATTAATGATTTCAGCTTTATGAGATTAGCAATAAATGTTTTTTTTAATTTTTACTTAATTTATTTTTTAAATTTACATCCAAGTTAGCATATAGTGCAACAGTGATTTCAGGAGTAGATTCCTTAATGCCCCTTACCCATTTAGACCATCCCCCCTCCCACAACCCCACCAGTAACCCTTTGTTTGTTCTCCATATTTGAGTCTCTTATGTTTTGTCCTCCTCCTTGTTTTTCTATAATTTTTCTTCCCTTCCCTTATGTTCATCTGTTTTGCATCTTAAAATCCTCATATGAGTGAAGTCATATGATATTTGTCTTCCTCTAACTAATTTCGCTTAGCCTACTACCCTCTATTTCCATCCATGTAGTTGCAAATGGCAAGATTTCATTCTTTTTGAGCAATAAATGTTTTTGATAGCAGACTGAAGTAGAACATGGTAGCCCATGGCAACAAGTATGTGTGGAGTGGGTGTGAGTGTGTTTATGAGGCTTCTATCCACCTACCTGCGTGGACATGTATACCTAACTGTGTATCATTGCCCTCTAGGTCGTTCTTCCATTTTCTCTGTCTCTGTGTCTGAAATCTTACCCATACTTCTCTCTCAGCTACCTATCAAGAATTAAAACAACCCAAATGACTTAGGGACTCATGATTGATACCCAGCCAATGAAATATATATTTTTCTTTGCTTAAGTAAGTCAATTCATATTAACTAATAGATAAACACCTGTGCTCCTTAATCAACTCGGTCCTAGTCTAATACTGGCACTCTGAAACTTGTTTTATACTTTTCTTTATTTCCTCCAACAGCATATGAAAATTTTAAGTATACAGTGAAGTCAAAGGGACTTTGTAGCGGACATCTGTCCTACCACCTAGATTCTACCATGAACATTTACCATATTTGTTGTATTACATGTCTATGCTTCTCTCCAGCCCTTGGGCCGTCTTATTTTTTAAAGCATCTTAGAGTAAACTGCTTACATCGCTACGTGTCCTCCTAAATATTTTAGTATGTCTATTGTTAAGAGTTTCATATTTGTTTGGTTCTTTGTGTAAAATTTTCAGATAGTGAAACACCAGTCTCACGTCTGTGTTCAGTGATGTTTGAAAAGTGCTGACCACCCATGTAACCCAAACCCTTTCAAGGTATAGAATGTTGCCATCACCCCCAGAACATTCCCATGAGAGCCTTCCCACTCACTCCCCAGCCCTACTTACTCCCAGAGGCAACTGCTGTTCCTATGTTTTCCCCACCTTACATTAGTTTTACCTGTTCTAGCACTTGATTTAAAGGGATTCAGGGGCGCCTGGGTGGCTCAGTCGGTTAAGCGTCCGACTTCGGCTCAGGTCACGATCTCGCGGTCCGTGAGTTCGAGCCCCGCGTCGGGCTCTGGGCTGATGGCTCGGAGCCTGGAGCCTGCTTCCGATTCTGTGTCTCCCTCTCTCTCTGCTCCTCCCCCGTTCATGCTCTGTCTCTCTCTGTCTCAAAAATAAATAAATGTTAAAAAAAAATTTTTTTTTAAATAAAAAAAAAAGGGATTCATACATGGAGGTGCCTGGGTGACTCAGCGGGTTGAGCATCCGACTCTCGATTTCATCTCAGGTCATGATCTCACTCACAGTTGTGAGATTGAGCCCCACATCAGGCTCCAGGCTGGGCGTAAAGCCTGTTTAAGATTTTCTCTCTCCCTCTGCCCCTCCACCACTTGTGCTAACGTGCTCAAGCTCACTCTCTCTGAAAAAAAAAAGAGGGGGGATTCATACATAGCATACTCATTTGTGTAATGTTTCTGTGATTCAACCTAATGTTTTGGAGATTCATTCATGTTCTTGCTCATATCAGTAGTTGATTCTTTTCGTTGGTAAATAGTATTCCATTGTATGAATATACCACAGTTTTGTTTGTCTTTTAACTCATTCTCCTATTAATGGACATCTAGTCTGTTTCCAGTTTGGGGTTATTATGAATAAAGCTACTATGAACATTTATGTTCAAGTTTTTTTTGTGGACATATATATTGACATTTTCTTTTAAAGATTGTTTATTCTAAGAGTAATACATGCAACTTGTAGAAAATACATAGAACTATAATAAGGAAAATTAAAATGTCATAATTTTATTGCTCAGAATCTTTTTGTGACTGAAAACTCCTGAAGGTACAATCTCTCAACAGAAAGGAATATTTACTCATGGTCACCAGGCACCAGTAGACCACGGGCCTGATGAGCAAAGAGATGCAAATATACACATATGCACACATGCAGCTCCAGGTTAGAGATCGGCTGGGTTAGTAGGGAGACCATGCTGACTAAGAGGGAATGCCTTTCCCTCCGGGTAACTCAGCACATATACATAATAGATGCTTAGCAAGTGTTTAGTAAATGAACGAGTGAATGAATGGACGAGCAAACAGAGGAACGGCCCACTGCAGGAGAGTGTGAGATGTGAGGTCTGGGTGATTACTGCAGAGGGGAGAGAAAAGAATTAATCATGGACCTATGACAGCTGCAGTCTACAGACATGGCAGCCACCTCATCTTCATCTTGAGCAGCATTCAGGTGTCTTGGTGAGTTCTGGAGAGAGACATGGCCCCTCATCAGTGTGCCAGTGTGAATATTAGACATGTGGGTTAGTTGCTAGGGCTGCCTAACAGTATGCTGTGGACTTGGCGCTTAAACAACAGATGCCCATTTTCTCACAGTTCTGGAGGCTGAGAAGTCCAAGGGTGCAGACAGCTGCTTCTCACCGTGTACTCCCATGGCCTTTTTTGGTGCATGCAGGTGGAGAGAGAGCATGCGTGTGAGCTCTCTGGTGTCTCTTCTTACAAGGACACTTATCCCATCATCAGATGAGTGCCTTATAACCTCATTTAACCTTCACCCCTTCTTACAGACCCTGTCTCCAAATTCAGTCACGGTGGAGATTAGGGCTTCAACATAAGAATTTGTGGTGAGCTCAGAGGTGGGGGGACATGATCCAGTACATAGCAGTGTGGTTCTGCCTAAAGACTTATCCACCAGCACTGAGCCAGGTGCCCCCACAGCTACATCTGGATTTCTACACTTGTTGCAGCAGGAATACTTGGCTTCTACCAACCAGTGCTGAAATGACACTGTTGTAACCACACTTCATAGCATCTGGCAGACTGCTTTCAACGACACAGTCTAACTTAACCTGGCAGCAAACCTGTGAAGTAGGGACTGTACCCATTTTTTGGATGAGAAGAATGCTGTATAAGAAGTTAAGTGTCTGGCCCACAGCCCCTCAGCCGATCCGTGGTGAACCAAATCCCTCTGCTCCAACTCTTTTTTTTTTTTTTTCAACGTTTATTTATTTTTGGGAGAGAGAGAGACAGAGCATGAGCGGGGGAGGGGCAGAGAAAGAGTGAGACACAGAATCGGAAACAGGCTCCAGGCTCTGAGCCATCAGCCCAGAGCCCGACGCGGGGCTCGAACTCACGGACCGCGAGATCGTGACCTGGCTGAAGTCGGACGCTTAACACACCCAGGTGCCCCCCTCTGCTCCAACTCTTACAGATAGTGCCCAGAGCTTCCCATTAAGGGACTCGTGATTTCCCTTCCATTCCCAGGCTTTTAGTTTCCCAGGAGTATTTAGGAGGCTTTGGGAATTCCGTTGCCTATGAAAGGAAGCAGCTAGGCCTGGTGCACTGTAGACATACTACAGATTACTTCGTAAACAAAAATTAGGTAAAATACTCCTAATGAAGGAACTGAGTAGACAGAAATATCCCTGAGTCTAATTATCTAATGATCTGTGTTTTTGTTTTCCAAGTTCTGAAATTAAGCCTGTTTCATTCTGTTGGTCAGTACAACAGGGTATGGATTCCTGATCCTGAAGAAGTTTGGAAGTCTGCTGAAATAGCAAAGGACTACAAAGTTGGTGACAAAGTCCTGCGACTTTTGCTGGAGGATGGAACGGTGAGGGTCCTTGCTGGCTGTGGCTGCCACAATGTATGAAGGGTAACTGGGATGTATGTGGAGGGGGCACAGCCCCTGTGGGAGGAGCCTGGGAGAGGGCACATGGGGGGTCATCCAGAGTGGCCGGCTGGTGCTGTGGGTCCACTATTTGTACCGCACCCCCCCACCCCACACACTGCCCTAATGAAGGCATCAAGTACCCTGTGCTACATACCTGGGCATCCAGCATGGCTGGGAGAACACTGGAAAGTGATTTGCCGTTTTGTTTAAATGTTTATTTTTGAGAGGGAGAGAAAGAGCATGTGCACAAGCAGGGTAGGGGCAGAGAGAGGAGGACAGAGGATCTGAAGTGAGCTCTGCACTGACAGCAGAGAGCCCCATTGGGGCTCATGAACCGTGAGAACTCATGAACCATGAGATCATGACCTGAGCTGAAGTCGGACGCTCAATCAACTGGGCCACCCATGCACCCCGGTAATTCACCATTTTGGTTTCATGGGTCTCAGCATAGACACTGGGCAAAGATGAGAAACTTGAAGAAAAGTGGTTGGAGCCTAAGGCATCAACCAGTAGAGAAAAACCTCAAGATGGGAAGAGGAAGAGAAGTAGAGGAAGGAGAGAGAAATCTGGAAGGGAGAGGGAGGGGTGAGAGGAGAACAGAAGGAGGGAAAGTCCATCTGTAGGTGGTTGGATAGAAACAGGTAAGAATTGGGAGCTCCAGGACGGCGTGTGGCAGGGTGATTAGGGAACTGACGGGAGAAGGGACAAGAGGATAGGAATGCCCAGCTTTGTGTGACGTTGTGAAGAGCCTGTCAGTGCTGGTGTGGCAAAGGATCATGTCAGTGGTGGTTCCTGTGCTGCAGTGTACCTGTGATCAGGCCCTCTCGAAGGCTGGATGTGTCTTTTGATTAACAGCTTCTGCAGATTTTACCACTCCTTTAAGTATCATGAGCTGTCCTTTGCCCCCATAGCCATAATGACATCCCACTGGATCCATAGCTAGCATGAGTCAACTCTCTGGATGCAGAGCTAGACAAAGTATTCATGTTCCATTTGGATGTCAGAGTTGGTCCGGGGAATATCATATGAATATTAAAATGCTGGAATTTTTGAGTCATGCACATGGTCTCTGTAGAAACAGGACACTCTTGGGGCATCTGGGTGGCTCAGTCAGTTGAGCAACCAACTTCGGCTCAGGTCATGATCTCTTGGTTCGTGAGTTTGAGCCCTGCATGAGGCTCACTGCTGTCCACGCAGAGCCTGCTTCAGATCCTCTGTCCCCCTCTTTCTTCCCCTCCCTCGCTTGTGCTCTCTTTCTCTCAAAAATAAATAAACATAAAAAAAAAAAAAAACAGACAAACAGGGCACTCTATTTCCAAGCAGACTGTCCTGGATTTGGGAGTCATCTCCTGAGATCCCAGGTAGGAAGATGAGCAGAGCAACTAAAGACACTTCCTCAAGAAACATACTATCTGGATTCAAAGCCTGTGAAGGCCACTTGCTAAGTTTATGACCCTTAGCCTCTAGCTTTCCTCATATGCAAATTGGAGTTAATAATAGCAGGACCTCACAGGGTTGCTGAAGATCAAACGAGATGATCCATGTGTGTGGACCACTGGAGAGAGAGACAGAGAGGACACTGCTACTTCCATTTAGCCAACCCTTCCCCACCAGTAGCTCTTTGCAGCCTTGTGGAGCACTTCCTGCATGCACTCTAGGTTCTCATTAGGGATCAGGTGTCTCCGCGGAGAAAAATCTCAGACTGCAGCTGCAGTGGCAGTTTGCAGCTTTAGTGAAGTCAGCAGGGCTTCAGGTAGCGACATTCCTGGCTCTGAACCCCAGCCCACGAGAGGCAGGTAAGTGGGCAGGTGGCCAGATAGCTCCTTAGCTTTACAAAGCCTGCTTTGTGTAGGAAAATGTCACCTCTGCCTTCAACTGTTAATCTAATGTTCTTTATGTTTTCTCCCCTCCCCCCAATGACTCTCTTGATTTTCTCTCTCTGTCTCTCTCATACATAACACACACGCACGCGTGCGTGCACGTGCGCACACACACTGGCTGAACTAGAAAAGGAGGTTGTTAATTTAAAACAGATAACAGAAGAACTCAAGGAAAGAAGTTATATATGAGCAATGATTTATTTTGCTCTCAAAATAAAAGTCTATAGATTAAGAATATTCTGCTTAACTGAACTCCTGTCTTATACCAGTCACAAAAATTAATTCAACATGGATTAACAACTTAAATGTAAGACCCCTAAACCACAACACTCCTAAAAGAAAACATAGGAATAAAGCTCCTTGCCATAGGACTTTGTGGTTTTTTTTGGAGTTGACACCCAGAGCACAAGCAACAAAATAAAAGATAAGTAGATGTGACTACATCAAAGTAAAAGTCTTCTGCACATCAAAAGAAGTTGTCCACAAAGTGAAAAGACAACCTACAGAAGGGGAAAAAGTATTTGCAAACCATATATCTGATAAGGGAGTAATATCCAAAATATATAAATAATTCTTACAACTCAATAGCAAAAACAAAACCAAACAACATCAAAAATGAAAACATTACTCATAAAAGAAGGGCAAAGGACCTGAACAATTTTCTGAAAAAGATTTTTACAGATAGCCAGCAGACACTTGGAAGGATTTTTGACATCCCTAGTTCTTAGGGAAATGCAATTCAAAACCACCATGAATATCACCTCACTCCTATTAGAATGGCCGTCATCAAAAGGACAGAAAGTCCCAAGACGCCTGGGTGGCTCAGTCGGTTAAGCATCCGACTCTTGATTTCAGCTCAGGTAATGATTTCACGATTCATGGGATCGAACCCTGCATCAGGCTCTGCACTGACAGTGTGGAGCCTGCTTGGGATTCTCTCTTTATCCCTCTCTCTGCCCCTCCCCCATTCTCTCTCTCTCTCTCTCTCTCTCAAATATTTAAGAGAAGGACAAAATAACAAATGCCAGTGTGGATGTGGAGAAAAGGGAGACCTGTGTACTGCTAGTGGAATTGTAAATTGAACAGTCACTATGAAAACCAGTATGGAGAACCCTCAAAAAAAATTTTTTAAGTTTATTTATTTTGAGACACAGAGCATGAGTCGAGGAGGGGGAGAGAGAGAGAATCCCGAGAAGTCTCTGAGCTCAAGATGGGGCTTGATCCCATGAACCATGAGATCATGACCTGAACTGAAATCAAGTCAGATGCTCAACCCACTGAACTACCCAGTCACCCTCAAAAATTTTTAAACAGAGCTACCATATGATCCAGCCATTCCACTTCTGGGAATATATCTAAAGGAAACAGAAACACTAACTGAAAAAGATAGCTGCACCCCCATGTTTATAGAGCATTATTCACAATAATCAAGATGTGGAAACAACCTAATTGTTCATCAACAGATGAATGGATAAATAAATTGTATATATGCAGCACCTGAGTGGCTCAGTCAGTTAAGCATCTGACTCTTGGTTTCAGCTCAAATCATGGTCTACAGTTTGTGAGTTCAAGCCCTGCATTGGGCTCTGCACTGACAGCGTGAAGCCTGCTTGGGATTCTCTCTCTCTCTCTCTCTCTCTCTCTCTCTCTCTCTCTCTCTCTCCCT
>NW_024412415.1:18086517-18087342 GCF_014898765.1 Herpailurus yagouaroundi | reverse complement strand
TTAAGCATCCGACTCTTGATTTCAGCTCAGGTAATGATTTCACGATTCATGGGATCGAACCCTGCATCAGGCTCTGCACTGACAGTGTGGAGCCTGCTTGGGATTCTCTCTTTATCCCTCTCTCTGCCCCTCCCCCATTCTCTCTCTCTCTCTCTCTCTCTCTCTCTCAAATATTTAAGAGAAGGACAAAATAACAAATGCCAGTGTGGATGTGGAGAAAAGGGAGACCTGTGTACTGCTAGTGGAATTGTAAATTGAACAGTCACTATGAAAACCAGTATGGAGAACCCTCAAAAAAATTTTTTTAAGTTTATTTATTTTGAGACACAGAGCATGAGTCGAGGAGGGGGAGAGAGAGAGAATCCCAAGAAGTCTCTGAGCTCAAGATGGGGCTTGATCCCATGAACCCTGAGATCATGACCTGAACTGAAATCAAGTCAGATGCTCAACCCACTGAACTACCCAGTCACCCTCAAAAATTTTTAAACAGAGCTACCATATGATCCAGCCATTCCACTTCTGGGAATATATCTAAAGGAAACAGAAACACTAACTGAAAAAGATAGCTGCACCCCCATGTTTATAGAGCATTATTCACAATAATCAAGATGTGGAAACAACCTAATTGTTCATCAACAGATGAATGGATAAATAAATTGTATATATGCAGCACCTGAGTGGCTCAGTCAGTTAAGCATCTGACTCTTGGTTTCAGCTCAAATCATGGTCTACAGTTTGTGAGTTCAAGCCCTGCATTGGGCTCTGCACTGACAGCGTGAAGCCTGCTTGGGATTCTCTCTCTCTCTCTCTCTCTCTCTCTCTCTC
>NW_024412415.1:18000734-18086417 GCF_014898765.1 Herpailurus yagouaroundi | reverse complement strand
AAAAAAAAAAAAAAAAAAGGATATAAACATCCAGTTACAAGATAAGTTCCAGGAGTGTAATGTGCAACATGATGACTGTGGCTACACTGCTAGGAAAATTAAACTAAATCTTGAGAGTTCTCATCACAATGAGAAGATTTTTTTCTTTTCTCTCTTTATTATTACATCTTTATGAAATAATGGATGCGAGCAGAACCTACTGTGGTAATCATTTCATAGTATATGTAAAACAAACCATTATGGTTTATACCTTAAAATTTTACAGTGATATATGTCAATTATTTCTCAATAAAACAGGGAAAAACAATATTCTGCTGGGGGCAGGTCCATGAATATATTTGCACTGAAAATGGAGCAGGCATCTGTCATGATCCAATATAGTTGGCCTAGATTGCCCTGAGCTGCTCTCCAAACAGACCAACCAACAACAAACCAAGTCCTCTCAGCATTGATAGGAGGCATTAGGACACATGCTTCAGAGCCAAACATATCCATACTGTGTGACCTTGGACAAGGAGCTTAAACTCTTTGAAGCTGTCTCCTTAGCTGTTAATTAGGGTACTCATGCCCTCCTTGGAAGGCAGTTTTGAGGAGTGCTGACTACATGGCATAGGGTGTGCATAGTGGGCACTTGTGAGGGGACAGCCAGGTCACTTTGTGGAGCTGGTTCAAGACCAGGTATCAGAAAGAAGGCGGCCTGGGAAAGTGGAAGGAAAACAAGCTTGCTGGATAACCTTGATCAAGTCACTTCCCCAAGCTGTGAAATGAACGTAAAGGAAGTTAGAATAGGTGGTCATAAGGTCCCATGATTCTCTGCCATTTGGAGCCCAGTCGTCTGTGGTGTCAGCACCACTAGGCTTGCTAACCTCTCCCTTCTACTCAGGCACCTATTTTGGGAATGCTAGGTGAAGTCTACCAGACAAGAGACCATCCCCAGCAAGTTACTCAGCCCAGGGCTGAGGGTAATGGAAACAGGCAGCCTTATAAGGGGGGCATGAGCCCTCAGACAGGAGTTACAAGCACATGGATCTTCTCAAAGAGTCACCACCACTCACATGGGCTCCTTCAGACACTTCTCACCACCCAGCAGAACCCTGTTTTCAGACAAAAACTTGGGTGGCTCTCAGCATCTAAACTGCATACAAGTGGAGCCCTGTGATAGCAATGAGGATGGTGTGCCCAGGTCCCTGCCCACATGGCTTTCCTGTACGTCTCATGGAAGCTTCAGTGAGGTTCTATAGCTCTGAGGACCCCTGGTCTGGTCCAGCCAGTCTTCTCACAGATGGGAGAAGAGGGGCCCAGAAAGAGCAAGTGACTTACCCCAGGGCCCATGTCCAATACCCTCGTCCCCTGGCTCCCACTTTCCAAGAGTCAGCCATGGAGATTATTTTCTCATTGCTACACATAGGTTTGTTTTTCAGAGTGTCAGGGACCACTCCGAACACATGGTAGATAGGACAGAGGACTAGAGTTCAATAGAAACACCAAGGATATTTTACTTCTTGAACTTTAATTTCATCTTTGTTCATAGGAGCTGGATTATTCCATTGATCCAGAATCTCTGCCTCCACTTCGGAATCCTGACATCCTCGTGGGTGAGAATGACCTCACAGCCCTCAGCTATCTCCACGAACCTGCGGTGCTTCACAATCTCAGAATCCGCTTTGCAGAATCCAAACTCATTTACACCTACAGTGGTAAGGAGAGTGATTCTAGGAGAGCAGGAATGACCTGGAAACACGGTGCTTGCTGTCTAGGGTGTCCTGAGGACATTTTATATCGTGTTTATGTTAGAAATGTTGACTTCTGCCAAAATGTGTACTCACAGCTACACCTTTGCCCAGATTTCTATCTAACAAGCACAGAGGTTTGATCTTCAAGAGTCTGTTGTAAACAGAAGTGTCTGCAGGTGGGGAGAATCTTCATCAAGAATTGATATCAGACTTCCCAGAAAAATATATCTGGGTAAAGCTTGTGTTTGAGTTTCTTATTGGATTTGATACGTTTATGACTTACTTGGGGCAACGATGTTATCATATATTTACACTGAGAATTACAAAACCTTTCAGTTTTAGGGCATTCCCATCCGTCGTCTCATCCAACTCTGAGAGTAGCCCAGAAGTGTGGGTGGCATCTGTAGGCAACTGAGATTTGGAGCATTAAGTGATCTGCCCAAAGTCACATGGCAGGTTTAATAACTGGTGGAGCTGGGCTTACTCCAGAGAACCTGGAGAAATGGGTGACGGTCAGAACCTCAGCGTTGCATCTTGCATCTTTCCCCAGGAATCATTTTGGTGGCTATGAATCCTTACAAGCAGTTGCCAATCTACGGAGATGCCATCATCCATGCCTACAGCGGGCAGAACATGGGCGATATGGACCCACATATATTTGCTGTGGCTGAAGAGGCGTACAAGCAGATGGCCAGGTAGCCGCTTACTGGGTGGGACTTCCTCTTACTCTCCCAACACTCCTGCATTTGCTGGGCCCTCACAGTGGAGGGGAGACATCTGGTGTGGTCTCATTAAAGGTGACCATGCGACCAGAGAGTGAGGGCACTTGGTAGAGCAGACTAATGAGTAACAAATGATTGTATGTGGAACCTGTCTAGACCGAGTTTCCTGGTTTTTCTTCCTTCTAAGTAGTCAAAGGTCAAACCTACCAATCTGGGAAAAGCAGATGCTTCTCTTGCACTGTGTTTGGTTGGAGGAATATTGATTTATTCTCCACTGTGAGATGTTTAAGCTTTATTCCCCATCTAGCCTAGCAAAAAGTTATGATGGATGAGCACAGGTTTTAGATGTAAGAGCTTTGGAGTTTTATCCTCTTTCAGTTTCAATGTCCTTATCTGTAAAGTATGGAGAATAGAGGGGCACCTGGGTGGCTCAGTCGGCTGAGGGTCCAGCTTCGGCTTAGGTCATAATCTCATGGTCCGTGAGTTCGTGCCCCACATCAGGCTCTGTGTGGTCAGCTCGGAGCCTGGGTCCTGCTTCCGTTTCTGTGTCTCCCTCTCTCTCTGGCCCTACCCCACTTGCTTTCTGTCCCTCTCAAAAAATAAATAAACATGAAAAAAATTTTTTTTAGGTATGAATGAAGAATAGAAACACCATCTTATCTTTGCTGATCCTTTTACAGTTTGAAAAGAACTCTCCGGACAGTGGTCTCCTTTAAGTCTTGCAACACCCCTGTGAAGTCAGTTGAGCCACCATCATTGCCCTCATTTCATAAATGGAAACCTGAGGCACAGAATCTGGACCCTACATAATCTAGGCAACCATCTGAGTTTCCTCAGCTTTAGTGTCTTCCATCTGTGAGCCAGACACTCGGAGAGTACCCGTTCTACGTTCCACTGCTTATAATCAGGAAAAAATAATGGTGGTGTGTGTGGTTCTCTCCTACCAAGAAGGCTGGTGGGCATTTTAGAACTCGCATGGCACCTCTCCCAGTCATCAGGGACTGGATGCCTTTTAGATCTTCTGTCCGTGGAGTGAGACCCTCATCCTGAAGGCAAGCTAATACTTAGCCATCTCCTCCATATTGTTGGCACCAGAGTGTCAGAGGGGAAGTATGTGCCCCTCCTGGTTAAAGAGACTTCCCAGAAGCCCCACAAAGACTTCTGCTCACAGCTCGTCTAGGACCTATTCACAGGGCCATGCCTGGCGGCAAGTAAGGTTGGAATAGGTAGTCTTTCATATGCACAGCAGTGTTCCCACTGAAAATTGGGGCATAGTCTCTAAGAAGGAGGGGAGGAGGAATGTTGGATAGAGATTCACCAGTTAATAACCAGTTACCTTGGTCTCTGCTACAGCAAATTTCCTCCAAACTGAAAAACACCCGTGGTTCTAGGATTTGCCCTGGCTCCCTATAAGTCTTCCAGGCACTCTGCAATTAAGGTCCATGGTTCATAGCCTGATGGGCCAGGGCTGCTCCTGTACGTCAACAGTATGAGCTCACTGGAGCTATCGGGCTGAGCCAGTTTCAACTTGAAAAGTCCATTTTCTCTGGAGGCCTGTCTTTCTAAATGTGATAGAACTGAACGTAAGGTAGGTTTGTACTGGACTTGCTGATACTAACCTGGGAGTCAGAAAAGCCCAGCTTTACTAAGCCCGGCTCCATTTCTATCCGGCGGGGGACTGTAGGTGTCCATCACTGATCTCCTCAGGGTCTTGCTCTTTTGAGCAGGAACTCCATCTCTGAGGTGCTCCCAGCATTCACAGGGAGGTGCTCTGCCTTGGGTCAAGTCACCTTACCTTTCTGAGTCATTGTTGTACCATTCCATAAAAATAGATACATGTGGCATAGGATTTTTGTGAGGCTTAAATGAGGATCCTTATAAAGTATTCATGGAGTGCCTTGTATCTATAAGCAGTGCTGGATACATAGAACAGCTTTATAGTACAGTCCTGCTATCACCTTAAGATGCGAGAAGTTGAATACATTAAAAAAATTTTTTTTAATGTTTATTTATTTTTGAGAGAGAGAGCATGAATGTGGGAGGAGCAGAGAGAGAGGGAGACACAGAATCTGAAGCAGGCTTCAGGCTCTGAACTGTCAGCACAGAAACCAACGCAGGGCTCAAACTCTCAAGCCATGAGATCATGACTTGAGCTGAGGTCGGACACTTAACTGACTGAGCC
This sequence comes from Herpailurus yagouaroundi, assembly GCF_014898765.1. Lineage (NCBI taxonomy): Eukaryota > Metazoa > Chordata > Mammalia > Carnivora > Felidae > Herpailurus > Herpailurus yagouaroundi. Next base: position 18,081,780 of record NW_024412415.1, on the reverse strand, counting down.
ACGCAGGCACCCCCAAGTTGAATACCTTTTTAAAGATCTCCAGCATGTGGGCTTACTGAGCACCTATGTTCCCAAGCATATTTTGAATAATTGCTCTCCAAATAATGCCTTTAAAATGTTTTATGTTTATGTGGGGATACAGAGGAGTTGACTTGGGCCCAAGATGGCTTTCTTTAGAGGCCTGCTTGCAAGGTTGGTATAGGGCTAGCCTCTGGGAACTTGGATTTTAGGAAGTTCCCCACCATTATCCAATTGAGGAGAGAGGTTCATTGTGCCTTGACTGTGTATATGATGTGGTTCATGCTGAGCACCTGCCTTCCTTCAGGGCATCTGGAATTTTGGTACATGCTCTGCCTATGTGACCAGCCCCCAGTACAAACCCTGGCCACTGAATCTCTAAAGAGCTTCGTGGTAGACAGCACTTCCCATGTCTTGTCATAATTCATTGTTGTAGTAATTAAGGATTCACACTCAGCTTCCTCTGGACTTGGCCCCATGTGCCTTTCTTCTTTGCAGAGTTAGCCTTTTGGTGTGATGAATCTTAGCCATGAACATGACTGTGTGCTGAGTCCTGTGAGTCCTCCTGGTGGGTCACTGACCTGAGAGGGTCTTGGGGGACCCTCAACATGGGGGACAGGGCAAGAAACAAAGTTTAGCTTGATCACATAGAAAAAAAGACTAGAAGGGAATTCACTGGAATGGTAAAAAGTAGTTACCTTAGAGTAATGAAACAAAGTTTACCTTCTCTCCCCTTGTCTGTGTTTTTCTTACTGAGTATATATTACCTTTTTAATAGGAAAAAAACAGTATCTAAAAAATCCTTTAATTTACTTGCTTTAGAAACAATAAAGATCAGTCAATAATTGTAAGTGGGGAGTCAGGTGCTGGAAAGACAGTGTCTGCTCGCTACGCCATGAGATACTTCGCCACCGTCAGCAAGTCCAGCAGTAACGCCCACGTGGAGGACAAGGTTCTGGCATCGAACCCCATAACTGAGGTGTGTACCCTGCGGGAGGCGGGGGGTGGGGTCACAGGCAGCAATGCGCAATAATGGAGAAGCGGATTGGTTGTGTATATGTTTCCCTGGCTAACCTGAATCCCTCAGCTTTAAAGACCATAGAAGTGAGGGCCGGAAAGTCTGTTCTCTGATAGGATTCGAAGGAGCTTGAAGAAGAGACTACCCTGCTAAGGCTCTCTCCTCAACCTGCTGGGCTAGAAATCAGATTTCAGGAGTCCTGTGTCTATATTTATACACCAAAGGAAATTTCCTTGACCACAGACACCACTGGTGCACTGAGACCACTGGTGTTCTTCAGCCAATGACACCAAGTTTCATGAGCTGATTGTTAAATATTCAGAAATTTTTTGGTAAGCTGACTATTAAAATTTTGATAGTTCAACATCAGTCACGGTGGGAATATTTACACTTTATAAATTGGCAAATGCCACATATCAAGGCTCTTCTGCTTCCCTCTCTGAGAGCTGATCCACCAGCCCAACTCTGACTGGGAGAGCAGTGTGAACAAGACCAGTCCTCATGGCACCCAGGAGCAAGGAGACAGCCCTTAAGAAAGAAGGGTCATCGCAAAGGCTCAGGAGATGATCAAAGGCCAGCTCTGACTGCTTTGCAAAGTGGGGAAAGGACTGATTTAAATTTATTTGGAAGCATTGCAAAAAATTAAGATCATTAGATTCCTAGACCTCTCTCCCTGTTTTCTCAAATCAAAATCATCAGTGTTTATCAGGCCTATTTTGTTTAAGCCCCTGTAGCAGATAATATAGGAAGTAATGGAAAAGAATAAGCCCCAGTCCCCAAGTTGAAAGACTCCTCTAACGTAAACACATTTAAAGTTAAATGGAGGGACGCCTGGGTGGCTCACTCAGTTAAACGTTCAACTTCAGCTCAGGTCATGATCTTACAGTTTATGAGTTTGAGCCCTATGTTGGCAGCTGCACTGACAGCATGGAGCCTGCTTCAGATTCTCTCTCTCCCCCTTTCTGCCCCTCCCCTACTCAAGCTGTCTCTGTCTCTCTTAAAATAAATAAACTTAAAAAAAATAAATGGAAACATAAACCACAATCTATGGTAGCAGTAGAAAAGTTGTCCAGAGGTACTGCCCAGTGGGTAAATTTGTGTGATTATTTGTTTAAGGTTGGTCTCACCCACTAGATTATAAGCTCCACGAAGGCAGGACCATGTCTTCCTGGTTCACCTTTGTCACCCAAGGACGTGGCGCATAGCAGGTGCTCAGTAAATATGTGTTGTCAGAAAGCGTGATGACCTGGGCAGGAAGTACAGCATGTGTGCATGAGAAGGGTACTTCCAGATGGAAAATGCTCAGGAAGGGGGAGGGGATGGGCAGATAAGAGACAGAATTCAAGAGTAGAAATAAAAAGCAAAAGTCATGCCTAGAATATGGAAAGAATGGGAGAGGGCAGTTTTGTGGTTGAGTGGAAGGTCTGGGTAGAGAAGTGGTAAGAGATAGGGAAAGAAATAAAGTTTGAATGATGTGTTCTTTTAATTGAGCATCTATAATATTTGGGGCATGGATGTGGTGATCCTCCCAACTCCGCAAGCTGCGTATTATTCCCGTGTTACAGGTAAGAAATCCAGACTTGGAAAGATGAAATCATTTTTCTAGTATTACACAGACAGCAAAAACAGGAGCCTAGGAACCATGAAACATCAGAACCTGTGCTCGTTCTAATCCTGCTCAGTGTCTCCTAGCAAGATGGAGGAGAGCCTTGAATGGCAGGTAGAGGATGTGTCATGTCCCCTCTGAGCTTTGGGCTGCTTCCCTCGCGCGGGCCCCCCCCCCCAACCTTCCTCTGCTAAACAGACCTTCTCCCAGCATACAGGATTGGATTTTATTAAGCAAAGATCTTTTTAACATTATTGAGGGTTCTCTGTTTTGTAGGCTGTTGGAAATGCCAAGACCACCCGCAATGACAACAGTAGTCGGTTTGGGAAATACACAGAAATCAGTTTTGATGAGAGAAATCAGATTATAGGAGCCAACATGAGAACTTACCTGCTGGAGAAATCCAGAGTTGTCTTTCAAGTAAGTATAAAAATATCAGTTAAGTTTCCTTTTTCCCAACTCTTAAAGTACTGTTTACACTTACATGCTCATTAGACAACCTACGTTGCTTTGTGACTTGAAGAATAGAGTTTCCTGTCTTTCATTTGCATTTTGGCTTATTTTTTTTCTGTTTCTTAAAAACAAAAAATTGATGGATAGATGCAATATCAGTGGAATGATATGACTCCACCAAAGGGAAGAATTATGATTTTTAATTTTGGGGCATTTAAAAGATCCTTAGTGTTTAACAATCAAGTTTCTCTTTCTAGAACACAGAAACTGCTTGAAACAGACGAAGATGTTAGACTGGCTTTTCTGTCAGGAAGGGAATGGGCTTACAGCTAGTGGGGTGGGGGGGTGGGGAGTTAGGAGAAAGAGCCTTCCGTCAGTAAAGTGGAGAAAATTCTCCTAGTTTTGGCCCAGGAGAGTAACAGTAAGCCTTTTATCGCAGGATGTTTCTTAAAATTTTCAACTAGTTCAGGGGCACCTGGGTGGCTCAGTCTGTTGGGCATTTGACTCTTGATTTCAGCTCAGGTCATAATCCCAGGGTCATGGGATCGAGCCCTGCATCAGGCTGAGCATGGAGCCTGCTTAGGATTGTCTCTCTCTCCCTCTCTCTCTCTGCCCCTGCCCGCTGCTAGCTCTTTCTCTCACTCTCTCTCTCTCTCAAAACAAAAATTTCACCTAGTACAAATTACATTATTCTCACTTCGCAGAGTGTTTTCATTTACTAGCATTTTCTCTGGGGTCCTTGTCTGGAAGGCAATCATGAGCCAGCAGCTCTCCCTCTGCCAGTGAGCCAGCAGAGGGCAGCAAGTTGCTCACAGACTTCTCAACCAGAGAAGAAACCCATGTAAGTGTTGGTGTCTGTGAGAGCAGAATTGTCAGTCCACGTTAGCCATCTAAGACCCATTCCCTGAAAACCTCGTGTTTTTACTGTAAAGGGTTGCCATAACTTCAGGATTTTTCTTTATTTTACAGTCAGAAAATGAACGAAATTACCACATTTTTTACCAGCTCTGTGCGTCTGCGCAGCGGTCGGAATTTAAACATCTTAAATTGGGTACGTGGTGGTGATGTATGGAAGTATCTGTCCCTTTTATGTAGGGGATTAAATTCTAGCTTGATTTCTTCTTAGAGTAGTGTCACTTAAAGAAATATTCTGTTCCAAGACATAAATCCTTGGGTTTAGGGGTGGAACTGATGCATCTAACTAAGGAGATACATGGAGGGGCAGGGTGGAGACCTTCAACTCCAGGGATTTTTTCAAAGCTCATGGGTGTTCATAATCATGCAGCCAGAACTACCTGAATAAGGCCTCCTGACCACTGGGACTTGGTACTGTAAACCCCTATGCTTTGCTTTACCTGAACTTCCTTGGGTAGCCGTTTTTCCAACGCGTAGGACATATTTCCTTGTCTTCTGAGACGGAGTACCTGTGTCATAATTTGAGCTTCCTTGATGACTCAAGGTCATTATTATTTATAGTTCTGACTAATTATGCTGCAGGGACAGCAGAACTCTTTGTCCTTTAGCACAAACAGTGGACTCCTGTGCTGTCACAGCTCTCCTCTTGGTTGTCTGTGCTATATTGGTAGATAGAATTGTCCAGTAAATTTCTTCACATCTCACATAAAGATAATACCTATGCCTGTCACAGAATGTGAGTAGCGAATGTGGAAGAGCCTTCTGAAGGGTCACAGTCACCTACTATTCAAATATTAGGTGGGCATATGGTTATCCTCTTGATTGTGGTGATGATTTTGTCAAGGTATACTGTATCAAAACTCATCAAATTACACATCTTAAACATGTAGAGTTTATTCTGTGTTCAATAAACCCCAGTAAAGCTGTATAAAATGGTTAGATACAGGAACAAACACCATGAGCTTTGTAGTCATGCCCGTGTTTAAATTCTTGCCCTGCCTCACTTTTCGGAGCCTTGGCTTCTGTGTCCGTAACGTAGAATTCTAAGGAATAAATGGATTCCTGTGTGTTAGGTGCTTACCACAGCGCATTACGTGGGAGCTTCCTGCCTTGCTTCTGATAAACACATATGTACAAATGTGTCACAGACATTAACAATCTTTTGATTTCAGGGAGTGCAGAGGAATTTAATTACACAAGAATGGGAGGCAGTACTGTCATTGAGGGTGTGAATGACAGAGCAGACATGGTAGAGACTCAGAAGACCTTCACACTGCTGGGTAAGTTGAAGTGTCCTGAACAAGGTGTGGCCATTTTCTCTTTTAAAAAAAAGGAAAGACAGGGATGTCCAGGGTGCATGTGTTTAAAGAGTCCTAATAAATTCTAATCTTAGGATGAGCCAGTCAGAATATATTTGGAGGCCAAGCATTCAAGACTATGCTTTAACCTTAAAAGATCTAGAAATCAACTCGTTAGCCCTCAGCCTCGCTGGTTTGCAGTTGAGAAACATGGGCTGTGCTCCCGTGGCTGCCCCAAAGCTCCTCTGGGCTGACTTCGGAGAAGACTGGTAAATCAGGTCTGGAGGGTCATGCTGCCCCTGTTTGGCCTGATAAAATAGCAGACGCTTACATGGAACTTACCGAGTGCCACGCACCATCCTAAGCACTTTGTTACCTGTATTAGCTTGTTTAGTTTACAAGCACTTTATGAGGTGGATGGGGCATTTCCCCCGTTTTACCACAGGGGAATGGAGAAGTCTTATAACTTTTATATAGAAAACAAGATCTTGGATTGCTTGGTCTTTCTCCACTTTGCCTTTCCCACATGGAGCTCACATTTGGAAAGTGTCTATCAAATGACATTGATAATAAAAATTATCATTCACTTTCCCATAGTGTATCAGTGTAGACTTTAACACCTACCTGCCAGTCAAAGCTTCTGATCTGTGGTTTGAGACGACAGGCCATTTTTACATCTCACAGAGAGTATTTGTTTCACCAGTTTGTTTTCATTATTGTGGCTTGGTTGACTATATTTAAATGTAAAAGGCAAAGAGTTCAAGGTTAAATGTATCAGAAAAATAGGCAAGATTTGGATAATGGTGAATGAAAACTGGTTGGTTTCCTAAGCACAATTAACGATCTGATTTTGCCTCTTCCAAATGAATTAAGGAGAAGGGCAGTTTAAGTATTGTATAATAAGATAAACACTTTGGGTACTGATAAACATTTTCTTAAAATAATTATAGTCACAATTTCATCTTTTTATAATGTGCTCCATTGAGAGAGAACACCGTGCATGAGGAGGGATCAGGTGGCCTCACTCTGGCACGGCCCCTGTGGGACCTTGGTCCACATGCCCTGTCCTCCTTCCCACCTCTACCCTTCCGACACTCCTTCCCAGCTCTATAATGTTTCACCTCACAGCAAAATGATACAAGAGAAATAGAGTAGGCTTTGGGGTCAAATAAACATGACTTGAAATCTAGTTGGCAGGACTCTAAAGGGGTTGCCCTTCCTGAGACTCAGTTTCCTGATCTGTAGAATGGCCATATTCCTTACCCACAGGGCTCTCATGATAACTGGTAAGGAAATGTACGTGAAAGTCCCTGACACCAGGCTGAGCATGTAGCCAGTGCTTGCTAAATATTACAGCCTGCCCTCAATCTCTGTTTGCTGTTGTCCAAGCCCTAGCCATCCTTTGAGCAAAATACCCCTTTCTCCATGAAACCTTCCCTGATCATTGGAGACCAGCAGCAGCAATTTTTTTTTTTTCACTGCCTCACACAAATCAGATGGTTTTCACAAATATCCACACTATCAGGTCCAGGACTAGGGTGAGGCAGGAGAGGCGACTAGAGCACAGAGTTGAAGGAGGCACTCAGGTACTCATTCTCAGGGTGACACAAATGTCGGGTCAGCCCCTGGCACCCAGCTTGCCTCACCTTGTCCCACCAAGCCTTACACACCTGGCGTGGGTGTCTTGACAAAGCCCCCAAAGTCTTGTGGGGAGATAGAGTAAAACAATCTACTGCCTCTCATGGCTGTTAATGGTGTAGGCTGCCCGGTGTCAGAAGTGGGTGGGGTGGAAGGAGGTTGGGGCCGTCTTCCCCTGACCTTCCAGGAAGCCCTCTCAGCCTGTGACTGGTGTGGTGGGCAGAATGCCAGGAATGTGATGGACTCTGCACCTGTTTACTCTCTACCAAGCCTGTGACTTAAAGATGCTAGCCCAGTGAATGTCTCCTTTGATCAGCTGTGCCTTGGCCGTTAGACCTCATAATTTAGTAGTAAATTATCTATCATCATGTATTTGCTCCGATTTTTTTCACGTGTCATAAGATGGGTCTGTGGCCTTTCATAGATCACTTACTTTTTTCTGGGCATCAGTTTCCCCATTTGATTACTGAGATAGCACTGAGAATATTCAGTTGTTCCATTTACCAGTTGCTTTTTCCCCAAATCTTAGTGGCCTAATATGACACATTATTATTATGTTTCGTGATTCTGGGGTGACTGGGCTCAGCTGGATGCTTCTCATTTGGGGACTATTCTGTGCCGGTGGTAGGGGCCTGATCTTCTGAAGCCTTCTTTCTCCTATCAGCTGGAATGGTTAGAAGTACTGGGGCCTGGGCAGGCATCTCTCTCTCTCCACAGGAACTTCCTCACGGCACGCTGGTCCCAGGGTAAATGAACTGTGCACGTTGTGGCTAGCTTCTCCCAGAGCTGGTTACAGTAGGCTTGGTGAAATCTGTAAGACTTTATGAACCAGCCTCAGAAGTAAAGCAGCATCACTAATGCCATGTGCTAATGGTTAAAAGTGAGTCACAGGGCCAGCTCAGACTCATAACTCATGGTGAGAGAACTGCACCGTACATGAACACTGGGAAGATGATGCACTGGGGGCCATCTTTGGAGAGTAGCCACCGCCCCTCCCAGTAGCTGTTAGGGATGCTGTGAGGATTAAGAGATAATGTCTAAAGTGGTTTATGAACTATGGCATGCTATATCAGTATGAAAGATCAGTATATATTTAATGAAAGCATGACTTCACTGCATGAATCACTAAAAAATGTCCTAGACCAGAGGTCAGCAGATTGCTGTCTGTTTTTGTAAATAAAGTTTTATTGGAACATAGACACACTCATTTGTTTAAATATGGTCTATGGCTGTTTCCATGCTGTGGTGGCAGAATTGTGATAGACTGTACAGCCTGCAAAGCCTAACAAGAAAACATTTGCTGCCCTTTGTCCTAAGATGGTAGAGTGAGCATAGTTGATGGATTCCTTAGAGTTTTCTTACAGTATATGAAGATTCATGGATGGACTTCATGAAGCTATCTTAGCTTCACCCCTGTGTGTCTCACCAAGGAAGTTCCCTGATGACTGCGTGCCAGGCAAAGAAGTTTGAGCAGACGGCAGAGGTCCATTCACTGTTGTGGAGTGGAACCAGATGACCTCACTGTAACTTTGAGTTTGCCATCATCCTGTGACCGCCCCCCCAACCAAATACCTCATTCTGCATGTTGATTTCAGGGTCTCTAAACCTTTGCCATCCAACACAGTAGCCATCAGCCACAAGTGACTGTTTTCATTTCATTTCAATTAAAATGAAATAACCTTCGGGGCACCTGGGTGGCTCAGTCTGTTAAGTATCCAACTTCAGCTCGGGTCATCATCTCATAGTTCATGAGTTCGAGTCCCATGTCTGGACTTGTCTGTGCCGACAATTCAAAGCCTGGAGCCAGCTTCAGATACTGTGTCTCCCTCTCTCTGCCCTTCTCCTGCTCACACTCTGTCTCTCTCTCTCTCTCGAAAATAAATAAACATTAAAAAAATATGAAATGAAATAACCTTAAAAGTTCAGTTTCTCAGTTGTATTAGGCATGTTTCAAGTGCTCCTAAGCACATGTGACTAATAGCTACCCTATTGGACAGCACAAATACAGAACATTTCCATCACCTTGGAAAGTTCTAAACAGCAGTACTTCTAACAATGTGCGTGCCTTGTTGATACTGCTTGTCTCACTGCTGTGTTCTCTTGTTTGGGTCTCAGTGTTCTCTTTTTTATTTAAAAAAAAATTTTTTTTTAACATTTATTTATTTTTGAGACAAAGAGAGACAGAGCATGAACGGGGGAGAGTCAGAGAGAGAGGGAGACAGAGAATCTGAAACAGGCTCCAGGCTCTGAGCAGTCAGCACAGAGCCCGACGCGGGGCTCGAACCCACAGATAGTGAGATTGTGACCTGAGCCGAAGTCAGACGCTTAACCGACTGAGCCACCCAGGTGCCCCGAGTGTTCTCTTTTTTAGATGGAGATCTCCTCAAGGGTAGACCGCCTAACCTGAATTGTATATAGGTTTATAGCACCTTTGGTCAGGCCACCCTTTTTAAAAATGTAATTGCTAAATAAGTACTTGGTTGATTTGTCCATTGCTGTGTTAGTTATGAAGCTAGTATGGAGAAATTAGCAGTGAGGTCATCTAAGTTCAAAATGCGCATGCATTTCACAACACATCCCATACATGGGTCTCTGAAGTCTGCTCAAACTTCTTTGCTTGGCACGGGGTTGTCAGGGTCCTCTCTGTTTAGGGTCCACAAAGGGATGTAGCTAGGATGGCTTCATGAACTCCACGGGTCTTTTCACATATTGCAGTGGTCGCTGGCCTTAAACTGCTTGGATGCCCAGTGTGTTCTAACCCTTCTTTGTCTTAGTTTCCCCCTCTATAAAATGGGAACCATGATGGTGCTCACTTCATATAGTTGTTGTAAGCATTAGATGAGATGATACATGGAAAGTACTGGAGACAGGGTCTGGCACAGAGTTCCTTCCAGTTCTGCTCCTGAGACACCTTAGCTGGTCATGGATTTATGCCCCGATAAAGCAGAAGGGGATGTACTTTGACCAAAAGCTCCTTTCCTTTGTTCTTCTGATCTCAATTAACCCTTTTATCCTTGCCTGACCGTTTACTCTCTGACAGAATGAATACCCTGGAAAGAGTCAGACTTGGCCTGGACCTCAGGCTCAAGATCCTTGCCTGTTGTGCTTCTCACTGAAGTCTCACTCAGGCCAGCCACACTTTCACATGACCTTGCCTCACTAAAGAGAATTCCTTCACTGAGGTCTTAAGTCCTCTCCTTCACATCCTCACTTTGGAGTTAGTTCACTTTCGTGGATTCTGGAAGACGTGGAATAGTGAAATGATTTAGTTATGGATCAGTCACACAGTGAGTGGGGAATGCCAAAATGAAGATCCCCAGATGGTGTGTTTTTAGTTGCTTTTCCTCCTCACTGACCTGACGCTTATCATGGTAGTGGCCTGGGGCGGGGCGGGGGGTGGGGGTTATTTCTGTTAGAGGCATCTGTCTTTCTAGTGGAAGCATTAAGTCCAAACAGAAGGCAGCAACAATGCCTAGACTCAGGCTGAGCTGGAGCCTTCCACATATTTTTGGTTTGAAATCTTTTGCACCTTTGGTTTTGTTTAATCTTTGAAGTAGAGAAGACTGTCTAGGTTCTGAAATTATTTAAGAACATGACCTAGCTGCTATTGAAATAGTGCAGGTGTCCTCAAGGGAGAAGCAAGGGTGGCTGTGGCCACTCTTACTCAACATTTAGGACCTGCTGTTTTTTGCTTGGAGGGAGTGGGGGGGAGTCACAGGTGATGACAACACCTGCCATTCTCACGCAGACCAGGGAGCATGGATATCGACATGAATGAGCCTGCCCCCCCCACCCCCCTTAGAGTATCTCCAAGCTCCTTGATGCACCACCTGGTGCCTACCCCCACCCCCCACCCTACTCCCGCCCTGGAGTCCTGACCTAGCAAAGCCCTGCTCGCGACTGGCAGGTTCTCTATCGTGATTTGCAGACATTGGACACAAAATCCTCCCTAGTAGCTGGCTAGGTTTATTTTTGGCTCCAGGAAATGTGCTAATGACCTAAGGTGACTGAATATGTTATATATTCGTGATTTATATGCTACCTACAGCAGTCAGGGTCCCAGTGGGAAATACAGGGTCCACATAAATTAAGATAAAAGAAGGAGGGTTTATCTATGAAGGGACCAACTACAAAGATGTGGACAGATCTGTGGGAGCTATAAGGGGCAGCAAGTAGCCAGGGTCAGGAGCAGAGCTGTTCACTGCTCTTTCCCATTTGGGCACAGCAGTGTCACTGGAGCCAGAAAGTAGGGTTGGGGGAGGTCATCACCAGATCAGGAGCGATGACCTGTCAGTTGGCAACACTGAGAGCCTGAGGCAACTTTGCAGGGAGAGAAACAGGGATGACCTATCTAGTACCTCTCTCCTCCTGATCTCTGATCTCCTGCCAGCAGTCCTCGCTGGTCACACCCAACCAGAGGCCAGAGGGCATGAGAGCCCATTGCCTTCAGCCAGATGGTTCAGCCCCCTGGGGCTGCAGAGGCAGATGGAATCATCCAGCACCCACCACAAGAAGAATTCAAGGAGCTTGTGAACCAAAAAAAAAAAAAAAAAAGAAAGAAAAGAAACACAATGAAAATAAAGGAAGCATATCACGTCGAATAAATGAGAGCTGATTCCCTCAGGAAACTGACATGAAGTGGTTACTTGCATATTACTTTTTGTGTTGAACTTCTAGCAGCAATGCCAAAAGGGGAAACCTAGAGGGCTGCAGAATTCACATCTGTGTCATTTCAAGTTCAGATCTTGGCACTGATGGCACTAGAGTGTCTTGAAAGAATTCAGGTGCTTATCTTACTAGTGTGAGGTAAGAGAAGAAATGCAGTAACCCTAATTTGGAAATTTTTTTTCAGGTTTCAAGGAAGATTTTCAGATGGATGTTTTTAAGATCCTAGCAGCCATCCTCCATCTGGGCAACGTGCAGATCACAGCGGTGGGCAACGAGAGATCCTCAGTTAGTGTAAGCCGCTGCTTTGTTTCACCTTCCTGTGTTCAAAGAGTCATGAGTAGAGAGTCGTGTGGTTACCCTGCTTCTGCATCTTAACACCAGGCACCTTGGGCCCACCGGGGAGACCTGGTTTCAAGAGAAGGAAGCAAGGATTTCCAGGGGTGGCTTTTAAAGAGTAAAACTTCTTCCCCTTGCAACAGTAGAGGAGGGGGAAAGGCATTCTCTATGTGTTTTCCTTTATTCAGTAAATTTTTACCAAGTTCCTTCTATATGCCAAGCCCTGTTGTAGGCTCTGGAGAAACAGCAGCAAACAAAGCAAGACAGGAAGCCCTTCATGGGGCTTATGCTCTAGGGGAAGGAAGTGGAGGGGAGGAGACACAATAAATAATTATGGGCTCTGGCAGCTGGTGGTGGCTATTAAAAAGGAAACTGAAGCAGAGTAGGGGGTACAGAGGGGCTGTACGTCTTTGTGTAGAGCATTCAGAGAAAGCCTTGCTGATATGGTGGCAGTGGGCAGAAGCCTGAAGCTGAGAAGGTGAGTTGTGCCTGTATTGGCGGAAGAACATTCAAAAGTAGAGGGAACAGCAGGCGCAGAGGCCCTCAGGCAGGAGGTGTTTGAAAAATAGTAAAAAAAAAAAAAAAAAAAAAAAAAAAAGATCAAGTCAATATATCCAAAGAGGAATGAGTAAAACAAGGGGTGGTACATGAGGCCAGAAAATGTGTGTGTGGGAAGAGAGGGTACAAGTCACGTAGGGCCCTGAGGGAGCTGGATATGTTAAGCAGAAAGGATGCCTCCTGCCTCCCAACACTTGCCTGCACTAAGCACCAATGGTGCTGGCTTTCTCTCTGGAAATATATTCCATAGAAGTTTTGTGACAGGTTTCTTTACTTACCAAACACAAAGTTTATATGTGTGTCTCTTCGACAAAATTATGAGAAGTGATCCTTGGTAGCGGCATGTATTTGGTTATGCTCATTAATACCCACATCAAGAAGAAAATCACATATAGTGAAAAATGTTTCTATGAAATGTGCAGTCTCTTGACCTTTAAAGCTTGGCATATATATACATGCCTATCTTGTCAGCTGCCATCACCATAACAAAACAGCATAGGCTAGATGGCTTCAACAAGAGGAAGTGGTTTTCTCATAGTCCTGAAAGTCTGAGATCTGGATGCCAGCATGGTTGAGCTCCTGATGATGGCTCTCTTCCTGGCTTGCAGATAGCCTCCTGTTTGCGGTGTCCTCACAGCAGAAAGAGGGAGAGAGAGAGCGAGAGAGAGAGAGAGAGAGAGAGCTCTGGTCTCTTCTTCTTCTTAGAAGGGTACTGATTCCATCATGGGGTCCCACCCTTATGACCTCATCTAAACACAGTCCCCTCCCACGGGCCCTACTCCAAATACTGTCACGCTGGAGGTTAGGGCTTCAACATACGAATTTTTGGAGGAAGCATTCAGTTCATGATCTAACAATGTCCATTTTCATGTTCTCCGAAAGACTCATGGTGACAGTACACTGGTAATTTCTTGGCTCTCTGGTACCTGAAGTTTAGGGCAGAAGAGAACCAAACAGAGTGGATGGAGCATGTAGTTTTTGGCTCAGTGCTTCAGTTCTGTTGTCCTTTGACCAGGAAGTAATTTTCCTCCCTCTCCTCAAGCTCTCACACTAAGTGCCCCTCCCATCCCACCAGTGTCCAGCCCTCACTGGGTTAGTCAGTTCACATGAGACTGGGAGCTTCTGGGAGAGGGGATAGTAGGCCTGGGTAGGAGCCTTTTGTGCATGTGGTGGGTGTTCTTTCTCCCTCTGTACCTTTCCATGTACCTCCGTGGAATGGGCTTCTGCACACCTTCTTTTCAAACTCCTTAGACTAAAGGTGTGATTTCCACCCAACAATTGCCCTTGCATTGAACTCTGTCCCATGAAGTTTGTTATGAAGGTAGTATTTTGGAGGAAGAGTTAAAACCACTAGACTAAAAATCCTTTGTTTATCAATCTAAGGAGACAAAGTCCTCGAAAAAGATGTATAATCTCCTTTATTGAAATTTTACTTATTTTGAGAGAGACAGAAACAGCATGAGTAGGGGAGGGGCAGAGAGAGAGGAAGAGAGAGAGAATCCCAAGCAGGCTTCACACTGCCAGTGCAGAGCCTGATGTGGGGCTCAAACTCACAAAACTGTGAGATCATGACCTGAGCTGAAACCAAGAGTTGGATGCTTAACTGACTGAGCCACCCAGGTGCCCCAAGATGTAGAATCTTCATAGCAAAGTAGAGTTCTATAATTACTGGTCCTATCTTTGGAACATACATACCATTTGTTTGCATCAGAAACTTGAAATATCAGGCAAATACAATCTAGATGAAGTCACGTTTTTAAGAATTGTTGCCCCTTTCCTTCCCCCTGTGGCAGGACCTGTAGCTGAATGTTTTTGACTCAGATGGTTTTTTTCCTTCTTGGAAGGAAGAAGACCCATGACTCTGGCAGTCTGCTACACACTGAAGAGGTCAGGTGCCTGAGTAAAAGCTTTGTGTTCCTGGAATGTTGGTCAGAAGGGGTGTGGGTGGACAGTAAGGAGGTACTGGGACTTTTTAGGTTCTATGCTCCACTGTAATCTGATGCTTTTTAAGTACAACCACATGGTTTTCTGATTGCCTGTGATGATTCTACAGATTAGCCTGCCTCAGAAGTTCCCTTGCCAGAGAGGAATGATACTGCTCAGTCACAGGGTTCACACCTCCTTGCCAAGTGACAAGGACTCCTTGTCCATGCTGGTTGAGGACAAACAGAAACAGACCTTTCCTTGTCTGCTGACCAATGGGGCAGCTCTCATGCCCCAGCTGGGAGAGAAGCAAGATTTACTTTGTGTGTCCAGGAAAAGTCTTTGACACATTCACCCTGTCAGCTGAGAAGCCAGCTCTGTGAAGGGACCCCACTGGGTGCTCTGACTATGACATCTAGGTACCTTAGGACTAAGACCTCCCATGCAAAACCCGAGCACACAGGGAGGGACAGAGTGAGTGAACGTGCAACGGCAGGTGTCCCTGGCATCTTGCAAAGGAAAGAGAGGGACCTTGAGCCTGTGTCCACATGCACAGAAGGGGGAGGATTGCCTTCGTGGCCTTACTCACCCCTGACATTCTTTGGCCAGAATGAAAATCCAGGTGGGATGCAGCCCAGGACTGCCAAGGCCATGTGCAGGCCCCATGCTGCTGTGGCCTCTCCTGCCTTCCTCCCAGGCTTGCCTCTGTCTCATGAGGCCTGGTGATTCTCACGCCAGTTCATCCTCGTCTCTCACATAGGCCCAGATGGAGGCCGAGGGGCCCCTGCTGGGTGGGCTGGAGCTGGGTTGGATGGCCAGATGGCCCTGATGGGGTTTGTACTTGTTTTTGAAGGAGGATGACACTCACCTGGAGGTGTTCTGTGAGCTCCTTGGCCTGGAGAGTAGCAAATTTGCTCAGTGGCTATGCAATCGGAAAATCATTACAACCTCTGAGACGGTGGTAAAACCCATGACCAGGCCCCAAGCTGTCAACGCCAGGGATGCACTGGCCAAAAAGATCTACGCTCACCTGTTCAACTTCATTGTGGACAGAATTAACCAAGCGTTGCAGTTTTCAGGCAAGCAGCACACTTTTATTGGTGTTTTGGACATTTATGGGTAAGATTCTCTTCTGTGAGCCTGTCTTTTGTCATTTAAATGTCAAATGCTCATTTTTTTAAGATCATTTTGTTCTCGTTCCTTTTTTGTGTTTCACATGATCAGAAAGGTGGTCTTCTCTCTGTTTGCATGTATGAATGTTAAGTATGGTCCCCTGGGCTCCAGTGTGTTTTATGTAGGGTGTATTAAATCAGTGCTGAATTAATAATGGCTGACATCAAGAGCTCACCATATGCTAGCTACTGTGCTGGATGGTTTTCATGTGCTTTCTCACTCTTCAAACAGAAAGGAAACAACCAAGGCTTAG
The DNA here is from genome assembly GCF_014898765.1 of Herpailurus yagouaroundi. Taxonomy (NCBI): domain Eukaryota; kingdom Metazoa; phylum Chordata; class Mammalia; order Carnivora; family Felidae; genus Herpailurus; species Herpailurus yagouaroundi. The sequence goes on along the minus strand of NW_024412415.1, from coordinate 18,065,923 downwards.
ACTCAGAAATGTGTTCGCGGTTGCTCTGTTGGTGGGAGAGCCTAGTGCTGTGTGAAATTCCTGCTCATGTCTGAGATGTGGAGCCCTGACACACCTTTCCCATTTCAAAGGGGCAAAATGACATTCCCAGACGTTCTGGACCTTACTCATGTTCACAGGGTCCTAGGTTGACCCAAACCCAGGCTTTTGACCAGCCAGCTTCTCACACCAGAATCCTCTTCTGTTGTTGGACCCCAGCCCTTCTCCAGCTCTTCTAATACTGTTGGGGACCAAGTTCCCACCACACTGGAGGCGCTTTTCCTCCTCTTTGCCCAGTCTTCCTTTTCTAAATCCCAGGCCGAACACATGCTCAAGATGCCCACAGAGTCCCCAGAGTGTGAGTAAGTGAGGACAGACCAGCGTGGGAGCAGGCTCTGAGGGTTGGTGGAACTCAGGCTTCTGTTTGTCAACACCTAGCCTTAAATACCCAATGCTTCACCCCTCCCAGGACCAATCCTGGTTTCTCCGTGTGGGAAGGGGCAGATTATTCCATTTGAGGCATCACAGAGTATCCCACCTGGCTTGGGGAGTGTTCCCCCACACCCTATGAGAAGCAGCCCAACCTCTCTTTCCCATACAAAGAGGAGAGCCCAGCTCTAGGCACCCCTACCCCAGCCTGCTGGAGGAGGGAGGAAGCAGATGGGCCATGATGCTGTTGAACTTTTACCCAGGTACAGAGAAACCGCTTTCCCATAGTTTAATGTGAGACAATGCCTCAAGGGAGTTACTTTGTTTAATTTAGATTCTGAGTTAATGCATGTGACTCCCAATTAATAGCATATGTCAACAGTTCTAAAATACTGATACATCACTGGGATGGTCTAATAAATGATTTACCTTGTCTTGTTCTAAAAAGAGGATTTGAGCAGCCAGTAAAAATCTAAGTAGACTTTTAAAGTGTTTTTTTTTTTTTTAATGTTTTTTATTTGAGATAGGGAGAGGGGTAGGGGAGGGGCAGAGAGAGGGAGGGAGAGAATCCCAAGCAGGCTCTGTGCTGTCAGGGCAGAGACCAACTTAAGGCTCAGTCTCACAAACTGAAAGATCATGACCTGAGCCAAAATCAAGAGTCAGATGCTTCACCGTCTAAGCCACCCAGGTGCCTCAACCTAAGTAGGCTTTTAAAAACTAATAGTCTTATTTAACAATGGTCTCTTTCATTGTGGTGTAAATACATGATTGTTACAGTAATCTCTCTTCTGTGTTTTTTAATGTGTTAAAAATAAATAGTCCTTTAGGATATATTATTCCATTTATCCAACACAATCACGTGTGTGATTGGTGAATGGAATAGGGACATGGCCCTTGTCCTCTTGGGATTTAATCTTAGTGGAGGGGCAGGCAGGTTATTAGAGATTGAGAGGGTTCTTGTGATGGGAATAAGCAAATGAGCAGATGGATGTGCTGGAGGTTTGGGGGTGGGGGGAGGAGGGCAGCTGAGTACGAACCTCGGTGTGGAGGAGAATGGCTGGCAGGCAGCAGTCAGATCCACGAAGACCACTATCATAAGGAATTTGAAGTTTTGGTTCAGTGAGCAAATCAGAGACAGGAGTAACTATAAATTTATAAGAACTTGTTAGAGTATACTTTAAATTAAAATTTAAAAATTAAGGGGCGCCTGGGTGGCGCAGTCAGTTAAGCGTCCGACTTCAGCCAGGTCATGATCTCGCGGTCTGTGAGTTCGAGCCCCGCATCGGGCTCTGGGCTGATGGCTCAGAGCCTGGAGCCTGTTTCCGATTCTGTGTCTCCCTCTCTCTCTGCCCCTCCCCTGTTCATGCTCTGTCTCTCTCTGTCCCAAGAATAAATAAACATTGAAAAAAAATTAAAAAAAAAAAAAATTTAAAAATTAAGTTCCTCTTCAGAAATTCTAAAAGTAGCGTACTTGCTGCCATCCATGAATTAACGGTGCCTTCTAAAAAAAAAAAAAAAAAAAAAAGAAGAAAAAGAAAAAAAGAAAGGAATAAGCTCTTTTCTAAGTAACAGTGCTGCAGCCTGGGGCGGATCCTTTCACTACTTTCTCCATCTGGTAAGCTCATGTGGATCAGCCCTTGCTCATGCACACCATGCAGCCTTTGAGGGAACGGGGCTCAATTCCACCTGGAAATACAGCAGCCCCAAAGTAAAAGTTAGCAGCGCTGAAAAGCTGTGAGTCTGGAGGTGTCTGCTCAGAACAACATGAAGACTTGTGGTTCCCCAGCTAGTCGGGCTGGGGTCTGGAGCTATATGCTGGGGTTGGCCTATGTGCTCTGGATCCAGAGTGGGAAGGGCCTGGGGCTAGGAGGCAGAACCCTGGGAGCAAGCATGGCAGCAAACCAGTTGTGTGGCCCTGAGAGAGTCCAAGACCTCTCTAAACCTCAGTTTCTGCATCTGTAAGATGGGACCTCTCTCATAGGGTTATTCTGAAGGCCAAATGGAAGAAATTGTGAAGTGGCCTTAAGAACCATAAGCATCATTTAAATGTGAAATGTTGTAGCTGATGTGCTTCTGGCATTTTAAGTCTTAGATTTAGGTCTTCCCATGGCTTTTGAACTTTAGATCTGAGGGCCCATTTTGGGGAGAGAGAGTAGGCAAAAGGGCAGGAAAATAATAATATTTGATATTCCATCCCTGCTCTAGAAAGCCTTGCTTTTGGCCCTGGCTCTGGGCTGAGGAGCATAACAAGGCCCTTTGGACTCTCCCCCTGGCCTAGCGCTGGTCTGTCTACCGTGTCCAGACCGGCCCTGGGCTTCTGAGGGTATATGTGGAATGGGATCATCAAGAGCTGTGTGGGTTCTGCTCCTGCTCTGATCACCCTGAAGCTGTCCAGAGTGCAATCCAGGCCCTCAACCTACCCTGGAATTCTAACCTGAGCCTAACTAGCTCAGTCAGGTGAGGTTCCCAGGGAACCTGTGGTCGGAGTTGGCAGGAACCACTCAGAATTAAAGCAATTAAGAACCAAGGCTTTGGAGGCACTAAGAGCTGGGGTCAAATTGCATGTCTGGCACTACTCGCTGCTTTGGCCTCTGGCCCTCAGGTGTAACGGTGGGTCTTGCTGGTCCTGCACATAGGGCAGTGTTAGGGTTAAGTGAGGTCATAGGCCCTGACCCTCATACCTGCAGTGCAGGAGCGCTCCTGGCGTTCACCTGGATGGGAGGCAAAAGTCGGTGCTGTGTTTTGTCCAGCCCACATCACCGCTTACAGGGTGAGAGGATTCACATGTGAGTCCAGATTTTCAGCTTCTCTTGTGAGTCGAGCCGTCTGGCATTCAGACCTGCGTTAATCATGGTCACGGCAGATGGAACGGAGTTGCAGCTGCCGCCACAGGACAGCCTGCTTGTGGTAGCCTGCGGTAAGGCTCACTGTAGTGCTGTCTCCAGCCCGCTCCCTGTTTCTGTCACCGCCTGCCTCCTCTCCAGTCTTGAGCTTGCAACTCCAGAGATAAGTATTTAAAGTCTAAAAGTAGACCCGATGGGGTCTGCTGGGCTGTGGGCTATCGAATGACCTCGCCCTTGTCCTCCAAGAACTATGAAGCCAGGCCTTGAGGAGGCAGCTGTGCAACAAAGAGTGAGCGAACAGGAAACAGCATTGCCTTTGACCTGAAAGCATGGGCCTTGTAGTCAGGCAGGCTCATAGTCGCTGCGTGACCTCAGGCACCTTTCTTAATCTCTCAGAGTCCCATTTCCTCATCGACAAAGAGAAGATAATTGGGTGTCAGTGCTGTTGTGTGAATCAAATGATGCATCCTCTTGTGACCAGCCTTCTGGAAGGCCTGCTTCAGGGTTGGTGCCTTGTACACACCAGATTCCTTGGAGAGGCAGCTTGGAAAAAGATGATTTGTAACCTGCCAGGATATTAAAACCAAAAGCTGTGAGGCATATTTAAAATTTGCAGAAAACATAGCAAACTTCTAAACTGTGAAGTTCGTCAAAAAATACTGAGCTATAAACAAATGTGTGTGCCCTTCAAGAAATGTTTTAACTTGTTTAAACCATATTTCAGTTTTGAAACCTTTGATGTGAACAGCTTTGAACAGTTTTGCATCAATTACGCTAATGAGAAGCTGCAACAGCAGTTTAACCTGGTAGGTGACTTTTCTGCCTTCTTTCTTTTCTGCCTACTTCTCAACCCTGCATGCGAGCCAAAGAGCCTCTCTCTCCTCACATCTCCAGAGTAGTGAAGGAGCCACACGCTGGGTCACTGCACCACCTTGTGGCCATATTTTGAAATCATACTTGCCCATCCCTTTTCCTGTTTTTCTAGGCCCCTGGCCAGCTGCTCAGCTTCAGTTCATCGCCTCCCATGCTTGGTCACAGACCCTCTGTGCAGCTAGACTGAATAATTTAGTTAGTTTCCACGGCCCTGCAAGCCTCTTTATCCTTGTACCTGCCCCTCTCGGTGCTGTAACCCACCTGCTCCTGTCCTGAGAGCTGAGATGGTTTGAATCTCAGCTCTCTCACGTTCTTCCTTTGGGACCTTGGGCTCAGAGCCTCAGTTTCCTCTTTTTTAAAACTGGGTCAGTAGTCTCTGCCTGTGTAATGTTGTAAGGAGAAGACCTAACACTGACTCATACTTATTAAATGTTTCTTTTCTTTCCATTTCCTCACTTTGGAATAAATCCATGTATACTGTTGAATTTCATCCCCTTGCAAATTTGTATTTTCTCAAGGATTCCCTGGAAGTTTAACATTTAATAACTACAAGTAAGGTTTATTCCAGGTAGATATGCTATGTAGCTCACTTGAAGTCACCCCACCATTCTTTGCATTCCCCTTGGTCCCCTCACTACTGTGCTCTCTCTGATCTGTTTGAGAGTCATTTGTTTCTCAGCTTCCTATTGGGCTTCTTCTCCTCACTGCCCCTCCACTCCCCCCACCTGTAGCCAGGATGAGCCTGAGCCTGTCCTCTGGGAAGCCTCCCTGATACCTGAACAAGGCCTGAACAAGGAGTGAACAAAGCTCTCCATGCTGTTGGCTTCTCACACTGCTCCCACAGCCAGCATTTGCGAGCAGGCTGGTTCCCACCGGCCAGAGAGGCTGCCTCTTTCTTGGATACCAGCAATGCTATGAGCAGGGAGGGGTTGCAGGACCACCCTGAGTATGCTGGGTGTTGGGTAAACAGCATGTGGGGTTCCACTCAGACCAGGTGGGAGGATGACAGCTAGACTCACGTTAGGAACTTGACAACATTGGTCATGGATAAGGAGGGCTGCCTGTACCTCAGGGTCTTCCTTAAACACTGCAAACCAGTCGGGTGTCTGTATTTTCCAGATGCTTATGTCCTAGACTTTGGAAGCACACTTTAATGTTTTGTTTTATTTTCTCTATTAACTTCTGGATTTCCAGCATGTCTTTAAACTTGAACAAGAAGAATATATGAAGGAAGATATCCCTTGGACTCTGATAGATTTTTATGACAACCAACCAGTTATTGACTTGATTGAAGCAAAAATGGGCATTTTGGAGCTACTGGATGAAGAATGCTTGGTAACTTAAATTTTTTTTTCAACTTCCAAGTGGTAACAAATGAGAATATTACAAAATGGTTGATTTTTTTATAATCTGTTTCCGGGCTCTGGGCTGATGGCTCAGAGCCCGACCCGGGGCTCGAACTCACGGACCGCGAGATCGCGACCTGGCTGAAGTCGGACGCTCAACCGACTGCGCCACCCAGGTGCCCCCAAAATGGATTTTTAAATGTACATTTAAATTTCAGATGTGTTACCCATTTGGTTGAGTATTAATGCTGGGACAGGAGTCTGTAGCAGGAACAGCAGAGGGCCGGGTGAGCCTCGCCGTCAGCATGTGTAGCCCACCATTGGGTAACACGCACAACCTCTCAGGCCATGTCCAGCAAGGGGGAGCCCTTTGAGCACCTAGGGGTATGTAGAATGGACCGGAAAATGGCAGGTGACTTCATGCCACTTGTTAATGACTAACAAGAATTGAGTTTTCTTTTGTTTCCTCATTCTTGTGAGTCATCCATTTGGAGGTGTAGCTGAAAAATCAACATCATATAATTTGAAAGAAGCATTCTACTGTTGTTATGTCCTTCTGGGAGGAGCAACTTAACAGTGGGGCAGCCTAGCAATGTTCCTCATGGGACCTCAGGGACAAATAATCCCCAGGGCCGTATTTTGTTTTTGGTTTAAAGATTGTATTATGATGCTTAAACATAGATTTAGTTTCCTCTCCAGAGATTTATTTCTACCAAATAAAAAAAACATACTGTTGAAGAGTTACTGGCATTTTCTCCCCAGAATTGTTGATTCCATGGTTTTACTCATGAATTATCCTATCTGGTACCACAGTGACAGAAGATTAAAGGGCTGGCATCAGGTCAAAGCATTCCGGAATGATCTAATGAGGGTAGGGTGCATAGGCCAAGGTAGCCTCCAGGAAATACTTGTACCTACTCTACACAGACATTCCCTAGGTGACCAATGTCACGAAGAAGCATGCAGGAGTCGTTTGGGCACAATGGGATATTAACTTCACTAAGTTTGGATTGAATATAATTGATCACTTGCAAATCACCAGCATCAAGAACAAGTTTTGCAACTAAGCTTTGTTTCAGTAGGTAGTTATTAGTTAAGCAGTAAAACAAAAAGAAAATCTATTTTTCTGAGATTGGGCAAAGTGGGGAGGACTATATTTAGGTGCCAGTCTTTCCCCATTCAATGGAGAATAAAAGTCACATTCATGTAATGGAACCCATGCTATTTGTCCCCTGAACCTTTAGACTTCTCTGAGAAGAAGTAATAGGAATACTGCCAAATTTGCAAAAATAAATTTCTTCATTCTTGAGTCATTATAGGTCCATTTCCTTCTAGTTTATAACATTTTATTTGTCTAAAGGGACATGGATATATCTGTTTAAATGGCACCCTAAAGATTGTTAAGATCAAGGACAGATGTATGCCTAGAGTTGCTTTATAAAAAAGAACCATAGGGGCACCTGGGGTGGCTCAGTCAGGCGTCTGACTCTTGATTTCGGCTCATGTTCCTCTCATGGTTCATGGCATCGTGCCCCACATCTGGCTCTGCTGACAGTGTGGGGCCTGCTTGGGATTCTCTCTCTCCTCTCTCTTCCCCTCCCCCACTCATGTTCTCCTTCCCTCTCTGTCTCTCTCACTCAAAGTAAATAAATAAGCATTTAAAAAATAAATAAAATAAAAAATAAATAAATAATAAAATAATTTTAAAAAATAAAAAAAAAGGAGGGGCACCTGGGTGGCTCAGTCGGTTAAGTATCTGATTTTGACTCAGGTCATGGTCTCACAGTTGGTGAGTTTGAGCCCCGCATCAGGCTCTGTGCTGACAGCTCAGAGCCTGGAACCAGCTTTGGATTCTGTATCTTCCTCTCTCTCTTTGCCCATCCCTACACACACACACACACACACACACACACACACACTGTCTGTCTCTCTCCCCCAAATAAATAAATAAACATTAAAAATAATAAAAATAATAAAAATCAGGTGCAGATCTAAGCATCTCACTCTGGGGTTCCAGCTCACTTGATTTGTCAGTATTAGTGCTTTTTTGTGCTTCTTAACCTTTCATCTCCAGTTGTCTTACTTACTATTTGGTTTGCTTTTGTCTTGCAGTTACCACATGGAACTGATGAAAACTGGCTTCAAAAGCTATACAATAATTTTGTCAACAAGAACGCTTTGTTTGAAAAGCCCAGAATGTCAAATACATCCTTTATCATCCAGCACTTTGCTGATAAGGTACAATGAAAGTCTGGAGCAATGCTGTCTGTGCTGGAGCTGTTCCCTGGTGGCAGCAGGCAGGCCAGAAACTTTTCTGATCAGATTCAAGTCACACGGCATATAGCTGTGATGAAGAATACATGCGTGTGTGTTTAACAGTCTTTATTTGTTTTTATCGCAAAATATGAGTTTCATCGGTACTGCCTTAAACATGAATGTGGTGCTAGTGGACCTCATTTCTGATTTTGGATTTACTGTGAATTCATTAGTCTCTTATCAGTTTATTTCCTCTATAAAGTTGTCAAAATCAAGGCAGCATAATTGTTTCCTATAATGAAAGCTATATATTTTTTTGAGGTTTTCCTTTGTTATTCAGTTATATTTATTACAGTGGTAACATAGGTTGGCTGAAGATGTTGTGTTTTCTGGGTGGTCTTTATTTTCTTCTTTATAGATCTATGTTTTATGAAACAAATGTACCTTTTTTTTAATTTAAATTTTTTTTCAACGTTTATTTATTTTTGGGACAGAGAGAGACAGAGCATGAATGGGGGAGGGGCAGAGAGGGAGGGAGACACAGAATCGGAAACAGGCTCCAGGCTCTGAGCCGCCCAGAGCCCGACGCGGGGCTCGAACTCACGAACTCACGAACTCATGACCTGGCTGAAGTCGGACGCTTAACCGACTGCACCACCCAGGCGCCCCGAAACAAATGTACCTTAATAAAAAGACAAAATTGATATAGTGGGAGAGGGGCCAAGATGGCAGAGCAGCATGGAAGCTCTTGGCTTCTCTCGTCACTGAAATGCTGCTAGATCAGCACCAAACCATTTTGTACACCTAGAAAATTGATGTGAGGATTAACCCAACAATCTGTATAACTTGAGCCACAGAACTTGGCGGGTACACAGCACGGAGAATTCAGTTGGGAAGAGAGAAGCCGTGGAGGGTAGGGAGCTGTTTTTGCAGAGAGAGGACTGAGAAAATGGGGGAGAGTCCAGGAAAAGCACTCCCCCGAAAGTAGCTGGAGAGAAAGAAAAAGAGTGGAAACACGCACAAGTGACTGAACCAGAAAGGGAGAAAGGGAAAGGAGAGCGTTTCAATACCATTAGTACTCTGGAAACAAGGTAGAGCAGAGTCAATATGTGGTGGTGCTCTGAGGGGAAGGGCAAATCCCCAGAAGCAGACAGGGAGGTCCAAGGGCTCCGTGGACCACACAGGGAGAAGGTGTTCCCCTGCTAGGAGGGCATTTGGTAGAGGCTGTAGTGTCCCCACAGGCAAAGGTCCCAGCAGACCCCAGAGAACAGCCATGTTTGCTGGTATTGGAACAAAGACACCAGAGTGAGGTGAAACCTGGCATTGGTTGTGTGTTGTGTTTTGCCATAATCTCTGAACCTCAGCTGCTGTGCTATCCCATGAACTTTTTCTGGGGCAGGCAGACACCTGGCCACAATCTCTGAAACTGTGCAACAGCATGACCGCATGAACATTCCTGGGGGGCAAGCCAGCACCTGGTCATTGCCCAGCAAGACCCTTCCCCAGAGGGTTGGAGCAAGTCGAAGCCACAGGGCTCTTAGAAGTGAGGGGTTTGGTAACACAGCCCCATTGAGATATAATTCATGAGGGAAGTGCCATCTGGCAGGCTGACAGCTTGGACACAGACAGTGTAGAAGTGGGGAGTGGACAGAAGCCAGAGACAAAGGAGGGGTGCTTGATTGCTGGTCAGTGAGAGCTCAGAGTTCTGGTGCCAGAGACTGGGAAGCTGGGTGACGCCATTTTCACCTCTCTCATGCATCTGCATACAAGTGCTCTGTGCCACACCAATCCACCCCGATAAACTAAGCAGTGCCACCTAGTAGAGAACGGAGCTTACATCAAGCTCCATCCAACTGCACCAACCAATCCCTAGAGGATGACCTCAAGTCTCTCTGCCTGTTTAGTGTACACACTATAAAATGCTTCAGAGTTTGACTTCTAGAGGAAACTGGATGTGATTTCATTATGTTTGCTGGTCCATCTATTTGAGTTTTTTTCTTTCTTTTCTTATTCTTGGATACAGAAAGAGAAAAAATTTCTTTTCTGGTTTTTAAAAAAATATTTAAAAACTTTTTTACTATATTTTTTATTTTTTTGTAAAATTTTAAATTCTATTTTATTTTCTTCATTTCATTTTATTCTGTTTTATTGGGACTTTTTAAAATTTTTTAAACATTTTCTTACTTTCATCCTTTTTTTCTCTTCTTTTTCTTTCCCTTTTCTCTCTAGTCTATCCAACTTCTTTCAATAACCAGACCCAAATACACCTAGGATCTAGATTCCTTTATTTGATTTTTTGTGTTGTTTTTAATTTTTTTAATTTTAATTTTTTATTTTATTAACTCTTTTTCATCTTCCAAAGTGACAAAACGAAGCAATTCACCCCAAAAGAAAGAGCAGGAAGAAATTACAGCTAGGGGGTTGCCTGAGTGGCTCAGTTAAGCGTCTGACTTCAGCTCAGGTCATGATCTTGCAGTTCACGAGTTCAAGCCTCGCATTGGGCTCTGTGCTGACAGCTCAGAACCTGGAGTCCACTTCAGATTCTGCGTTTCCCTCTCTCTCTGCCCCCTCCCCAGCTCACACTCTGTCTCTCTCAAAAATAAAAACATTTAAAAAAAATTAGAGAACTCAGTGACTCATTAAAAAAGAAAAACATCCGAATCATAGGAGTCCCAGAAGATGAAGAGAGAGAAAAAAGGGGTAGAAGGTTTATCTGAGCAAATCATAGCGGAAAACTTTCCTAACCTGGAGAAAGACACAGACATCAAAATCCAGGAAGCACAAAGAGCTCCCACTAAATTCAACAAAAACCAACCATTAACAAGGCATAATATAGTCAAATTCACAAAATACACTGACAAGGAAAGAATTATGAAAGCAGCAAGGGAAAAAAGTCCTTAGCCTATAAGGGAAGACAGATGAGGTTCACAGCAGACCTATCCACAAAAACTTGGCAGGCCAGAAAGAAGTGGCAGGATATATTCAGTGTGCTGAATCAGAAAAATATGCAGCCAAGAATTATATATCCAGCAAGACTGTCATTCAAAATAGAAGGAGAGATAAAGAGTTTCCCAGACAAACTAAAACTAAAGGAGTCTGTGACCACTAAACCTGGCCTGCAAGAAATTTTAAGGGGGACTCTCTGAAGGGATAAAAGACAAAACAAAACCAAAAAAACAACAAAAACTAGAAAGGACCAGAGAACACCACCAGAAACTCCAACTCTACAGGCAGCACGATGGCAATAAATTCATATCTTTCAGTACTCACTCTAAATGTCAATGGGTTAAACTCTCCAATCAAAAAACATAGCATAAATAGAATGGATAAGAAAACAAGATCCATCTAGACCTAAACAAGACCCATTTTAGACCTAAAGATACCTTCAGATTGAAAGTAAGGGAATGGAGAACGATCTATCATGCTAATAGTCACCAAAAGAAAGCCAGAGTAGCCATACTTATATCACACAATCTACATTTTAAAATAAAGACTGTAACAAGAGATGAAGAAGGGCATTATATCATAATTAAGGGGTCTATCCACCAAGAAGATGTAACAATTATAAACATTTATGCCCCCAACATGATGCACCTAAATATATAAACCAGTTGATCACAAACATAAAGAAACTCATTGATAATAATACCATAATAGTAGGGGACTTCAACATCCCACTTACAGCATATTTCTTAAATTCCACATATGAGTGAAGTCACATGATATTTATCTTTCGCTGACATATTTCACTTAGCATAATACGCTCTAGTTCCATCCATGTTGTTGCAAATGGTTAAGATTTCATTCTTTTTGATCACTGAGTAATATTATAGTGTTTATGTATATATATATGCATACATACCACGTCTTTAGACATTCATCTATCGATGGTCATTTAGGCTCTTTCCATACTTTCACTATTGTCATTAACACTGCTATAAACATTGGGGTGTATGTGCCCCCTTTCAATCAGCATTTTTATATCCTTTGGATAAATACCTAGTAGTGCAGTTGCTGGGTTGTAAGGTACTTCTGTTTTTAATTTTTTGAGGAACCTCCATACTGTTTTCCAGAATAGCTGTACCAGTTTGCATTCCCACCAGCAGTGCAAAAGGGTTCCCCTTTCTCTATATATAGTGTTTCCTGAATTGTTAATTTTAGTCACTCTGACAGGTGTAAGGGGGTATCTCATTGTGGTTTTGATTTGTATTTCCCTGATGATGAGTGATGTTGAACATCTTTTCATATGTCTGCTAGCCATCTGGATGTCTTCTTGGGAAAAGTGTCTATTCATGTCTTTTGCCCATTTCTTCACTAGATTATTTGTTCTTTGGGTGTTGAGTTTGATAAGTTCTTTATAGATTTTGAATACTAACCCTTTATCCGATATGTCATTTGAAAATGTCTTCTCCCATTCCACTGGTTGCCTTTTAGTTTTGTTGATTGCTTCCTTCGCCGTGCAGAAGCTTTTTATCTTGTGAGGTCCCAGTAATTCATTTTTTCTTTTGTTTCCCTTGCCTTGGGAGACATGTCTAGTAAGAAGTTGCTGTGTCTGAGGTCAAAGAGGTTGTTGCCTGCTTTCTCCTTAAGGATTTTGATGGTTTCCTGTCTTATATTTAGGTCTTTCATCCATTTTGAGATTATTTTTGTGTGTGGTGTAAGAAAGTGGTCCATGTTCACTCTTCTACATGTCGCTGTCCAGTTTTCCTAGCACCATTTGCTGAAGAGACTGTCTTTTTTCCATTGGATATTCCTTCCTGCTTTGTCAAAGAATACTTGGCCGTATGTTTGTGGGTCCATTTCTGGGTTCTCTACTCTGTTCCACTGATCTATGTGCCTGTTTTTGTGCCAGTACCATACTGTCTCGATGATTACAGCTTTGTAATACAGCTTGAAGTCAAGAATTATGATGCCTCCAGCTTTGGCTATTCAATGTCTTTTCTGGTTCCATACAAATTTTAGGATTGTTTGTTCTGTGAAGAATGCTGGTGTTATTTTGATAGGGATTGCATTGAATATGTAGACTGCTTTGGGTAGTATCGACATTTTAACGATACTTGTTATTCCAATCCATGAGCATGGAATGTTTTTCCATTTTTTTGTGTCTTCTTCAGTTTCTTTCATAAGCTTTCTATAGTTTTCAGCATATAGATGTTTTACCTCTTGGTTAGGTTTATTCCTAGGTATTTTATGGGTTTTGGTGCAATTGTAAATGGGATTGATTCCTTGATTTCTCTTTCTGCTGCTTCATTTTGGTGTACAGAAATCCCACAGATTTCCATATGTTGATTTTTAAACATATTTTCTAATTTATGAAAATTTATGACAAGTAGATATTACATTATAAACTATGTAAACTAGAGGCATAAACTATTGGAGTTTGAATTTTTAAGGACCCACCCTGGATATGTTATTGTTTGAGAGATTCAGGAAGCCTTAAGGATCAGGAAGGGCCGTGTGGAGACTTTTTCTAAGCCAAATTCAGGCAATGTGAACATTTACCCACTCTAACCTGACCCCAAGGGCTTTGGTGGCCTTTGAAAGTTTTGTGGTCAGACAAATCTTACTTTCTACCATATTCATGCTGATTTAGGATAGTATTTTGGTTTGAACCCAAAGGACAACACTGAGCTTTTTTCCTCCTGATGGCTTTTTTTTTCCTCCTAAGGCAGAGTGAACCTTAAGCCTGGTCTTCTTAGACCTGTGTGTGTATTAACTTCAGACATTGCAGGGAATGACTGGTCTCCTGTGGCTAGAGGGAGCTGGTAGAAGAATACAGAATGATCAGTGACAAGTTAGAAATCAAGGCAGTGAGAGAGCCTGGCTCTTTCCAGCAAGTGACATATTCCCAGCTTCCGAAGTTTTATATGATAGAGTTCCTGTGATAAACAGAAACAGAATCTGTTTTTAGAAGATTGCTTTTTTAGTGCCTTCATTATTCATTCTTAGAAAAAGAGAAAAACTCCTTGGTCTTAGATGCTGTCTGCTTTTGCTTCTTTGGCAATAATTAAATCCTTTCTCTGCACAGGTAGAATATAAATGTGAAGGTTTTCTTGAGAAGAACAGAGATACCGTATATGATATGCTGGTTGAAATCTTGAGAGCAAGCAAGGTTTGTAAGGTCCTACGATGGTAATTAATGTTATTCATTATATAACTTGAAATGGATCTATATGTGTATCAGGAAAGAGTAAGAAGTGTGTGGTTATGTGTACTGTCTTGCAGTGGCAAACTGTAGCTCATGCTTAGAAAAAATAACTATTTTGGAATTGGGACTAAAACATGTACCAAGCTTCTGACAGCTTGCAGACAAATCTCCACTAGGTGCAATATCAGAAATCAAATATGCAGATGCCAGAGAGGAAGGATAGCTACTATAACCAGTTAAAAGACCACAGTTTACATTTTATTCATTCTTTCACAAATATGTATATAGCACCTACCATGTGCCAAGCACTGGCCCTAGATTCTGGTTATAGCAGTGAGCAAGGCAGCCAGGATGCATGCCCTCATGAAGCTCACTATTCTAGAGGGAATGACATACCCTAACCACATAAGTAGCAATGGCACGTAGTGCTAAGCACATGAAAGAAACCAGGGCAAGACAGAGAGAGGGTGACCTGGGAAGGGAGTGCTGGCTCAGATGTGCAGGCTCCTCAAATCCACAGTTCTATGTGAGGAGTAGGGTCACCAAAGGAATGACTTCTGGGTTTTCCTTTTCCCCTTTGAACATTTCCTTATTAATAGTTGAGAATAAGAATATTCCATACACAAGCCTTCATTTTGTGAACAGTTTAGATCGTATTTATTTTTCTTCTTTTGAAAGATCCCTAAGCCTTTGTTCATATTCAAGTATTTTGACAGTTTCCCACATAAGCATGAGCACTTCCACTAACAATCATATAGAAGTCGCAGGCATGACAACTTCAGTTATTAAAACCGATTTATGATAGAGAATTCAATATGGAAATGGCCTGCATCTTGTGTACAAAATTAGTTCATTTAATTCACCAATTGCTTACTCATCCCCAAGCATACCCTGGGGTCCGGTCTGGAAGGTGAATGCAGATCACATCAAAGCACAGATGGGTCTCTCTGCTGAGCACGAAAGCTCTCAGAGGCGTGGGAAGTACAGATCCACGGGTTTTGCAGCTGGAGCATACAAGGATATATTAGGCAGTGATTCTCCCCCAAAGGAGATTGTCAGTGTTTGATTTAAAAGAAAAAAAAAAATGAGTTTTGCTCTAAGAAGATAAGACATTTAAAGAAATCATTGATGCATGGTAGAAAGTAATGAATATCTTAGAAGACACTCATAAGTGAAAGATTTTTTTTATGTAGAAGAAATTGAAATTAATTTGAGTCAGGGCACAATTTTTTTTTACCTTTGTTTTAAACTTAATCGAAGCAAGTGAATGGGGTAGAGCTAGAAAATATTTTCATAGAACCTTGAGTAATGGGTAGAGTTTGGATTTACAGGGATGAGAATATGAGGTAGGAAGGAGGAGAGTCCAGGTGTTGAAACAGCATGAGCCAAGGCACAGAGGTAGGGCTAGTAAATGTCTCCACTGTGTAAATGTCCATACAGACATTTAATATATATCTAATATATATATGGAATATAAATATGACATATAGACATTTGCACAGATTTGCCTCTCTGCTTAGATTCCTGGAAAGAAGTTATGCATCATCCAGGGGGAGGAGTGTCCTCTTGTGGGATTCAGATTAGGCTGTAGAGATTGGTGGAGACCGCTAACCTCATTTTACATGGGGTTCTTATGACCATTTATGAGGTTTGTATCACCTGCTGACTATGAGTGAACACCTTTGGACATTGAAATCCCCTTTGTTCCTTCCAGTTTCATCTCTGTGCCAGCTTTTTTCAAGAAAATCCAGTTCCTCCTTCCCCTTTCGGTTCAGCAATCACAGTTAAATCTGCAAAGCCAGTCATCAAGCCAAACAACAAGCAGTTCCGGACCACAGTGGGGAGCAAGGTACACAGAAAGTACCTGAGGATGGGGCCAGGCCCCACAGGGAGCCAGGCAGTGGTGGGGCCCACATTCCAGGCCTGGACATGGGCACTGACCTGGTTCACATCTAGTATATACGTAAATGCAAAGAAAAGTCGCAGCTCATTGTCATCATCCCTCAGCCTCCAAGACCGCACAGGCCTGAGAAAACCACGTGCCCAATAACATGATTTACTAAGTTCTTGCTATTTGGGAGAATTGGTTAGAGCAGAATTCTGTCCAGAACATAGGACATGCTAATACTCACAGTCACAGATTAAAACCTTTCATAATAGATGTTAATGCATGAAGCTAACTCTTCTTCTTAATTTACTAAGGTTGGCCCTTTTGTTTTCCTTGATATGAGTATCAAATTTCAGCATATTTGTTCTCTGACCTTGTTTCCTAGTTCCGCAGCTCTCTGTACTTGCTCATGGAAACCCTCAATGCAACCACACCCCACTATGTCCGATGCATCAAGCCAAATGATGAAAAATTACCCTTCGAGTAAGTGCTTCTATGCAGGAGAGGGAAAACACTGAGGCCATTTCTGTCACAATGTTGGAGAATTTGCTTATAATTCTCTTGAACTTTACTATTTCTGGTTTTTTGTTTTGTTTTGTTTTGTTTTTTGGCTAAGTACAGTATACTTTAGTGATGGGACATGATAAGGTAGGGCTTCCCAAGCCCCTCCCTTCCTCTGGGGGCTCTGGGATGGAAACTGTGTAGGTTGGGAGATTCTTAGTGTGTTTGGGGATGAGTTGAGGCAAGGACCCCCACCAGCTGAAGGTCTTTCTCTTCTTTCTGCATTTTCTGGGGCTGGCGATCCAGAGGGCTCTTACTCCTTGGAAGTGACGTGCACCATAAGGTCTTCCATCCAATTGCTATAGCCAAATTCATTGTCATATCAGAAAATGAGCTTGACAAAGTGGTCATTGAGAACAATGTCAACCCCAGCATCAAAGGTGAATGGGTGGGTGTAACTGTTAAAGTTGCAGAGACAACCTGGTCGTCAATGAAGTCCAGGATGCCCTTGAGGGGGCCCTCTGATGCCTGTTTCACCACGTTTTTGGTGTCAGCATATTTGGCACCTTTCTCCAGGCAGCAGGTCATATCCACAACAGACACAATGGAGTTGGAGCATGGAAGGCTGTGCCAGTGAGCTGCCCACTCAGCTCAGGGATGACCTTGCCCACGGCTTTGGCAGCACCAGTAGAAGCAGAAATGATATTCTGGGCAGCCCCTTGGTGATCATGCCACAGCTTCCCGAAGGGGACATCCACCATCTTCTGGGTGTCATGGACTGTGGTCATGAGTCCCTCCATGATGCCAAAGTTGTCATGGATAACCTTGGCCAGAGGGGCCAAGCAGTTGGGGTGCAGGAGGCATTGCTGACAATCTTGAGGGAGTTGTCATACTTTTTGTGGTTCATGCCCATCACAAACATGGGCATCAGCAGGAGGGGCAGAAATGATGACCCTCTTGGCCCCACCCTTCACGTGAGCCCCAGTCTTCTCCATAGTAATGAAGACCCCAATGGATTCCACAACATACTCAGCACCAGCATTGCCCCATTTGACTTTGGTGGAATCTTGCTACTACAAGATGGAGATGGGCTTTCCATTGATGACAACTTTCCCATTCTCAGCCTTGACTGTGCCGTGAAATTTGCTGTGGGTGGAATCATACTGGAACATGTAGACCATGTAGTTGAGGTCAGTGAAGAGGTCATTGATGACAACCATATCCACTTTGCCAGGGTTAAAAGCAGCCCTGGTGACCAGGTGTCCAATACTGCCAAATCCATTTACTCCAACCTTCACCATCGTGTCTCAGGGACACAGCTGGAAGTTCAGCAGAAGATGCTGCTGTCTTTTGAATGAGGAGGAGCAGAGAGCCTGTTGCTGTTTTTTTAATGATTCAGAGCAGTCCCATCCTTTACATATACTGTTAACTAGCACAAGCTCTCTGTTATGGCTAAACCACCTTGTCTCCAGGGTGAAGCAAAGGGGATAGATTTGAAAGAATAGTCTACAACTGAAGTTGATGCAGCAGAGAAAGCCAGAATGTCTCCTTGATTACAAGAAGAATTTGTATATGGCATGGTGACTACAGTTAATAATATTGTGCTGCATGTTTGAAAGTTGCTAAGAGAATAGATCTTAAGAGTCCTTGTCACAAGAAAAAAAAACTGCTGTAACTATGTGCCATGATGAATGTGATCTAGACTTCTTTTGATTGTTTCACAATATATTACAAATGCCGAGTCATTATGCTGTGCACCTGACACTACTAGAATGCTGCATGTCAGTTATACCTCAATAAGAAAGAAAAGAATTTGTTTTTTGAAAGAAATTCTGTAGAGGAACAGAGGTTTCTGCCTCAAATATGGCATGAGATATTAGACTTGTTCTCTGGGGCCCCCCCAGGAAAACCCCAGACCTAGGAGTGAACATTGTAGAGTCTCTTTCAACTGACTAGACCTAAGATGTGTCTGAGGGGCATGCACTGTCCATGGAGGTGGTGTATGTGTCCGTGGGCCACCAAAGGGTCCAACCTCAGCCAGAGGGTACCCTGTAAAGGGAATTCAAACAGCAAATGGGCATTTGAATGCGGTGAGTGGAAATATTTCTTCCACACTGGTTGTCATTCGAAGCTGAACCAAAGGCCACTTCCCCCATGAGACCTTTTCCATTTCCACCATCATAATCCAGCACTCCTTTCTCTGTGACCTCAGTACAGCTTCCTGAACTCTCACAGAGTTGCTGTTTTCATTTGTCCTCTGGCAGGTGTCCATTAAGTAGCTGCTGGGTGCCCTGCGTGGGGATCACAGAGGCAGACCCCGCTCCTCAGGGCTCACAGTCCAGGCAGGTCTGCTGAACTGCTCATGGGCATATTTGTCCATCATGACAGCTTAACACATATTGAAATCTTCTTCTTTAAGATTCGACTCTAAAAGGATTGTTCAGCAGCTGCGAGCCTGCGGTGTTTTAGAAACAATTCGCATTAGTGCCCAGAGCTACCCTTCCAGGTGGGTTCTCTCTCCTTGTTTTGGGGGGAAAATGCCAACCTTCAGGTCTGCTGAGAACCGAGGGAGAGGCTGCCATGTTTTTTGTCAGGTACTTGCATAAGATGCCCCAAGATATTCCCACTCTTCCCTGGGAAGGCCAGAGGGGGCCCCTGGCGGCCATGTACTGGTCAGGGGCCACCATCATCCCATCACCTGATTTCACTGCTAGTGAACATCACCTCCTGCCTCCCCATTGCTCCTGAGAGGAGGAGATGGAGGGGGAGGAGAGCATAATCATCAGAGTAGAGTATTGGCAAAAAAAAACACTCCTGGTCCGCTGTGTTCAGGGTGAGGTCAAAGGTCAAAGTTCAGAACAGACTCCCATCTACCCCCACTGCCACCCCAGCAGCAGTGGGATCCACAGACATGCCATGTTTCCTCACAGCCACACCTCCTCAGATCTTCTTTGACTTTGCAGGTGGACATACATTGAGTTCTACAGTCGCTATGGTGTGCTCATGACCAAGCAGGAGCTTTCGTTCAGTGATAAAAAGGAGGTGTGCAAGGTGGTTTTACACAGGCTCATCCAGGTCAGTCTTGCTCAGCTCCTGGAATCATGGGCTCTTACCCAGATGCCCATCTCCTAAATGTGTTTCCCTACCCACCTGTCCCATGACTGTGTTGTCATGAAAGAAAATATGCCCAAGCATTTGAGTGCTAAGGAGATCAGAGCAGGCACACTCACAGGGGCATCATCTCCTGAAAGTAGGAGTCACCATTACAGACTTGAACCAGGCTTGAACCCTGACCTCCCCCAGAGTCCTCCTATCATACTCTGACCTCCCACAATTTAAGGAACTTCGATGGGCCTGGCTCATATTACACAGTCAACTGAGCCTGCCACTACACCAGGAGGTTCCCAAACATGGCAGTCCGTGTGGACTTAGGTCATTGCTCTGGCAGTGAGTTTGATAGAAAAGAAGTGGGGACAGAGTTACTATGGCCAGGAAAGGAGGTGGTGAAGACAAGCCAAAATAAAGACAGAAACCAGACCTTTCCAGGCTCTGCTCTATTGTAGAAACCACATATGAGAAGCCGAAGCTCCCCAATGGCCTAAGAATCACCAAGCATGCACACAGCCCTCCTACCCCACAGACAGACGCAGACCCCTGAACCTCAAGTTCGTTTCTTCACCCAGTGGCTTTAAACAAGTCACAGTATAAATTTCTAGGTCATAATCAGAAGTTTTCTGCCTTGGGGCACCTGGGTGGCTCAGTCAGTTGAGCATCCAACTTTGGCTCAGGTCATGATCTCACAGTTCACAAGTTCGAGCCCCATGTTGGGCTCTGTGCTGACAGCTCAGAGCCTGGAACCTGCTTCGGATTCTGTGTCTCCTCTCTCTGCCCCTCCTCCCACCTCTCTCTCTCTTTCTCTCTCTCTCAAAAATAAATATATGTTAAAAAACTTTTTTAACAAAAAGAATCTTTTTGCTTTATGTCAAGGAACAGGTGTGTCAAAAATAACAATATTTTGGCACCTTGGAATCTCTTAAACATCTTTTCCAAATACTATAAACTCTGAAGGATTTATTTGTGATTCTATCATTTTTCTCTTCCAGGATTCTAATCAGTACCAGTTTGGTAAAACCAAAATTTTCTTCAGAGCAGGACAAGTGGCTTATTTAGAGAAACTCCGATTGGATAAGCTCAGGCAGAGTTGTGTTGTGATACAAAAGCACATCCGTGGCTGGCTCCAGAGAAAAAAGTTTCTCCGAGAAAGACAAGCTGTCCTGACAATCCAGCAGTACTTCCGGGGTCAGCAAACTGTGAGGTATGGCCAGAGCCAAGGAAGAGGTGTGGAATTGTGTGGCCCACTCTCCTAACTGCTCATCGCTGGGGGAGGGACCTGTCAAGGACAAATGGCCTTTCTCCTGGAGGGTGCAGATGTGTGTGGGTGTCCTCCTGGGGCCAGCCGTGAGTCTACCTACCTTAGGGCAAGTAGTCCTGACTCCGCCTACTGTTCCCATGGCAGCGGTGACAACTAGGACCCTGAAGAGAGGAAGCTTCAATCAGGGTTTTGCTGAAGCGAATCGGAATCCCCAGTGAGACCAGGAAGAGGGACTGGGCCCTTTTTCTGTGGGAATTGAAAATGCGTAAGACAGGGCCCTAGGGAAGTCCCTAAGTAAATGCCATGAGTAACCACTGACCAGCCTCCCTGCAGATGGGGAGGGGGCAGGCCGTGCCTTAGGGGATCCATGGCAAGGCTCTGCCAGCAAACCCAGAGCCCTCTCCCAAGGGATGGCTGAGTGGAGGGCAGGTCCACCAATCCCAGCCCTCACTGAGTGCTCCCACGAGGCTGTGCCGGGCTGGCCTGTGAGATGGCATTCTTCCCAGACAACAGTGTGTGCTTGCCTGTGTCTGTGCTGCCTCCTTCCTTGGCAAGCTGTGAGGATAGTTGAGAAGGCAAGTATTTAAGAGTCAGACCGTGTCACTGAACCTCACCTCTTCCTGAGCTTGAGGCCTGACCTCCAGCAGCATCTGGGCCTGTTTACGTGATTGGCACACCAGGGCCTCAGCACCACGGCCTCGACACACTCCAAACTAGACTCACCATCCCACCTCAGGTGACCATCTTACATACACAGCCAGGCTTTCCCTCCCCTGCCCTGGGTCAGTCAATAGAAGCAGTCTCCAGTGCAGGACAGCCCAGGGTTCTCTTCTTCCCCAACTCATGCTCCCTTTCTGTTTAGGAATCACCAAAGCCTGACAGCTCTACCCCTGCTTACCTCTTGTGTCTGTCCTATCATTCCATTCCCACACCCTGGCCCTAGATTTGACCTTCACCACCACTTGCTTTATGGTCCTACAACACAGCCTCTACCTGCTGTGTGTCTTCCTGAAGCAGGGCCTGATGGAGCCACTGTCCTCCTCTTGCCTTTAATGCCTCCTGTGACCCCTATTTCCTACATTCAGTCTCTGACATGAGTGTTCAAGGCCCCCCATGGCCTAGATACATTGATAAGAATGGAAGCTCTGGGAGAACCAGGGTCATACTTTTGCACACCAGAGTAGGTATTCAGTAAATATATTTTTAAATAACGGGATGCCTCAGTGGCTCAGTTGGTTAAGCATCCAACTCTTGATTTCGGTCAGGTCATGATCTCACAGTTGTGGGTTCAAGCCCCATGTCAGGCTCTGTCCTGACAGCAAGGAGCCTGCTTGGGGTTCTCTGTCTCTCTCTCACTCTCTGCCCCTCTCCTGCTCATTCTCTCTCTCAAAATAAATAAATAAGCTTAAATAGCAAATGGTTTCTATTTTTCTAACCTCACTGGCTAATTTTCTTCATGTATCTTATTTTCTAGCAATTTCGGAGAGATTCTCTTTTTCTGAATATTTCAGGCATAGCTAGGCCTCCATGTGTTCACTGATCCTTAGCCTGAAATGCCTTTTCCAACCTTCACTGTCTACAGAAATCCCACCTCTCCATCAAGGGCAGACTCACAAGCAGAATGATATCTCTGTACTATCTCTTTTACAGATCTTTTAGTAGTTATTTTATGTTTCCTCTTGTCCCACTTGGCCATTTGTAAGTCTGTCTGCTACATGAGGTTGTAAACTATGAAGGTAAGAACTTTGTTCTTCACTTCTAGTCCTTTAGACAGGAGTTGACAAACTTTTTCTGTTAAAGCCACAACTACTTCAGGCTTTAGGGTCCTTGCAGTTTCTCTCAACTATTCAAGTCTGCTGTTATTAGCCATGAATGATATACAAATAATAGGTGTGGTTGCATTGCCATAACACTTGGCAATAGCAGCAGGTGGAAGGCTGCAGAGTTGGTCCCCAGGCTATAATTTGCCCTGATCTAGAGCCTCTAGCGTGATTTCCCACAAGGATGGATAAGCAGTACGAAAGCCCGGTTTTGTTTCCACATATGTGAGTGATGACGGATGGATCCACCTGCATGTGAAGAATGTGACAGTTGCCACGTCGTTCCTCTGGCTAGAGCAGGTCCACACTCAGATCAGGGTGAAAAGGAGACGTGATGAGACTGATTTCCAGTGGATGTTAGAGTAAATGAGTTGTAGAGTTTAATGGGTAGATTTGCAAGACATTCGAATATTCTTCAGTAAAAAAACCAAAAACCAAACTGCTGGAGCACATGGGTAGCTCAGTGGATTAAGTGTTTGTTCATTTCGGCTCAGATCATGAGCTCATGACGTGAGTTCAATCCCCACATCGGGCTCTGTGCATAGTGCAGAGCCTGCTTAGGATTCTGTCTCTCCCTCTCTCTCTGCCCCTCCCCCTGCTTTCTCCCTCGCTCTCTCTCAAAATAGATATATTTTTTAAATGCTATACAAGCATGTTGCTCTACAGTAGAAGTCAGTGCTCTGTGGATAACAGATATACTCTGCATTCTTTTTAACCAAGGAAAGCTGTTACCGCAACAGCCTTAAAAGAAGCATGGGCAGCCATAATCATTCAGAAGTACTGTCGTGGATATCTTGTCCGCAGTCTCTACCAGCTGATTCGTGTGGCCACCATCACCATCCAGGCCTACACCCGAGGACTCTTGGCGAGGAGGAAGTATCGGAAGGTGCAGCTGAGACCCCGTGCTTTCTTAGGGCATGAATTTCCCAGGGCTCAGGTTATTTTTCACCAATCATAGTGAGATCTTTTTTTCTGCGTGAAGACCTTCATAGAGAGCAGGGAGTTCTGGTATATGAGTGTCTGTTCACATATGTCTGCTATAGGTGGGGTTTGGTTATTGTTTCAGTGGTCTAGGTATAATAGGGTTCTGTGGGTTGATTACAGGAAATTTGTCTTTTGCATTGTGAAAATATTTTGGTAGTTGCATCACTCAACATTGGAGGAGTTGTGAGAGAAACACTGGAGAGCCAACTTATGTTTCCTAATATCTTGTTTCAAAGATGCTGGAGGAGCATAAGGCTGTGATCCTTCAGAAATATGCACGGGCGTGGCTGGCCAGGCGCAGATTCCAGAGTATCCGACGATTTGTGCTCAACATTCAGCTTACTTACAGGGTCCAGCGTTTGCAGAAAAAGTTAGAAGATCAGGTAGGTGTTTGTAAATGTATCTTTCATACGTACTTTTTCTAACAAATTTCTTTTATCCTGGGCCAATTCCTCAGCTAATGCTGTTAAGATTTATGCCTGTGTTAGGAGGTTCAAATAGTTTATGTGGACCACCTGCTCTAGAAAACAGAAGTACACTGTAAAGGGCTGCTACATGTGGTTGTATAGGTTGTACACTGCACAAGGGCCGCTGCCCAGCAGTGCAAGTGCAGCTGAAATCCAGCCTTACTTTGATTTTGCCAACCCATGTGTCCTGGTACAAAGCTGTGCTGCCTCGAGGCAGGGGTGCCTTTTTTTCATCTGCACAAAGATGCTGTTTGCATGCCAAGCCATGCTCCCTCAGGGCTGTGTTGGCTCACGGGAGTTGGCACTTTCTAATTTGCTCAAAGGTCTATATGGTCTAACTGCAGCCCTGCCTCGTTTGGGGAGATTCCTCATACCATTCTCACTGGTAGGAAACAAAATCCCCATGTTCTTAGCCAGTGGAGAAGGACTATGGAATATGCAGTGCCCAGATCTATAAAACTCACCCCTTGATCTGCCCGTCTCAAATAATCCCGAGATTCTCCTAAGGTAAACTTGAAACTTAGCCACAAACGATGCTATAGGGGTCCTTAGTGAAGGGATGAATGTGTAAACAGCTTGAGGTTTTGATGTGGCTTTCATCGTTGTGCTGTGGGGTGACAGGCCTGCATGTTACATGGGTCGTGCAGAACAGCAAAATGCTGCTGTGACAGCTAGGAGCAGGGCCCCTGCGAGTCCCCATGCTGCCCGGACTCCATTCTAGGTGTATTCGTTTGCTAGGACTGCCATCACAGAGGCTAGAAGTCCAAGGTCAGGGTATTGGTATAGTTGGTTTCTGCTGAGTTGTCTCTCCTTGGCTTGCAGATAGCATCCTTCTCCCTTTGTCTTCACATCGGCTTCCCTCTGTGTGTCTGTGTCCTAATCTCTTTCTAAAAGGACACCAGTCATGCTAGAATCAGGCCCACCCATATGACCTCATTTTACCTTAATTTTGTCTTTAAAGACCCTATCTCTAAATATAGTCACGTTCTGAAGTGCTGAGTATTAGGCTGCAATGTGTGAACAGTTGGGGGGCGAGTGGGCAGCAGGGGACACAATTCATCCTACAGCATTAGGGTTGTCTTGGAGCTCCAGGAATGGGCTGGTCCCACACTAAATGCACCATCAGCTCAGGAAGTTTACCTGAGAAGATCGGCCTTGCTGTTTTCACTGGGGTGAAGATGGTCACACATGCCATCATAGTGATACATATCATGGAGTTAGATGCCACATCAGAGATTGTGAGAAACGAATGGAACAGCTTCTTCATTTTGGATAAACCCCTAAACATCTCCTGTTTTTTTCCTCTAGAACAAAGAGAACCATGGGCTGGTGGAGAAAGTGACCAGCCTGGCTGCTCTTCGAGCCGGTGACATGGAGAAGATTCAGAAACTGGAATCAGAACTGGACAGAGCAGCTACCCACAGGCACAATTATGAGGAGAAGGGGAGGAAATACAAGGCTGCCATGGAAGAGGTCTGTGCCGGGTGCGATTATGGAAATATATGCGAGTCTTCCCGGCAAAAGGTCACAGTGCAGCATTTTCCAACAAAGCAGATTTCTGCAGAGCAGATCAGATTTCCTGTTGGCTTCCACTACCAAAGGATGCCTAGCTTTTAGGAGAAGGGAGATCAGAGTCCTAGAGTCTGGGGGAAGATGAGGAGGCTCCCACTTCAAGAAGCAAAACATAAAGTTTCCTCTTTTTTTCAACTATTATGAAGTGATGAAAGCCCCTTTAAAGAGAAGGAGCCCTGGCTAGATGCTTCCCTCTCTTCCAGGATGATGTCGGTCCCTGTCGCTTTCCCATCTGGTATGTGTCCTGGCATATGCCTTCCCCAAAATAGCAATGAAAAGCTTGGAGCAGGTTTTCGTGTCTGTAGTGCAATAAAACAAGCAGTAGCTAGAAGTCGGACGTCCCAGGTTCAAATCTTGTCTTCGCTGCCATCTGGCTGAGCATCCTTGGGCAAGTCCCTTACACCCTCTCTGAACTTTAGTTCCCTCATATGTAAAATGGGAATAACAACAAGGGGCTGCCAGAGTTGTTGAAATGATAACAATTGCCAGATGAAATAATTTAGCCAAGTGCCTACCATAGAGCCCTGCGCAAGTGTGAGCTACTGTTTTCTAAAGAGGTAGTATTTATTACCCTCCATTCTCTTACTTTCTCAAGTTCTACAGCGTCCAGGTTTGTGGCAGCCTGGAGCCCCAGGGCACCTTCCCCGTGGTCCAGTGCCCAGCTGATGCCGTTGCCCACGCTGCCGGTCACCAACCTTCAGCACCAAGTGGCCCCAGCTGTCAGCCCAGCAGATATTTTACCAGGAGAAGCTAAAATAATAGAGTTCCTGTCATGATCACACATCCTTACTGCGTAATAACACTCTCAAAGTGTGGATTCACTTTATATATAAATTATTTCTATCATATTAAATACATAAATACCTTGGCTATCGAGAAGCTTCAAGAAGAGGATGGAGGTGCTTTCTTGACTTTGAGGAGACCTTGGATTTGGCTCTTTTTCCTTGATTTCAGCCATTGCTGGGTCAGGTTGAGAGCCAGTGCCTGAAGTCACATGGAGCTCTTGCACGTGAGTGGAGTACAGACAGCATCTTGCATTGGGCTGGTGCTGGCTGTTCTCTACGGGTAGGAGCTGAGCTAGCTAGATGGATGGATAAATAAATAAAAATACAGCTTTTCACCAAGAAAGGCTGTGGTGACAAAACTGGAAGTGAGGTTTTCAAAAAAGCTTTTTTTCTTCTCTTCGCTAGAAATTGGCAAAGCTTCAGAAGCATAATTCAGAACTGGAAATACAAAAAGAGCAAACAGAGCTGCAGCTTCGAGAGAAGACTGAAGAGTTGAAAGGTAAAGCCCAAGGCGGCTCGATGCGAACATTCATGTGCTCACCTGTCTAGTCATTAGGGAAATAACTACTGGGTATGAACGGAGTTTTAGGCACAACCAGGAATCTGCAATGTATACCCAGGGAAATGAGGGTATTTTTTGCCTCACAGGGAATAACTATATTTAAGTTGTGGTAACTTTACCCTATAGAGGCATCTGTTTTATTTCCATCTTTTGTCAGACAGCGCGATAATCCCTGTCTCAGAACCGTCTGGGCCATTTGCAAAATACAGATGGCTGGGCCATAAGCCTGGAGCTTTTCCATCAGAAGATGGCGGGGGGGGGGGGGGGGCGCGGTGTCTGTGTGTGTGCATGGGTGTGTCTGTGAGTGGTGGTGGCCGGGGTGGTTCAGGCATCTGTCTATATTTTTAAAAACCTTTGTGGTGATCCAGATGCACAGTCGGGGTGATGCCGGAGCAGTGTTGTTGCTGGCCGAGGATCTGTAGTCAGATTTCAAATCTGTCCAAATGACTTGGTCTCAGTGGCACCCCCTGCTCTGCTTACTGCCCCGGCTCTGAGTGAAGGGCCCTGCTAAGCACTTGAGCCACATCACCCCCAGGCTGTCAGAGTCAGACCCTTGGAACCAGTGGTATGACTTTCATTCAGGGATGTGGAGCAGCTAGCTCTGTCCATCCATAGCTTTCCAACTCAAAATCTGATTGCAAGCCCTTGCTAAATCCCGATAGGAACAGGAACCTGGGGGCTCCTGACCAGATGGTTTAAATGACCACACCCATTTAAGAGGATTGTTTCTGTAAGCTCTGACAGGGCAGCAGGGGAGTGGGAGTTCAGGCCTGGGGGCCCAGCACACACCTCAGGCCCAGCAGGCCGTGGATACACCAGGCTGGAGGAGCACAGGTGCCCTGGGGGTTCAGGTCAGAGTGTGGGAGAGACAGATGTCAGGAGGAGGAAATAAACATCCTGAGTCCTGGCCAGCAGAGCAGGAAGAGCTGTTCAGATGACGCCCAGGATGGGAGTGACCTGCTACAGGTACTGCACATCCTCCACCCTGCCTCTGAGGACTGATGATGTGGGCGTTGACCAACGCACGAGGTCAGAGTTCTCTGAGGAAACCTTGGACCTGAATTAGGGAAGAGCTTGTCCACCTCCACCTCCTTTATCACAGTACACTGCTCCAGGGTATATTTGCTCTTTCTTCTAACGTTAGGTGGATTTTCCCACAAGAAAATTTAAATTCCCACAAATGCATCCTGAAAGTTACATAGTTGATAGTGTTGACCTGTTTGGGTCCGTAATTTTATATATCCTTCTAAAAAGTGCTTGAAAACTTTCAGTCCCAGTGTTTATAAACCGCTTATGCTCTGAGTGTCCCTAAACATGACAAACAATGTTTTGTGAAAAGCACCAGCCTTCGATTACCCTGTGACCTATTTATTACTAAGGGTTGTTATCGAATGTTTCCCCTTTTTGAGATTCCAATGTGGACATCAGCCCCTTGCTCCCGGGGAGAAAATCACATTTGGGCAGCTCTTTCACCCCCTTGCAAATGGCCTAAGATGTAAGCACCAGAACTGAAACCAATTCTGTGAGTGAACGAAAATTAAAATTATATCAAATATGCTGGCTTCTAAATTAAAGCTTAAGCATTTTTCTAGTATTTTCTGGCTGACTCGTGACATTCTGTAGCAGTTATTTTGATTCAGGGACATTTGATACCTCATTTAACAAACTATTAAACTATTGGCTTTTTTTTTAAACCAGTAATTCAGGGTAGTTATCATCACCTCATCCCTGGGCTCCCCTCTGGGGCAGAATTCAGAAATGGGGTGGAATTCAAGGATGAGGTGTCAGCTATATACAAATAGAGATATCAGGCTTAATGGACTCCTCCCGTTTTGAAGGGCACCTGTTTGGAGTGGATATGCTGGGAATACAGGCCTGTCACAGCTTCAGAATATCCAGAACCCCAGTGATGATAGCCTGGCTTTCCAGTGTCCCCTCAACCTATGCTTTGTTGTTAGAGACTCTTGTACTGAATGCAACAGGAGATTTGTTATACTTCCTCTTCCCCAGATAAAGACAGACGCTTCATTATTCTCTTGGTTGTCATGAATGAGTGGTTCTGAGCCAAGAGAACCACTATGGTTCCCCTCTCCCCATCAGGGGACATATGGCCCTGTCTGACAGTTTTGGTTGTCACAACTGGAGCAGAGGTGCCGCTGGCTTCTAAATTGACCATTTTCTTCCCAAAGGAAGAAACCCAAAAGTGTTTCCGTGTAGTTTTCATAATGTATATTGTCTCAAAGCCAATATGCCTTTTCAAATCAAACAAATGATCCTCAGACCAAAAAAAGTGCTATAAATGAAACTATTCACACATTCCAACAGAACCAATTTGTCAGAATGATTATCCCCCGCCCTTGTCTGTATTTCTGATTTATAAATTATAAAAGTGACAGTTACCCTCTCAAGTCCTACTAGTCATAAATATCCCATGACTGTTCTCACATTCTCACTTTCTTAAACATGACATGAAACAATGGAAGCGTTGGTTTGCAGATATATTTCAAAGAGCATTCTCTTTTCACAGAAAAAATGGACAACCTCACCAAGCAGCTCTTTGATGATGTGCAAAAAGAAGAGCAACAAAGAATGTATGAAACCTAGTTTGCCTTAAAGTTACTGCCTCCTTCTCTCTCTCTCTACTGTTTTATACTTAGCTTCTCGCTTGCAGCTAGCAGGTCACAGATACAGGATGGGGGGCGGTGAATCTTTTAGGAAGTGAGAGAGTCAGACGTGTGAGAGCCACATCCCACAGTGTGCACCTTTCAGACACTGCACAGGGTCTGCAGCTGTGGGCAGTGGACCACCGTGAAGTTCTCGCTTTCCCATCATTGCTAAGACAGGAGTTCAGAGACTGCCACCCCTTTCAACTTCCATTAAGTCCAAGAAGCAAAATTACTGCCCAGGAAACCAACCGTCCTCCCTCCCCTGTCTGTTGTGTCTGTTAACTTGATTCTTGTCCCAGATGATAAGGGATGGAATGCACCTCACAACAGTTAAGGCAGGTCCCCATGACCTTGTACGGTACCAGTCCCACCTTCCCTATCTCAATACCAAACCCTTTGTTCATTTCTAAAGACTGCAGTCTGCGCTCCCTTCTCTTAGAGTCAACTCAAAGGTTTTAGTGTTCAAAGTAGGGATGCGTGGCAGGGTGCTGGGGAGAAACAAAATATTCCTGGCATCTTTCTCTTCAGGGCTACAAGGCTCAGGCTGCCTGGGGTGATAGGATATATATATATAACTTCCTGTGCATTTAGTTGGCAGAAGAGCCTGGGTCTGCGTAAGGAGCAGGATGGATGCCACAACGTTAGGGGAGGAAATGTCACCAAGGAGCTCCAAGAGTTAACAGATAGACAAAGTGTTTCATGATCCTATATGAGTTTTAAAATAGGGATATTTGGCTCTTCACCTTGAAATTTTTATTTTCCAATGAACTCTTAACTTTAAGAGAGGAGCTTGGTTCTTGGCATCTCATGGTGCACTGGGGTTGCTTGGGAGCAATCATTTCAAGAAGGGGTTTGGAGAGGCAGGCCAGGGCCAGGTGACTTTAAACTTATTGTAGTCCTCATAAGCACTCACCTGTAGCTTGATCTGGCCCTTGATCAGCTGACAGGGGACATTTTGGCCCCTGTCACAACCCTCAAGGAGCGTACAGATGCCAGCAGTCTGGGAGGACGGGGGGCACTCCCAACCAGCTTAGGTACAAGTCTGAGATTCTTTCAACATAGATTCTTGGTTGCAGTTTTCTTCTTTTCAAGGTACTTTACTGGCCTATTAGGAGCTCTGTGGATTTTTGAAAAATGTAAAAACAAGGTTAAGAAGTTTGTTAGTATCTCTAAAAGTGAATGAAACAAAAACCTATTGGGAATGCGACTCTCTTCCTTGGGATTTTCCCTTTGGGCTGTGAAAGCAAGTCATAAAATGGACTGAGATGACAGCCTAGCAAGTAGAATGGTGATTTAATAAACTCCTGGAGCCCTAGGACTGCTTCAATTCTGACTACACCCCCTCCCCCAGCCCCGGGCTGTGTCAGGCTGGGCTAGGTCACATCTCTCTTTGGTTATTTATTGTCTTGGTCAATTGTCCCATATTTAATTGAGCAACCATCTCACAAGGAATTGAGTTTCCAGGGACTTTGGCGTACCTGGATTTGCTGTAGTTTATTTTAGAATGTTTGAGTGGCTGGCCCCTTTGACATGTTAAATGGTTGTATTAACTTATTTAGGAACTAGCCAAACCATTCTAGGATCCTTGGAACTTGGCAGGGGCTAGTACTTGGCAGAATGTGCCAAGGTCTCTGCTAAGGGAAGAGACCCCTCCAAGAGACCACAGGGAACCACACAGAACTAGGATGGATTCAGAAATACAGTATCCCAGCCACCACTGAGTCTTTGAGTTCAGCCTCCCGACCCTGTGTTTCTTGCGTGTGACCATAGTAGAGCCACATTTATCAGATCAGAAGGTATAAGAAACTTCCCTAACCTAAGGGGACAGGAAACAGGTAAAAATAAGGCCATTGTCTATTGGAACTGTCACAGTAGATCCTAATTAACTTGTCTCCTTTCCAAGTCTCCTCTTACTATTTCCAAAATGATGTATTGTTCTAATTCAGGTTCAAGAAATTTAGAGAAATTCTGAGTTATTTTTTTCTTTTGCACCTAGACTTCTTGAAAAAAGTTTCGAACGGAAAACACAAGACTATGAGAAGCAGATCTGCTCTTTGAAAAAAGACATTCAAGCTCTCAAGGATGAGAAAATGCACCTGCAGCACCAACTGGAGGAAGAACGTGTCACCTCCGATGCCTTAAAGGGGGAGGTGGCCCAACTGAGCAAGCAGGCAAAGGTAGAAGGGGCTTCTCACTGCCAGATGAGCTCTTGGGCTAAGTTATCTGACCTGCACGGAGGGAGCAGTTTCAGACTCCCACAGGATCAGACATCCAACAGCATCTGTATAATGACCAAAGTCAAAAGGACCCTGATCCCTTCAGTTCTTCCAAGGATGTACCCCCAAGCTGCCTTTAACTTACCAATAATTGGTTTTCCTATTTTAAAACTCAGCTTTCTAACTATTTTGTAATTATATGAAGCTATTCAAATATGTTGACCTAGAGAATATGTTCAAATTAAATTAAAAGTTGATGTGAACCCGTATTATACAACCCATCCCATTGTTGTATTTCTATAAATACCTGTATTAAAATTAAACTACCTTATTATCAGCATCATATATTTTAAATTGTTATCAGAAAATCCACAAAAGCAATGATCCATGTTTGCACAGTCAAGGCGTAACTGAATTCCTTCCCTACCAGAAAACACAAAACTGCATGTCTCTGTGTTCTTCAATGCAAAACATTTCAGTGTAAGTTTAGAAAGCTTTTAAGCTTCCATGAAATAAGTGAAATGCATGTTAGTAGAATATTGTTAAGATTATGCAAATATTCTCTGTA
The DNA here is from genome assembly GCF_014898765.1 of Herpailurus yagouaroundi. Lineage (NCBI taxonomy): Eukaryota > Metazoa > Chordata > Mammalia > Carnivora > Felidae > Herpailurus > Herpailurus yagouaroundi. Next base: position 18,033,609 of record NW_024412415.1, on the reverse strand, counting down.
ACTGTCACGGAATAGCCATGCATGGTTTTGAAGAGCTTTAGGAATCACAGTCTTCTCTTGACTTCCTGGCAGAACTGTCTGTATTCTCTGGACCCCAGTTTCCTATTGTTTAAAAGGAGGATTTTGGACTGTGGGATCAGAGAGGATCACGTATCGCTCTGCCTGCTCCATAAGAATGGAGCTCACATAAGACATGTCAATCTGTGGGAGTCGTGTCATCTGGCTAGTCTGCATCTTGGGAAGTCCTATGGCTGCTCTTGGAGTGAGGCATCACTATTTGTCACGCACTTCCGCTTTGGTAGCTAAAACTGTGTTCCAAACTCTCGATGTGATATATTAAGGAGACAGTCTGATTTTCACAGAAAATGAATAACATTATGATCATATATGACTTGAAAAATTTATTGAAGTGTTACCAAAAGAAGGTCTTTGGGATTGGATGGTCCTGGGGCCCCATCAGCTTGCCATGTGACCCTGAGTGTGCCATTTCACCTTATGGAGCCTCAGCTTTCTGTCTAAACTATTACTGTATTGCCACATGGACCTGTTGTAAGGATTAGGTTGTGTATGTAAAGTGATCAGTAAATATCAGTTGGATCCGCCTTCTCACCCTCTGAAGAAACTGGAACTCTAGCCCTTAAACACTTAGACTGAGAAAATATCAAGGAGGGGTTATTTCCCTCTGCATGTCTCCCCTAGCTACAAAACACACACGTGTGATTCTTTCTCAGGCTGACCTCACAAGGTAATAAAGGCAAAATACAGCCTCTTCCCCACAACATGTGCTGCCTCTCAGTGGACCCTCATCATACCCCCACAGCCAACTCCTAACCTCTTGGGTACCCCTGGCTCTGCCATGTGTCACATTAAAACCTGGCAGAAGCCCAAACCCACAATTATGAGGGTAGTGGCTTGTCCACATCCCTGCATCCTAGAGTTCACCATCCAGTGAAAAGGAATTTAGCCTCTTAGGTTTTACTTCTCTTGGGTCCTCTTCCTCCCCACAGCAGCCCACCCCTGTAGTAAGGAGCTATTTCTTCCCTTTATGTGGTAAGGAAACTAATTCTGTTGCTACAACCAACTACATCTGGGAATAGGTAACAATATTTTGAGCAGTTAAACATGCTTCAAGACCATACTGTGTAGGCAGTGATGATTTAACAAGATTTTAACTGGGTAAGGATGTCTTGGGTAGATACACGACACAGTAAGGGTATTCTCTTTGTCTGACATAAACCATAATAGCGGTTTTTTTCTTCATCTGGTACGGTCACTGCTGTGATACAGACAATCTCTGAATTTGAAAAGGAGATAGAGCTACTTCAGACACAGAAGATAGATGTGGAGAAACACTTGCAATCACAAAAACGGGAAATGAGAGGTAAGAAAAATATGAGTCACTGAGCCCACAAGTCTGGTTGGTTTGCTGATTGGTTGGATATGTGGTATGTTGAATAATTGGTTGCCTTCGTAGTTGGATGGTTGGTTAGTTGTTTGGTTGAATGGCCAGTAAGTTAGTTGATGGTATGGTTAGCTGGAGACTCTGTGTGAGATCTAGAGAATTGGAACCACATTCAAAAATGTAATTTATATCAGCTCTGCCTCTTCCTCTCAGAAAAGATGTCCGAGATCACCAAACAACTTCTTGAAAGCTATGACATTGAAGATGTAAGAAGCAGGTAATCATTTTTGCATTACCAAATATTTAGGAACATGGAACACATGAGAGAGATGATAGATTTTTCTTACCCTTCCTTATTTTCCAGGCTCTCTTTGGAAGATTTGGAACATTTAAATGAGGATGGAGAACTTTGGTTTGCTTATGAAGGACTGAAGAAAGCAACACAGTGAGAAATTCCCCCTCAGAGTTCTTTTTTTATTTTCAGAGATGATAGATAGAGGAAAGTCAGAAGTTTATATTCCACAGATTTGACACACAAGGAAATTCCTTACAGTAGGATGATCTAGTAATCACTCGAAATATTTTGAGAATTAAATAATGAGTTGAATAATGGAAAACAATCTTTTTAAAGGATAAACTTGCAAGTAATAAAACCCATAACCTGTACAGTAAAAACAGATTATAAACAAATAAGTTAGCCAGGGTTGTTATAGAGATGTAACTGTTTAAATTTAAGGAGTTTGCTGTAATTTTTTACATACAACCTTTATTTTTAGGACAACTTTAGGTCCACAGCAAAATTTAGCAGAAAGTACAGAGATTTCCCTGATATTTCCCTTCCCCTGCCCCCATGTAATCAGCATTAGAATCCCCCACCAGAGTGGTATGTCTGTTAAACTGATCTGTCATTATCATCAAAAATCAGTAGTTTACTTCAGGGTTCACTGTCGGTGTTGTACATTCTATGAGGCTGGACAAATGCATAATGAATGTATATTGTTGCATCATACAGAAAATATTCTTAAACTATTAACATGCAATTTTAATAGTGTCTATAATTTCTTATTATTAACTGCATGTTAATGCACATAATGCTTCCTAACTAACTAGAAGGATTTTATAATCCTGTGTACCCAGTTCCATAGCGTGTAACTATGTGTACATAAGTAAAATTATATACTTAGCATGGCTCTAATTGTGAATTTTCATAACTGCTGCACATGTACACACTCACAGTCAACAACATGGCAGAATAAAAACCAGTGGTTAATTTGTTGACCCGTCCTCTGACAGTGTTTTGGAAAGCCATTTCCAGTCCCAGAAGGATTGCTATGAAAAGGAGATTGAAGCTTTGAACTTCAAAGTGGTACATCTAAGTCAAGAAATCAACCACCTGCAGAAATTATTTAGAGAAGAGACTGACATCAATGAAAGTATCCGTCATGAAGTTACCAGGCTGACATCAGAAAACATGGTATGGTCTTATCTGTGGGCCCCAGGTGTGGCCATTATTCTAGAGATGTCATTTGTTAGTGAAATAAAACTCAGTTTCTTGGCAGTAAATGATGGATCAGAATTATGTTTTCTAGGAGTGAAATAACTGGGTCAGAGGATAAAACTATAGGGGTACCTGGGGGTGTGGTTCATTCAGTTAAGGGCCCAACTCTTGATTTTGGCTCAGGTCATGATCTCACAGTTCCTGAGTTGAGCCCCATGTCAGGCTCTGTATTGACAGTGAAGAGCCTGCTTGGGATTCTCTCTCCCTTTCACTCTGGCCCTCCCTGGCTCATCCTCGCTCTCTCTCTCAAAATAAATAAACTTAAAAAAAAAAAAAAGAACTTTGTTTTTAAAATTAATTAATTATTTTTTACAAAGAAGATAAATCTATAAAATTACCCTAGGCTGGAAAGCACTTTGATGTGAGAGGGGGTTTGTTTACCATAGAATGGGTCCAAATTCTGGTGTGTGTGTGTGTGTGTGTGTGTGTGTGTGTGTGTGTGTGTGTGTTTAAACCTATGTATTTTAAGTCTAGCCCTAACCCCTTGGCAAGTGACAAAAAAACCCTAAGGTAAGAAGGGTAACTCTTGAGTGGGACATATGTTCAGGTCCATCCTTCTGCTTGTGCTGTGAGCAGAGATGATGTGCCTCTTATCTCATTTTTTCAAGGGCTTCTCTCTTCCAGGATTCCTTCCTTCTGAGTTTGTCTCATCTTTTCTTCCAACTCAAGCCTCTAGCCACTGAGAAATGCTATAAGAATCTCCTCAAAGAACATCCCTTTCTTAACCCCACATCACCTGCAGTCACCACCCCATTTTTTGGGGGGAGCTGGCCAGACTTCTCAGTGGCCACCTAACTGATTTCTCAACTCATCCCCCATTTACCCCACAGCCACCTTCTTTTTCACCCTTATCTTGTCTCTCAGCAACATCTGGTGACATCATCACTCCCTCTTCATGCCTGCTTTTGTTCTGCCTCCTTCCACGATACCACACTTTCCTGGGGTTTCTCAAGCCACCTCTCTAGAGGCTGCACCTTGTCACCTTTCTTACCATTTCCTTCTCCTCTGCCTAACCTGAGAGTGTTAGGAAATTGCAAGGCTGCGTCCCAGGTGAGGAGACGTGACCATGGGCACAGCAAACATGTGGAACGGTGATTAAGGCCCTTCATGTCTTTGTTTATTCTTTGGATGAAATGTTAGTGAGGAATAATGTGGAACATACATCTTCGTGCACAAACAAGTTTTCTTCATTTGCTTCAGAAGCACAGTTGTTCTTACAAACTTGGACGACAGAAAAGCCATTTATCTAACTGAGGGTGGAGGTGAATGACATTTAAAGAAATACAGAAGACAAGGACAGAGGACTGTGAGACATACTGGACCATTCCAGACCTCCACTAACAGAGCAGTGCACCGCCTAGAATTCACAGGGCGCGGGGGGACCTCTTTGAGATGATTTTCCTGTTCCTGGATGAGGAGATGGCATCTCTGGGCCTTGGCCAAAAAGGCTGCCCTCTGTTTGCTCACATTGCCCTCATCTCAGCAGAGCCCCTCCCCCCTCCCCGTGATGCCCTCCAGACTGTGTACTTCCTTCTCCCCCTGGAAAGAAGGTTGTAGCATGTGAGAACCAGTCCCTCTGAACATGCTGGTATTGCTTGTGACTGTACAGATCCTGAGGTATAAAACCATAATGCCAAACCAGTCTAACACCTCAGCTGGCCCTCACACACAACTATGCTAGATGTACGCTCCTTGGGGTTAGACTCCTAGAGGGTCAGTTTGCTTCTGAGTAGCTCTGAGATTTTAAAGTTCAGAGATGAAAGCGTTTTATATTCAAATATTTCTGATTCTTCTCTAAAGATGATCCCAGACTTCAAACAGCAAATTTCAGAGCTGGAGAAGCAGAAGCAAGATCTGGAAATCCGCCTGAATGAACAAACTGAAAGCATGAAAGGTACTTGCAACTGTCACGGAAGTGCTTTTAGAAGATAGTTTCCTGTGTCCTAGAAATGACAGAAAAGTCATTGTACCCAGGGATCTCAGACTCTGATTCTCCAGGGGCCCAGCCAAGTGACAAATGTGAGAAGGGGGCTGAGTGGAGGAGGCAGTAAGGTGCCCCAGCCTCCGAGCTCCATTGATTGTTGCCAAGTAGGCAAATTGGCCTCAGTGTTGTTTGATAGTCTTATTTTTTTAACTCAAAATTGTTTAATTAATTTATTGAGAGAGAGAGAGAAAGCATGTGGGAGGGGCAGAGAGAGAGAGAGAGAGAGGGAGAGAGAGAATTCTACACAGGCTCTGCACTGTCAGCGCAGTACCCAATGTGGGGCTCAAACTCAGGAACCGTGAGATCATGACCTGAACCCGAACCAGGAGTTGGACGCTTAACCGACTGAGCCACCCAGGTGCCCTCGATCCTATTTTTAAAGAAAAGCCAGAAATCCATATTTTTATGTGAAATATGACAACTTTAGAATAATGGCTTTAAAACTTTTTAATTTTTTGTCTTTTTATTTTGGAGAAAGAGACACAGCATGAGTGGGGAAGGGACAGAGAGAGAGGGAAATACAGAATCTGAAGCAGACTCCAGGATCTGAGCTGTCAGCACAGAGCCCGACGTGGGGCTCAAACTTATGAACTGAGAGATCATGACCTGAGTCAAAGGCGGATGCTTAATTGAGCCACCCAGGCACACCTAAAAATTTTTAAACATTGTTCAGACCAAACAAAACCTCTACCAGGAAACAGCTTAGGACCCCTGATAACTGAAAGTACGACCAAATCCGAATCAGGGTGCCATATAGCCCCCAAAGTAATGGCAGGTCTTCTCACTACAGGAAAACTGGAAGAATTGTCTAACCAGTTGAACCACAATCAAGAAGAGGAGGGAACACAAAGAAAGTAAGTGTTAACGTGTATGTTTGTGATGTTCATGCTCACGTAAATGCTTTTCTTTTCTGAAATTGTGGGAGATACCAACATATGTTATTAAGCCAAAACAGCAAGGTGCTGATTAAGGTAATATGATGCATTACCATTTAAATGTGAAGGAAAGAAACACATATGTACACACACACACACACACACACACACACACACACACACACACCCTGGGAAAACATACAAGAACCAAAACATCGCCTGCTTCCAGGGAGGGTAACTGGATGGCTGGCACACAGGGGAGGGAAGGGGACTTACTTCTCACCACATACTCTTTTATACTGTTAGAATGTCATGCCACACACACAGATAATCTGTTTAAAAAACTGATGAAATAAGATTGTGTGTGAGAGAAGAGATTTTCTTATAGCAAACCGTTTAGAGTAAGACTTGAAATCTGTGCTGACAGAGAATCTTCACTGTTAATCGCCCCAAATTTGCATTCTGACCAGCAGAGGGCCTGGCGCTCTGGTGGAGCCTCGTGAGGAAAATTTTTGCTGCCAGCTCACTGACATACTTGATTCTCAGGGCAATACATGGACACAATATGTCCTAGAGAACATTTTTAGTCATGTGACTTCATTGGTAGGAGAGGGATGAAATGAGGGCCCCAAAGAGTAGGAAAGTGGGGAGACACTGTCTTGGAACTCTTGATGGGCTGCTGCTTCTCTCTGATCCCTGGCTTTTTGAGAGTCTGGTCCCCAGGCCTTTCACGAAGGAGATAATCATCGGGCTTTCTGTCTTAAGGGCATGAGTGGGTGTGGATGCCTCGTGGGAGCCCTCAGCAGCCCCTGGCGGAGTGGAGGCAAGAATCTCCATCAGGTTAAGGAGACCAGGGCAGTCATAGACAATTTTATACACAGCCAGCCCTGATCTTTGCCCCCCCCCCCCCCCATCCCCACTTCGAGGGCATTTCTACTCGAGTACTATTCACCTTATACATAAATTGGCCGAAGTATTTTTCTGCCTTTGGAAATAATCAGTTTTTGCTATGACAATGAGTGACTTCTCCATGACAGTCAAACTGTTACACAATTTCCTTTATCCCTTTGTCAGGACCTTAGAGGCCCAAAATGAAATACACACCAAAGAGAAAGAGAAGCTGATCAGTAAGATTCAAGAAATGCAGCAGGCCAGCGAGCTCTTGAAGAAGCAATTTGAAAGTGAAAGTGAAGTCAAGAGTAGTTTCCGACAGGAAGCATCTCGGCTCACTATGGAAAACAGGGTGAGAAGTTTCCCAACTTGATAAATGACTGTGTGCAGATGTCACTGAAGGGGGGAGGGGGGAACATGTCACCTAACGCATGCAATGAACAGCCACCGTGAGAGCAGTGTGTTTCCTGCTCTCGGGAGACAGGTGGTCTCTGAGGTTACAGCCTGCTGCTGAGCCTTGGGGGCTTAGCACGGGCCACACAAGCAAAGTGTCCGATAAAGTAAAGGGAGGATGAGAGGAGACATGAGCACTGTCCTACAGATGGCACCTGTCTCAACCGTTCTGGTCCAGAACACACCGAGAATGACAGGCTGATGTGGGAACTTCCCTAAGCAAGACTTTCCACAGTGAGGGGCCCTCCTTGCTTTGCAGGTGTGCCCTTCCTACAGTTTTTCAAGTCAAAATGTTCTTCTGTGAAATGATCATGATGGTAGATGACAGACACCTTAAATTGTTAAAATCTTCATCACATTTTAAATGCCCTTGTCAGAAAGAAATTCCGCTACTCTAAGTCAGTCCCCAGCAATTCTTTTGAAATTTTATTGGTGTGTGAAACCCACAAGCCTGAGAAGCACCATCATGGCCCATGGGCCACTTTCCTGGGAGTCAGACTGCTCGGGCCGCTTCCTGGCCTTTGAGCCTCCCAAGTCTATGACCAGCGGAGGGCTCCCTGGGCAGTGGTCAGCACCCTGGACAGGCTGCATCCCAGGCTCTGCATCCTATTGTCAGGACCCGCCATTTCTTTTTTTTCCCCCAAAGTTTTTATTTAAATTCCAGTTAGTTAACATACAGAATAACATTGGTTTCAGGTGTAGAATCTAATGATTCATCATTTACATACAACATCCAGTCCTCATCACAACAAATGCCCTCCTTAATACCCATAACCCATTTAACCCATCCCTCTACCCACCTCACCTCCAGCAACCCTCAGTTTGTTCTCCATAGTTAAAAGTCTGTTTTCTGGTTTGCCTCTTTTTTACCCCCTATGTTCATCTGTTTTGTTTCTTAAATTCCACACAGGAATGAAATCATATTGTATTCATCTTTCTCTGACTGACTTATTTCACTTAACATAATACTCTCTAGTTCCAGCCACATCATTTCAAATGGCAAGATTTCATTCTTTTTCATTGCTGAGTAGTATTCCATTGTGTGCATGCATGAGTGTGTGTGTCTGTGCGTGTATACCACATCTTGTTTATCCATTCATCAGCCAATGGACACTTTGGATATTTCCATAATTTGGCTATTGTTGATAATGCTGCTATAAACATTGGGGTGCAATGTTTATAGCAGTATTATCAAATATTACAACAGCATTAAATACTCTGAATCAGTATTTTTGTATCCTTTGGGTGAATACTTAATAGTGCAATTGCTGAATTGTAGGGTAGTTCTAGTTCTAACTTTTTAAGGAAACTCCGTACTGTTTTTCAGAGTGGCTGCACCAGTTTGCATATGAGTGAAATCTTATGGTATTTGTCTTTTTCTGGCTGACTTATTACACTGACCCCCAATGTAAGGGGGTTCCCCTATATTCACATCTTCACCAACACCTGCGGTTTCCTGTGTTGTTGGTTTTAGCCATTCTGACAGGAATAAAGTAATAGCTTATTGTAGTTGTGATGTTTATTTCCCAGGTGATGAGTGATGTTAAGCATGTTTTCAGGTGTCTGTTAGCCATCTGGATGTCTTCTTTGGAAAAATGTCTGTTCATGTCTTCTGCCCATTTTTTAACTGGATTATTTGTTTTTTGGGTGTTGAGTTCTATAAGTTCTTTATAGATTTTGGATACTAACCCTTTCTCAGATATGTCATTTGCAAATGTCATCTCCCTTTCTGTAGATTGCCTTTTAGTTTTGTTGATTGTTTCCTTCACTTTGCAGAAGCTTTTTATCTTGATGATGTCCCAATAGTTTGTTTTTGCTTTTTTCCCTGGCCCCAGGAGACCTAACTATAAAGAAGTTGCTATGGCCGATGTCAAAGAGGCTACTGCCTTTGTTCTCCTAGTATTTTGATGGTTTCCTGTCTCATATTTAGGTATTCATCCATTTGGAGCTTATTTTTCTGTATGTTATAAGAAAGTAGTTCTATGTCATTCTTTTGCATGTTACTGTCCATCTTTTCCAAGACCATTTCTTAAAGTGACTGTCCTCTGGTTATTCTTTCCTGCTTTGTCAAAGATTAATTGCCCATATACTTGTGGGTTCATTTCTGAGTTTCCTATTCTGTTATATTGATCTATGTGCCTATTTTGTGCCAGTACCATAAGGACCCCCCATTATCTCACAGAAAACCATGAGGGGGTAAAATCTTATTTTGCAATATCAGGATTTAACTTTGATGAAGAATTATATCTAAAGAAATCCAAAGAGTTTAACATTTAATAGAAAGTAACAAGTTCCAGTCAGGGGCACCTAGATGATGTCCAACTTTTTTTGAGGGAGATAGAACTTTCTCAGTGAATAGCCTGTATTCAGACTGTAGAGAAGCAGCTTCCTACTGAGCACGTGTGGGTGGCTGTCCTGACTTCCACAGCAATGCCTCTGTGTGTCCCTGGGGTCTCAGTTCTGTGTCTCTGGAGAAACACATTAAGAACTTTATCTGTTCTTACAAGTAGGGGTGTGGGTACAGTTCCTTCCCTCCTATCTCAGCCCATCCTAAAATTCATCTAATAATAAAAAAAGTCACCAGTCAATGAGAGCCTGGAGGAAACCACTGTTCACATTTTGATTTATTTTATTCCTTTCTTCTTTTTTCTACCATGGTAATACACATTTTATAAAATTGGGGTCATACTGCATATAAAGTTTTAAATTCTGTATTTTTTCTCACACTATATTGAAGATACTTTCCCATTGTCATTGATAATATATGCAAGCTGTCATTTTAATACCTAAGTCATAGGATACACAACAATTTATTCTACCCACTATTGTTGGACATTGGATTTTTTGGCTACAAGTAATAACACTATGATGAACACTCTGAACAAAATCCTTATTCACCGGGAGAACTGTTGGAAGGGAGAGGTAGCCACAGAGTAGAAACAGCACAGTTTCCATTGGCCCTCAGAGTCCCCAGAGGGCACATGGCTATAGTGATTGTATGGTGGGTACTGCTGGATCTGAGAAGCCTGAATCTTTTCTGGGCCAAAACCTTTGGGATTTAGGAAGAGCCTAAACATTTTGCCCCCTTTTTTTTTAATTTTTTTTTAACGTTTATTTATTTTTGAGACAGAGAGAGACAGAGCATGAACGGGGGAGGGTCAGAGAGAGAGGGAGACACAGAATCTGAAACAGGCTCCAGGCTCTGAGCAGTCAGCACAGAGCCCGACGCGGGGCTCGAACTCACATACCGTGAGATCGTGACCTGAGCCGAAGTCGGACGCTTAACCGACTGAGCCACCCAGGCGCCCCAACATTTTGCCCTTTCTAAGACATATTTGTAGGCATCTAAGGCATATCTGTAGGCAGACCCTGCTGGTTTTTGAGCCAAATTCAGCATGAGCAAGGCCACTCCATTATTAGGAAGGAAACACAAAGCCAGGACCCAAACCTCTGAAGTTTCTCTGCCTCCAGACTCTGATATCCAGAGAACCTATTTTCACACATTCATATTTCTAAATTATCTACAAGGGGCACTACTTTATTAAGAAAAAATAGATCAAGATAAATATGGCATATCCATACAATAGGGTGTTTTTCAGCCACAAAAAGGAATGAAATACTGACACATAGTACAACATGGATGAGCCTCAAAAACATGCTAAGTGAAAGAAGCCAGACACAAAAGGCCACATATTATATGATTCCATTTATATTAAGTGTCCAGAAGAAGCCAATAATATAGAATCATAAAGCAGATTAGTGATTACCAAGGACTAGAAGGGAATAGGGGAACAAGAGGATGACTGCTGAAAGTTACAGGTTTCTTTTTGGTGTGATAAAAATGTTCTAGAAATCGATAATGGTGATGTTTGTACAGCTGACTTTAGAAAACCATTTGGTGTACACTTTTTGAATGAATTATATGGTATGTGAATTATTGTTGAATAAAACTGTTACCAAAAAATAGATTAAGATGCTTCTAAGCTCATGTCCTTGTTTCTTTTGATTTCTGTAGGATCTTGAAGAGGAGTTAGACATGAAGGACAGAGTGATTAAAAAGCTCCAAGATCAAGTTAAAACTCTAAGCAAGACGATTGAAAAGGGTAGGAAAAATAATATTCCCTTTCCTACTTTTTGGAACTGTCAGCTAAGGTCCACAGGCACCGTTTGATTCCTGATGTGGTCCAGAGTCTTTAAAACTCAAAGGAATGATTGTCAGCTGGTGAGGTTGGGGGCTCGGTGATGGACTAATGGAAAGATCCTTTGGGCCGAGGATAGCTCACCAGCCCTCAGATAATTCCAGATGCACTCATGTAATTGCAAGGGACACCCTGTAATGAATACTTTTAACCTCTTCTGCTATTAACTCTCCCCTTTTAAAAATGAAACTGTAATCAAGTTTCAAACGTAACCTCTTTAAAATTCTCTTCCTCTCCCAGTTACAGAGGATTAATATCTCCATTTCTATTAGAAGAAAGAAGTAGAGAGCTAAGAAGCCAGACAGTAGTCCTGAATATGAACTTCACATTTTGAATGTCCTCATGAACTCCTGTGAAAAGGCCCCTAGGCTTTTCTTTCCTTCCCCTGCTTCTGAGTCTGAACTTTTCTGACTTCTCTCTTCTAATGTTCTTGACTCTTGTTTCGTATCACTTCCTCTTCCTCCCAAACTGGATCACTAAGTCTGTACCTCAAACTCTCTGTTCCTTTTACTGTATTCACACTTTTGAAGAGCTCCTTTATTATTCTTTATTCCACTCTCACCTCAAACTCAAAATGCCCAACAGCAACATGAGGATTTCTCCATCAATAATGATAAATCAGGTCTGCCCTCTCAAAGCTCCCATTGTGTCCCTGTTTTTGGAATGAGTGAATGAACTGCCATCTCAACGTAAGGACTTCCAAACTCCACCTCCCACTCCTCAGTTTTTTTCTTGAGTCCTGGTCCCTTTTTGTCTCCAAGACTACCTCCTTTGCCTTTCTATTACCTCCTCCAACTCAATGTGTCTAAGTGGAATACATCAGCTTCCCTTCCTGTTAGTTATCCATTGTCATATAACAAACTATCCCCAAATTTAGCAACTTAAAACAACAAACACTTAGCAACACACCATTTCAAGAGTCAGGAATGATGGAGCAGTTTAGCTATGTGGTTCTGGCCCTGAGCTGCCTTCAAGTCATCAGCAGGGACACGGTCATCTGAAAGCTTAACAGGTTGCAGTATCATTCTTATCATAAACAGCATTGCTTACTAAAACAGTTGGCGTTCTACCCTTATTAGTTTCCAAGGGAACAGACCTAATTTATTAAATTAACAGGAGAAAGTTTCATGCAGTAGTAAGAAAGTTTTGTTAACAGTACTTGCATCACCTTCTTTTTCACCCACCAGACCCTACTCACCTTTCTTGGCCCAACAGGTGTGCTACCTCCTTCATTTTTTAACAGTTCCAACCCACTTCTGTGTACATTCTCATGGCCCCTGTGTGAATTTCCTGTAGCTGCTGTAACAAATCAGCAAAAGTTAGTGACTTAGTAGAACACAAATTTATTATCTTACGGTCCTGGAGGTCAGAAGTCCAAAATGTTTTTCACAGAGTTAAAATCAACATGTTAGCAGAGCTGAGTTCTTTCTGGAGGCTTTAGTGGAGAATCCTGTCCCTTGCCTCTCCAGCTTCTAGGGGCCACCCACATTTCTTGGCTTATGGGTCCCTTCCTCCATCTTCAAATTCAGCAGCATAGCATCTTCAAAATCTTTCTCTTGCTGATTCATAGGGGCACATGTATCCCAGTGTTTATAGCAGTGCTTTCAACAATAGCCAAATTATGAAAAGAGCCTAAATATCCGTCAACTGATGAATGGATAAAGAAGATGTGGTTTATATATACAATGGAATGCTATTTGGCAATGAGAAAGAATGAAATCATGCCATTTGCAGCAACATGGATGGAAATGGAAGGAATGATGCTAAGTGAAATAAGTCAGTCAGAGAAAGACAGATATCATATGTTTTCACTCATATGTGGAACTTGAGAAACTTAACAGAAGACCATGGGGAAAGAGAAGGAAAAATAAGTTACAAACAGGGAGGCAAACCATAAGAGACTCTTAAATACAGAGAACAAACTGAGGGTTGATGGGGGGTGGAGGGGAGGGAAAAAGGGGTGATGGGCATTGAGGAGGGTACTTGTTGGGATGAGACTGGGTGTTATATGTAAGTGATGAACCACGGGAATCTACCCCCAAAACCAAGAGTGCACTGTACATACTCTATGTTAGCCAGTTTGACAATAAATTACATTAAAAAAAATCTTTCTGACCTCTGCTTCTGCATTACATCTCCTCTCAGAATGGACATGAGTCTTTGGTGACCAGAAGGCAGACTCTGGCTCACCCAAAGATGTCCACATCACAGTCCTCAGAACCTGTGGGTGTGTTATTTACACAACAAAAGGGATTTTTGCCAATGTGATTAAATTGAGGATCTTGAGATGGGGAGATTACCTTGGATTAATCTAGGTGGACCCAGTATAATCACAAGAGACCTCATAAGAGAGGGGCAGGAATGCCAGAGTGAAACAAGGTGATGTGACAACAGAAGCAAAGAGACAGACAGACAGACATGGTGATGGACACAGAGGTCAGAGGAAGCAGAGGCTACAATCCAGGGGATGTGGGCAGCCTCTAGAAGCTGTAAAAGGCAAGAAGCGGATTCTCCACTAGAGCTTCCAGAACTTAGCTCTGCTGATACTTTAATTGTAGTCCAACATGTAAGATCCATTTCAGTCTTCTGACCTCCAGCACTGTAAGATAGGAAAATTTGTAGTATGTCAAACCACTAAGTTTGTGGTAACTTGTTACAGCACATAGGAAGCTAATACAGCCCCCTTAGGATCATGCAGTTTGGTACTTTGCTCACCTACTGTTTCATGAATCTTGTTTCCTTGACTGTGACATCAGCATCTTGAAGACAGAAGCAACATCTTGGCTTGCTTTCTTATCCGCACTGTGCTGGATTCATACCGGGCACTCATGAGGAGCCCTTTAAGGATCATTCTGCCTTTTCAGCGACAGCTATACTCATTGATATAGTTGCAGATAAGAATCACTACCAGAGGAATTCTTTGGGATTAATCAAGTTTCCATTTATCTGAAAGCCGCAGGCATTTGTGTGCAAGCCAGCCAGAATGGGGTGGAAAGAGAGCAGTCTCATTATAAAGCCTGTGGGAGCTTGTTTCTGTGAATTTAGCTGATTGTTTGCCTCTGCCTATAGGCAATGATGTGCACTTGTCCTCAAGACCCAAGGAGTATCTTGGAATGCTGGAATACAAGACAGAAGATGAGGACAAGCTCATTCAAAACCTCATTCTCGGTAGTGAGACCTGGAAGTCTGAATGTTTGCTCTGTCAGTCATTGCTACCATCATGGGTGGGAATAGTCATTTCTCTTCCTCCACTGCTGCTTCTCCTAGCCCAGAGTCTCCTAACCTCGGCACTGGTGACCAGATAATTGGTTGTTGTGTGGGGGCTGTGTATTGTAGGATATTAAGTAGCATCCTTGACTTCTACTCTCTAGAAACCAGTAACAACCCCTAGTCATGACAATAAGAAACATCTCCAGACATTGCCAAATGTCCCTTGGGAGCCAGAATTGCCCTCAGTTAAGAAGTATTGCCCTCACCCCTTCCAAAGTCTAATCATAGGATCCAGATAGAAGACACATCCTCTCATCTTTGTGTCTCAGCACAGGAGCAATGGCAGAAGTAACTGTGGTTCCATGTCCCATTCGACTTCTGCTGAGAATTTTATTTGCAGGCAATGTGATGGGAGCTTCCCAAACACATTTCAGTTACAGGAATGTTCCAATGTGCATGCTCAAGTGTTGGTGGTCTTAGAACCAATCTTACTAAACTGTCCTCACCTGAAAATCACATGGTTTTCCAGTGGGAAAGAGAAAAGCTGCCTTTTATAAGCTGGTCTCAAGATAAAGCAGAAAGCTGATGTGTAGCCTAACTTCCTCTTCTTCTAGGTGACTCCCCCACCAGAGCACATGAGCCACCTGTACCCTTTCCTTTCTAGCCTCACTTGTGCACAGCCGTGGGGCCTCTTCATTCCTCTGTCTTAATGCAGCCATGGGGAGGTCTTTGTTTGCTTACCTGAGTTTATTCTATAAAGTTTCTCTCTTCCCTTTATCCCCAATGTCTCCTCCTGCCATTCTCTTCTTCTCAAGGTCAGCGAGGCCCGCCTCTGCAGGACTATAGTGTGTCTGTTTTCCTGATTCAGGGAAGATGTTTGTGATCACTGAGATCGTATCCCATCCTCATCACACAGGCTGGAGTCGGGTGCATGGGCATGGGGTTTTTCCCTTACATTGGAGGGCTGAAATCCAGGGTCTCCATGCCAGGAAGAAGTACAAATTCTATCTAAAATTCAGCCTTTTTAAAAAAAAAAAAAAAAGAGAGAAAGTCCTTTGCAAATGGGAAGTAAGAGGAACAGGCGGTACCTGTATATTTTTGCCAGGAAAAGAACCAGACTGAATTCCTCAAAGAGAAAAGATGGGCCTGTGCTTTCAGGCATTGTATCAAGTACAGAAAAGCAAATAACCCTTGTCCCATAGTCAGAGGCTCCTTATGGGGAGAGCTGGCTATCGATCAGCTGTAGTCCTCATTGACTCTTTCTGTTCCAGACTTGAAGCCTCGTGGTGTGGTGGTGAACATGATCCCAGGGCTGCCCGCTCACATCCTGTTCATGTGTGTGCGCTACGCAGACTCTCTAAACGACGCCAACATGCTCAAGTCCCTCATGAACAGCATCATTAGTGGCATCAAGCAGGTGGTTAAGGTAGGAACTGCCTTTGACAATGGCCTTTGGTATTTTAGTTACTTTAAGAACACCTTAAGGGTTCATCCCTGGCCCATTCTTCACCTCTAGTCTTCGGTGAATCACGCGATTCCTTAAATTAGTCAGAGGCCCACTCTGTGAAAGAAGTCAAGCTGTTTGGAAAAGACAAGTTAGGTTAGGGATCCCCAAGGATAAAGATGTGCCAACAGACCTCAAAACCTTACCTTCAAGACTACAGCCGGGTAGCCAACACCCCCAGCACTTCTACCCCTTCAGGGTATGAGATGTCCGGCCATGAGGATTCATTATTCATCAGGAGTTAGAATAGAAAATTAACATTTGTCTGGTGCTTTGCGTGCTTTCTAGTCACAATATTCACAAGAGCCACCAGGGTGTTCTGGGAAGAGACCCCCATAAGTTGATGTTTTCCCTGTCCATAATTTCATAAATTGGGTTTCCTTAGGACAGACGTGCATTGTGTCCCAGGCCATGGGTACACGGTACTTGCCTCCTCTTGCCACTCTGGAATCTTTAAATATTTAGAAACTAGAAGATGCATGGCATGAGGAATAGAAATCCTTCCTCACCAGCATTTTCCCAGTCAGCTTCCCCAGTGGCTCCCTGCCTCTGCCTCTGCTGGTGTCCAGGACTGCCCCTCCCCAGCTCCAGCACACAGCGCATTAAAGCAGCCCTCACTTGGCCCTGCGCCCCCGCATCTCTGTGCCTCTCCATTCACCAAGGTGCTTACATTAGCAGGTTAGTTCCTGCAATCTGGCTTCATCTCTGTCACTGCACAAAAAGATCACCAGTAATTCCTCTTGCTAAATCCAGTGGTTTCTCCTTAATTTTTATCCTCCTCTAAGGGACTAAAGCTTTCAGACCACCTCTTTGAAACCATCCTACTTTGTCCTTCAAATCCCAGGACTGTCCCAGTTTTCCTCTTACCTCTCTGACCACCACACCTCTACCTTCTTTCTTCCTCTTCTTGCTGCCCCACAAGTGGGGCTGTTCTTCCCAAGACAGTCCTCGCTTCTGAGCTCTGGTCCCTCCACCCCTTTCCTTCAAGGCAGCATTCTCTCCCCTTCTCAGGAGGCTTTCTCAGCTGCCCTCTTTCATCAGCGTCTTTCCATCCTCTGAGCTTTTGTGGCATCATCTATGTCCACCCTGCAGGTGCTCAGCCCCCTATTTAATTGTGTCCTGCATACGTTATGTTATATGCAACATTCTTCCCAGTCAGAATGAGAACTCCAGAAAGCAAGACCCCAGTCTTACCTTTATCAGGCACTCCTGCAGTGCCTGTATCAAGTTTCATACTAAGTGACCTATACAGAAATACTTTGCAAACCATAACCTGCTAAATAAACATAAAAGCCTATCATTACAGTATATAAATTTAATAAAATCTTGGGTGAATAAAAGAAGAATTCATTTTGATCAAAAGCCAACAAGCTAAGTAAACAGGTGAGATACATCTGTGCTTGGCTCAAAGGTACCAGTAGTGACCAAATCCAACTTTGTCTTTCTTTCTTTCTTTTTTTTTTTTTAGGAACATTTAGAAGACTTTGAGATGCTATCTTTTTGGCTTTCCAATACATGTCATTTCCTCAACTGCCTAAAGCAGTACAGTGGTGAAGAGGTAGGGGCACTCGCCTGCTCTGTGTTCCGTGCTGACTGCTGGTCTAGAACTTCCTTATGAGGCAGAGCCCACCACAGGGATCGGGCATGTCCCCACTTCCTGGGGCATCCTCTGCTCCAAATGGCTTCCTACCTTCCTCCTCAGCCAGGAGGCCAGCTTCACATTACTGGTTGGACAGGATTCACAGCCAGAGACTTCTAGAAAAAGGCCTGGACCTTGGGCATGATAATAAGCCTCCATTTTCCTTGAGTTTTAAATCAATGAGGTAGATTAGATGATTTTTAAGTTTGATTCTGGTTGTGAAATTCTGAAGATTTTAGTATTCTAACTCTAAAATACAACCTTTAGATCAACATGGCTGTTTCTTCAGAGAGGATCTGCAGGATTCTCATCTTCCTCCATAATCTGTACATCTTTTGCCATTCCAACTCTGCCCCCAAGGGGCTAACATCATAAAGGAATTCTCCACCTTCAAATACTCAAAGAGCAAAATTTCATTGACCTGAAATAACAAAGTGGCTTTTAGGGTTTTACTGCTCTCCCAATGTTTCTACCATTTGTCCCTGCACACACCCGTGCAGTGTATGAAGTTTCCAGTGTCATACCTTCCCCAACACTTGATATTGACAGACATTTTAATTATTTACCAACCTCATAGGTATAAGATGATACCTTGTCAACTTAAATTGCACTTACTTGATCACTAATGAGGTCAAGAATCATTTCATGTGCTCACTGGTCATTTAGGTTTCTTTTCAAATTACCTATGACATCAGTTCTCCATTTTGTTTAGAGGTGATTTTTTTTTTTTTTTTTTTACTGATTTGTAGATCTTTATCATGGATAAACCATGGCTTGTCTTATATGTTTCTTTATGGAGTCTATCATACATAATTTCTGAATTTTGGTGTATCAATCCTATCCTTTTATGGTGTGTTTTAGTGTCTCGGTCAAGAAATTCTTCCCTGCCCTGAGATTGTGAATTTATTCTCCTCCTTTCTTCTGTATTTCTGTAATTCAAATTGGAGCTCACAATTATGCTTTTACCTATCCAGAATTGGTGTGATTATTTATCCCATGATGTTGAGATAATGACCTCATATCTTTTTCCATGTGGATAGCAAATTGAAGGAAGAATAAATGATAGCAATGAAGGAAGAGTAAAATACAAAAGTAATTCTACTAGTATTACAGAACAAAAGGAGAAACAAGTAGAGAAAACTCAACCTCTGACTAAAAGGAATACCAAAAGGAGCAGGGGGAACAGACCAGCCCATCTAAGACAAACAAGCATGTGTGAGACATTAATGGAAGAGGATATTATGCAACACCGTTTACTTTTTTACCTTTTCTTTGCCCCCATCAGCCACATATGCAATGTTCTTTGCTCTATCTGTTCTACGTTTTTTTTTTCAGTTGCTATATATTCATTTCTATTTCTATGGTTCTTTTTCACCTGTGCCTGTTACCGTTATATCCTCTTCTTGTCTTAATGCTTTCTTTTTCCTTTATTTCTTTGAACATATTGAACATACTGTATTAGGCTGGTGGGCTGTTATGACAAAATACCACAGACTAGAAGGCTTTTAAACCACAGAAATTTATTTTCTCACAGTTCTAGAAACCTGAAGTCTGAGACCAGGGTGCCAGCATGGCTGGTACCTGGTGAGTGCTCACTTTCTGGCTTGTGGATGGCTGTATTCTCGTTATACCCTCACACAGACTTCCCTTGGTGTGTGGGCGCAGAGAGAGAAAGATTGAACTTTCTAGTGTCTTTTATTAAAGGCACACTAATCTCATCAGACGAGGGCCTCATACTTACGACCTCATTTGATCTGAATTACTTTTTTACAGGCCCCATCTCCAAATACAAGCATACTAGAAGTGAAGGCTCCAACATAGGAATCTGGGAACATCACAAATATTTAGTCCATTGCACACATCTTTTTTTTTAAATTTTTTTTTCAACGTTTTTTATTTATTTATGGGACAGACAGAGACAGAGCATGAACAGGGGAGGGTCAGAGAGAGGGAGACACAGAATCGGAAACAGGCTCCAGGCTCCGAGCCATCAGCCCAGAGCCTGACGCGGGGCTCGAACTCACGGACCGGACCGCGAGATCGTGACCTGGCTGAAGTCGGATGCTTAACCGACTGCGCCACCCAGGCGCCCCCATTGCACACATCTTAAAATATTTCACATTGATCTATGCTCTATAATCATTAAGTCATGAATCTCATGTATTGTATTACTGACC
Source organism: Herpailurus yagouaroundi (assembly GCF_014898765.1). Classification (NCBI taxonomy): domain Eukaryota; kingdom Metazoa; phylum Chordata; class Mammalia; order Carnivora; family Felidae; genus Herpailurus; species Herpailurus yagouaroundi. The sequence goes on along the minus strand of NW_024412415.1, from coordinate 18,013,717 downwards.
CCTTAAACCTCTTTGTTTCCTTGGGTGCTTTGCAGTTTTGTTTTGTTTTTTTTATGAGCTTCCATGGAGGTTATTTTCCACTGCGTTCTGTTGGTGCTGGAGGCACATATTTGTAGGGTGAGTACAGTGACAGTTATAGAAAATAAGGGCTACCACACACGTGTAGAGCTCATTTGATACAAATAAGACATTAAGTTTTGAAGTATAGGAGCTGATTATAATGCCATTAGAGAGTATTTTAATTTCGTACATGCCTATAGCATTCTAATATTTATATGTATTTATATGCTCAAATTACTTTCAGGAATTCATGAAGCTTAATAGTCCACATCAGAATAAGAACTGCTTGAACAATTTTGACCTTTCAGAATACAGACAGATTCTTAGCGATGTGGCAATACGAATATATCATCGGTTCATTGTTGTAATGGAAAATAACATTCAACCAATAATAGGTAAGAAAAGAATTGATGACCAAAAAATATTTATGGTAACACTGAAACCTTAAAAAAACAAATCCTGTAGGGCGTGCCTAGATGTCTCAATTGGTTAAGCATCCCACTCTTGATCTTGGCTCAGGTCATGATGTCATGGTTGGTGAGATCTAGTGATTTCAAAGAACATAATTTTAAAACCAGAAAAATGTAACCATGTAAATGTCTCATTTTTAATTCTTTTCTATTGCTTGAAATGATTACTTCTCTAAAAAGTACATGGTTTGTAATTTCCTGCCTGGAAGGGTGATTCACCCCAAAGGGAAAGACCAGGGAGACCTGCTACTCCATGTGTAGCTACTCCTGGGTCATTACCACTTTTGAAATCTTAAAGTCCCACTCAGATTCTTATATACTTTCTTCAACTTTCTGAAATGTAATTACTTCAGGCTTGAAATGGTACAGACCATGAGTTGTGTCGACCCGCTCCCTTTCCTGTGAAGCTGAAAGAAGAGGGAGTCCAAGCCTGCAAGAGGAGCTGCCGCCCTGTTGTACACAGCCATGTGCTCCGCCCACCTCCTACACCCCGTGCTCCCCACTCCTTGATTCTCTTGCTTTCCCCATCACAGCTGCATCCACGGCTAACTCTTGCAGAAAATGTCCCGGGTCCTGGAACAGACCCGAGAGAGCAGTGGGAAATGTTCTCTGGTTGTCCCCACCGCATGTGCAAGAAATGCCTGTGTTTTCCTCTGCAGTGCCGGGCATGCTGGAGTATGAGAGCCTGCAAGGCATCTCCGGCCTGAAGCCCACGGGCTTCCGGAAGCGGTCATCTAGCATAGATGACACGGACGCCTACACCATGACCTCTGTCCTGCAGCAGCTGAGCTACTTCTACAGCACCATGTGCCAGAACGGCCTGGACCCTGAGCTGGTGAGGCAGGCTGTGAAGCAGGTCTTCTTCTTGATCGGGGCGGTCACCCTGAACAGCCTCTTCCTGCGCAAGGACATGTGCTCCTGCAGAAAAGGGATGCAGATCAGGTAAAACCCATGATTCATCAGTTACACCGAGAGGCAGCTGGAAAGGATGCTTTTAATGTCTAGAGCCACACATTGCTGCCCCCTTCCCATGAGCTGCACTACCTGGTGGGGCGGGGGGAGGAGGGGGTTGTGCAAGAGGACTGTTGGAACTTTGGGGATGTCTGCGGTCAGGTGGTGGCCCCTCCACCCACCACTCTGCACCAGGCTAGCTTGACACTCAGGCCCAGGGCCTTGAGTGGTTAAAGACTAGCAACCAGTCGGGGCGCCTGAGTGGCTCAGTTGGTTGAGCATCTGACTTCAGCTCAGGTCATGATCTCACGGTTTGTGGGTTCGAGCCCCACATCGGGCTCTGTGCTGACAGCTCAGAGCCTGGAGTCTGCTTTGGATTCTGTGTCTGCCTCTCTCTATGCCCCTTCCTGCACTCTGTCTGTGTGTCTCTCTCTCTCAAAAATAAACATTACAAATATTAAAAAAAAAAAAAAAAAAAGACTAGCAACTAGTAATTGTAGATTTTAAATCCTGGCCCTGGGTGCTTATCATACACTCAGCCAGTGTTTACTGACCATCACCTCTGTGAATAGCACTGCCTGGTGGAGGACACAGGAAACAAAGGAAAGAGCAGTTTGATCCCTGCCCTCTAGAAACTCAAAATAGCCAGATAACAGTTCAAGGCAAGTCTGATTAAGTCACAAATGAGTGCTGCAGAGAAGAGAGATTACTGAGGACAGAAAAGTTAAGCCTGAGAGCTGTGCATTGAGTGATTTAAAGAGGGAGAAGAACATTCCAGGCAGGAGAAATGAGGCAGGCAAAGGCATAGTGCTGGAACTGAGGAGGACCGGTCCCCAGGCTTTGGTAGGTATCGCTGTCTAGATTAGCAGAGGTTTGTTTTGGGAGCAGCCGGACCAGCAGGCTGAGGACATGGTAATCACTTTTGAGGTGTGTCCACCTTTACTGATCTCTTAGTTGAGGAAACACAAACCCTGAGCTACTGTTTGAATTAATGCTGTCACATGATTAGAAAACACATAAAATAGTGTAGATATTTAGGATTTTTTATAATGTGTACAGGGATTTGATACCTGTGTGTGACATGAAAGCCTGAGATCGTGTTGATAGTATCTTAAGCCAAGAAGTAAACGAGACATCCATTAAACCTTTTCAGCATTAATGAAACTTGGAATTGGACATCCCCTCAAACCAAGCTGGCAAATTCCCATGATACCAGGTTGAGATTTTCAGATAAGAATGAGTATTCCTGGGATACCTGGGTGGCTCAGTCGGTTGAACATCTGACTCTTGATTTCAGTTGAGGTCATAATCTCATGGTTGTAAGATTGAGCCCCATGTCAGGTTCAACACTGATGGCACAGAACCTACCTGGGATTCTCTCTCCCTCTCTCTCTGCCCCTCCTTCCCCCTCTCCCTCAAAGTAAATAAATAAACATTAAAAAAAGAAGAAGGAATATTCCCAAAGACTAGCCTTTGTGGATCTTTTTCTTTTCATTGAGAAGGGAAAGGGTTCTGTTTATTTCACGAGCTCCAAGAAGAAGCCCTGTAGTTCTCTGAGGTAGGATTCAACCCTATTTAAAGTATGAATACTTTATGAACACATAAACCTGAATGTTTCATTAGAGTCTTGACTAAGCAGTTGTCATTCCTTCTGTGGGTTCTCCATGAGTGAAGATGGTCATAAGCAAGACACATGACTCTAGGTCCAGTAACAACTGTTCAGAGGAGAGGCAACTTCTGTCCCCATGGGTGCTCAGTGCTTTTTCCTTTCACCAATCAAAAGTGGACATCCAGGAAGTAATTCCTTTAGAGCAGGTTGCTCTGAATAGCACATGCATTTGACAGGGATTCATTCATTCAAGTATTTATTAAGCCACTGCCATAGCAAGGCCCATAAGGATGTGAGGTGGCTTTACAATGAAAACACAAGCAACAAAATAATAATACATGAATTCAGGTAAAAAATCAAGACCCAAAGGAAAAAAAATAGTAAACGGTGGACAGAGTAGCTAGAACACTGTTTCTAGCCCATGGGGGCTTTCTGGCTGGCAGGACAAAAAGCAAATGTTGTCATCGGCTCTTTGGTCTCGTTGAGCATGGTGAGGCTGATGTGCTCAGGGAAGATTTAAAGATTTTCCTAGTACCTATTTTTTTGTTCCTAGTCATGAAATATAAAAATACTATTTCATGTGGAACTTTATCTCACAATCTCCACAATAGCATTTTTACAGCAAATTTCATCGTGGCTGCTTTGCCCAGTGATCTTTGATAAAAGCCAACATACAGCATGTGCAGACAGTTCTGTTAGGAACCAGAATAACGTGGCCCAAGCACATACATTTCTTGCTGTACTGAGGGAATTTGCAAAGAACGTGAAAAGCATTGATTGGGGCCTGAAAGGACAGGCAGAATTTCAGCAGACCAAGACTTAGAAGAATGAACACAGGCCTCAGTAAAGGATAACTGATGGTAGGTATTAATAGCTCCCTTTGAATGGAGTGCCAGATTGGTTACAGAGATAAGTAGAATGCCATTTTCCAGGGTGAGCAGTGCATGCTTTAGTCCCTCAGCAATGGCAGCCACCATAAGTTGTTTTTTGTGTGTGTTTTTTTTTTTTCCAGAAGGCTTTAAACTATGAATTCATGGGGCGCCTCGGTGGCTCAGTCGGTTAAGCGTCCGGCTTTGGCTCAGATCATGATCTCATGGCTCATGGATTCGAGCCCCATGTCAGGCTTTGTGCTGACAGCTCAGAGCCTGGAGCCTGCTTCAGATTCTGTGCCTCCCTCTCTCTCTGCGCCCCCCCTCCCCCCGCTCATGCTCTGTCTCTCTCTCCTTCAAACATAAATAAAAACAATAAAAACTTTTTTTAGATAAACTATGAATTCAATTCCGTTAATAGTTATTGGAATATTCAGATTATATATTTCATCTTTGGTGAGTTTTTTAAAGGAATTGGTCCACTCAAAGTTGTTGAGTTTATGTGCATAGACTATTGACAATATTTTCTTATTATTTTAGTTTCTGTAGAATTTGTAGTGGTATCTGGCCCCTTTGATTCCTATATTGGTGATCTGTGTCTTATCTTTTTCTCGTGATCCGTCTTGCTAGAGGTTTATCAATTTTACTGATCTTTTCAAGTAACCAGTTTTTACTTCCATTGATTTTTCTCTATTTTAAAAAATTTAATTGATTTCTATTACTGTCTTTATTATTTCATTCTTACTTTGGATTTATTTTGCTCTTTTTTTTTCTAGTTTCTCAGGGGAGAAGCACTGGTTATTGACTTTGAGACCTCTCTTTTCTAACATAAGCATTTAATGCTATGAATTTCTCTCCAAGTGCCAACTTTATCCCACAAATTTGGAAATGTTGTATTTCCACCTTTGCTGAGTTGAAAAATAGTTTCTGATTTCCCTGGAGTCTTACTCTTTGCCCTGTGGATTATTTAGAAGTATGTTGCTTCTTTTTCAACTATTCAGAGACTTTCTTGCTACTTGTCTATTACTAATATTTAGTTTGATTCCATATGATCAAAGAACATATTCTGTCAGGCACACCCTTGGAAACAGAAAAGAGAATGGTGGCTGTCAGAGGCTGAGGAGAGCGGGAAAAGGGGAGGTGTTGTTCAGTGGATAAAGAGTTTCAGGTCTGAAAGATGAAAGAGTTCTAGGGATCTGTTGTTGCACACCGTTAACACTACTATACTCTACACTTTAAAATGGTTAAGATGCCGGGCGCATGGGTGGCTGGCTCAGTTGGTTAGGCATCCGACTTCGGCTCAGGTCATGATCTCACAGTCCCTGAGTTTGAGCCCTGCTTTCAGCACAGGCTCTGTGCTGACAGCCCGAAGCCTGGAGCCTGCTTCAGATTCTATGTCTCCCTCTCTCTGACCCTCTCCCATTCATGCTCTGTACCTGTCTTAAAAATAAATAAACATTAACAAAATTTTTTTGGTTTTTAAAAATGGTTAAGATGGTGGGGTGCCTGGGTGGCTCAGTTGGTTAAGCATCTGCCTCTTGGTTTCAGCTCAGATCATGATCTCATGGTTCATGAGATCCCACATTGGGCTCTGTGCTGACACCGTGGCGCTTGCCTGGGATTCTGTCTCCTTCTCTCTCACTGCCTCTCCTCTGCTTGTTATCGCTCTCTCTCTCTCTCTCTCAAAAATAAATAAACATTAAAAAAATTTTAAAGTTAAGGTGGTAAATTATATGTCTTTTATCATAATAGAAAAATAATCTCAAGATGCACACAGGTTGAAATATATCATAGATTAAGACACCAGAGTCACTAACCATCCCACTTTGAGAATTGCCCAGGTTTATTTTTTAAATAAAAACTTTTAAATATTTTTACATTAAAAAAACTTTGTATGATTTCAATTCTTTTTAAATTTGTGACGATTGGCTTTTATGCCTAGAAAATAATCTGTTTTTGTGAATGTTCCACATACAGTTGAAAAGAATGTATATTCTACTGTGTTTGGGTGGAACGTCCTACAAATGTCAATTAGACCCAGTTTGTTGATGGTGTTTTTCAGTTCTATATCCTTGCCGATTTTCTGTGTATTATTTCTGTTGATTACTGAGAGGAGTGTTGAAGTCCATCTGTAATTATGAATCTGTATGTTCCTTCAGTTTGTCAGTTTTTGCTTCATGTATTTAATGTCTTCTTAGTGAGTTGACCATCCTAACATTATGTAGGGTCCTTCTTTAGCCCTCTGATGGTAATCTTCTCTGCTCTGAAATCTACTTTGTCTGAAAGCCTACTTTTTCTTTTGATTAGTGTTCTCATAGTGTATCTTTTTTCATCCTTTTACTTTTAACCTACCTGTGTCATATTTGAAATGACTTACTTTACTTCTTTTTTCATTTGAGACAGAGAGAGAGAGAGTGTGTGTGTGTGTGCGCGCGTGCACGCGTGAAAGTGGGGAATGGGGCAGAGGGAGGGAGAGAGAGAGAGAGAGAGAGAGAGAATCCTAAGCAGGCTCCATGTTCAGCACAGAGCCCGACCCAGGGCCTGATCCCATGACCCTGAGATCATGACCTGAGCTGAAATCAAGAGTCAGACGCTCAACCAACTGAGCCACCCAGGTGCCCCTAAAGTGACTTTCTTATAGGCAGTGTACATTTGGATCTTGTTTGGTTTAGTTTTGGATTTTTTAAGGCAAGTCTGACAATCTGTGCTTCTTAATTGGAGTGTTTAGGCCATTTCAATTTAATGTAATTATTAATATGTTTAGATTTAAGTCTACCATTTTATTATTTTCTATTTGTTCCTTTGGTTTTTATTTCTCTGACTTCCTTTCTCTGCCTTCTCTTGGGTTCTTTGAATATTTTTGATACTCCTTTTATTTTTTTTTAATATTTTTAACATTTATTCATTTATGAGAGGCAGAGAGCACAAGCAGGGTAGGGGCAGAGGGAGAGGGAGACACAGAATTGAAGCAGGCTCCAGGCTCCGAGCTGTTAGCACAGAGCCCAGTGCGGGGCTTGAACTCACAAGCTGTGAGATCATGACCTGAACCGAAGTTGGACGCTTAATTGACTGAGCCACCCAGGCGCCCCTTAATACCCGTTTTAAATTTATCTACTGTGTTTTTTAGTGGTTGTTTTTTGTGTTTTTATGTTTTTTGTGTTTTTTAGTGGTTGTTCTAGGGATTACAGTATGTATACTTAACTTCTTCAGTCTATTGAGAATCATTATCTTAACCATGTCAAGTGGAATGTAGGAAGCTAACCATCACATAGTCCCCTTTCCCCTTTCCACTTTATGTTATAGTTGTTTTATGTATTATATATACATAATCAAAAACTGTTCTGGATAATGTTATAATTTTTATTTTAAACCATCTAAAATATTTTAAGGAACTCAGTAGAAGAATTGCCTATTATATTTACTCACATATTTACCATTTCTGTTACTCCTTCATTCCTAATGTTTCAAGTCTTATTTTTTCCCCCAAATGTCATGTTAATATCATTTCCTTTCTGTCTGAAGAAATTCTGTCAGTAGGTCCTTGTACAGCAGGTTCACTGGCAATACTTAGTTTTCTTTCACGTGAAAATGCCTTCATTTCACCTTCTTTCCTAAAGTATGTGTCTTAGGACTTAAAGACTTAGGATGTGTCTAGGTGTGGATTTCTTGGCGTTCCCAAGAATCTCTTTGAGATTCCCTGGGCTTTTTGAATCTGTAGGCTTGTATATCTCACTAAATCTGAGACATTTTAAGCCATTTCTTCAAATATTTTGTCTGCATCTTAATTTCTCCTTTCCTCTGGAACTTCAATAACACAAATGTTAAACCTTTCATTATTATCCCATGAGTCCATAAGGTTCTGTTTATTTTTTCAGTTTTTTTCCCTTTATATTCTTTAGATTAAATAATCTCTATTGACCCCTTCAAGTTCACAGATTTTTTCCTCTGCCATGTCTATTTTGCTATTGAGCCTATTAAGAGAAATATTTTTGTTACTGGATTTTTCACTTCTAAAATTTTCATTTGGTTTTTCTTTATATCATTCTATTTCTTTTCTGAGACTTTCTATCTTTCCAGTTATTTCAAGATAGTTTATCTTCACTTTTTGGAGCATTTTTGCCATAGCTTCTTTAAAGTCTTTGTGAGATAATTCCAAGTGTGCATCATCTCAGAGTTGACACCTGCTGATTGTCTTATTTGATGCAAATTGAGGTTTTCCTGGTTCTTCATATGTCAAGTAATTTTGAATTGTATTCTGGACACTTTTAATATTACACTATGAGATTTTGAATCTTTCATTGTTATGGAGAATGTTGGTATTTTTATCAGATAATCACACCATTTGAGTTCACTTGCAAGTTCTGACCATCCTTGGTGGCTCGTGTTTCCCACATCAGTTTTCAAAACCTTTGTAATGCTGTTTGGTTCTGTCTCATGTGTGACACACAGTGGTCAGTCTGAAACTTGCATGGTGCTCTGTCTCATAGTTTAGTCTTCAAACTATGTGTGCTGTTGAGGATCAGATCCATGCATGAGCCCAGAGGAGTGTACCAAGGAGTTCATAAACAATTACAAGGGATTGCTTTCCCAAGTTCCTCCTCCTCCAAATCACCCCTGATACTTTCCAGATTGCTGGAAATCCCTCTTTGGTCCTCCAGACAGAAAACTGGGGCTTTACTTACCTCACTGTGTGGTGTACTTCCTGCAAATGTCTTCATCTGAGGCTCAGTGGTGGCAGAATAGAACAATGGGGGTTCACCCCCTTCTCATGAACCACAGTTGCTCCATTTGGAGAAGATGTTTCTCCCTGAGAATTTTAGCTTCTTCCTGGACTCCATTGCCACCATTGCTACCACAATGAAATTGGGGCTTAAACATGAAAGAAGAAGGTAAAAGGAGAGGATTTCCACCCTCTCAGGAGCTTTAACACACCTCTTTTCAGCCCCTCAAGCCAGACCTAGAGGGCTCCTTCTGGAGCTCTTTGTTGTCATCAGTACCCACTGCTGAGCTTCAGGCTTCTTTGAGGTCAAGCTAATGAATAGCAGATGGAATAAACTGGTAAACTGATTATCCATTTGGCAATACCTCAAATACTGGTCTTCTTCCCCAATCCATCTGGTACTATTTACCTTTCAGAGTCATGAAATAGCTGCTTCAAGACATTCCATCAAGCTTTTATAGCTGCATTCATTGGGAGGGGCAAAATGGAGCGTGCTCTTACCAAGAACCAGAACTCCACCACTGATTCCGTCCCCCACTCCCACTTTTTTTTTTTTAATTGAGGTATAATTAACATAGAGTGTTATATTAGTTTCAGGTATACAATATAATGATTCAACAACTCTATATATTACTCAGTACTCATCAGGATAAGTCTACTATTAATTGCTTTTATCTGTTTCGCCCATCCTCCCACCCACCTCCCCTCTGATAACCACCAGTTTGTTCTCTGTATTTAAGAATCTGAGGTTTTTTTTCTTTGCTTCTTTTTTCCTTTGTTTTGTTTCTTAAACTCCACATGTGAGTGAAATCATATGGTATTTGTATTTCTTTGACTTATTTCACTTAGCATTATAAGCTCTAGGTTCATCCATGTTGTTGCAAATGGCAAGATCTCATTATTTTTTATGGCCGAGTAATATTTGATTGTACATATATACCACACCTTCTTTATTCATTCATCTATGGACCAGATATACACCTGGGTTGCTTCCATATCTTGACTATTTTAAATAATGCTATAATAAACATAGGGGTGCATATATCTTTTTGAATTAGTGTTTTTGTTTTCTTTGGGTAAATACCCAGTAGTGGAATTACTGTATCATATTCCACCACTGATTTTTTTAAATTTTTTAATGTTTGTTTATTTTTGAGAGAAAGAGAGAGGGAGAAGAGGAGTGGCAGGGAGAAAGGGAGACACAGAATCCGAAGCAGGTTTCAGGCTCTGAGCTGTCAGCACAGAGCCCAACACAGGGCTTGAACTCACGAACAGTGAGATCATGACCTGAGCCAAAGTCGGACACTTAACCCCCTGAACCACCCAGGTGCCCCTCCACCACTGATTTTTAAGTGAGAGAATTAACATGCTCAACATCCAGATTAAGGAAGTACTGTAGCAGGACCAAATAGAATGGATTAGAAGGGACAAGATGAGAGGCCCAATAGGAATGTATTGTAATAAGAACTCAAACTAGTGGGACAAAATTGACAGTGCAAAAAAGGGGGAAACCAGTGTAAGAGATGGTATCTCATACTCATTACATCCCTATGGAATACTTCAATTCAGCATTGTTGTCCCAGTGTTATAATCAAAGACCCACATAGGGAGTTGCTAATTTAAAAGGTCAGTGGTAGAAATGACCTTAGAGATCACCTAGTTCAAAACTCAATTTTTTAAAGTTTATTTAAGTAATCTCTCCACCAAATGTGGCGCATGAACCCATGGTCTTGAGATCAAGAGTCACATATTCCTCCAACTGAGCCAGCTAGTGTCCCCAGTCGATTTTTTAAAACAGCTTCATTGGCAGATAATTTACACGCTGTGAAGTTTATCTGTTCTGTAAACCATACCCATATAGTTCAATGGTTTTTGGTGTATTTACAGAGTTGTGCAAACATCACCATAATGTGATTTAAAAATATTTCCATCACTCTATAAAGAAACCTTATACCTCTTAGCAGCCACTCTTATCCCCTACCCCATCCCACCTCCCCAGTCCCCTCTCCCTCAGCCTAGGCAGCCACAAATATATTTTCTTTCCCTATAGGTTTGCCTGTTCTGGACACTTTTGTAAATGGAATCATAAAATGTGATATCTTTTCTTTTAGATATTTTTAAGGGCATTTATTTATTTTGAGAGATACAGAGACAGTGCAAGTGAGGGATGAGGAGAGAGAGAGAGAGAGAGAGAGAGAGAGAGAGAGAGAGAATATCAAGCAGGCTTTTTGCTGTCAGCACAGAGCCTGACATGGGGCTCGAACTCACAGACTGTGAAATCATGACCTTAGCCGATACCAAGAGCAGATGCTTAACCAAGTGAGCCACCCATGTGCCCCAAATGTGATGTCTTTTGTAACTGGCTTCTTGCACTTAGCGTAAAGTTTTCACCACTCATCCATGTGACCACATGTATCACTACCTCATTCCTTTTTATTGCTGAATACTATTCCATTGTATGGACGTACAATTTGTGTATCCATCAGTTGGTGGACATTTGGGTTGTTTTCATTTTTTATCTATTATAAATAATGCTGCAGTGAACATTTGTGCACAGTGTTTTATATGGACGTGCTTTAAGTTCTCTTGAGTATTAGAAGTAGAGTTGCTGGGTCATATGGCAGTTCTATGTTTAACATTTTGAGGAACTGCCAAACTATTTTTCTTAGCAGCTATGCCATTTTACATTCCTACCAACAGTATATGAGGGTTCTCAACATTCTCATTTACCCAGAGAGGTTGAGTAACTTTCCAAGTTCACACAGTAGATTGGTGGGACTAAAACCCATGCCTCTTAATTCATAAACTTATGATAATTACTCATAGAAACAAGAATAAAAACCCCAGTGGACTGAATTAAAGTCTTCTACCAACTGGAAATTTTCTGCCAACTTAGGAAAATAAATGAGTTTTTTATACCAATGTAAATCTTCAAATATCACTATGGTTTTTTCCTTTAGTAGATTTTCAAATCCATTATTAAGGGTATTTTAATAGATTACTTTATAAATTATTACAGTTGCTGCTTTTTGCTCAGATTTTCCCCAAAGTTTGTAACTGGTATGGCCCCTCACCCCAGACAATCAAGATCCTTAGAACCATGGGTCATGAGAGCTGATCATCTGGTCCAACCCCCTCATGTTACAAATGAAGAAACTGCTGGACTGTGGTCCTAAGGCTCTCAGTGAACTTGGGGACCCTCTCAGTACACACTGGGGAATTCAGCACCCTACTCTGAAGTGTTCTCAATGGATCACCCACTCTTGTCTGTTTCTCTGGCTTTTACTCCAGATGCAACATCAGCTACTTAGAAGAATGGCTTAAAGATAAGAATTTGCAGAACAGCTTGGCTAAGGAAACTTTGGAGCCTCTCTCTCAGGCAGCCTGGTTGCTTCAGGTCAAGAAGACCACAGACAGCGATGCCAAGGAGATCTATGAATGCTGTACCTCACTGTCTGCTGTGCAGGTGACCACATTTACAGAGTGTGTCCCTGATCTTCACTACCAAATCATGTCATTGATGTCCCCCTTTCTGGCTTAGCCAGCGATAGGGTGTATCTGAGGCTCTGTGTGCTCTTTGAGGAGATGTATCTTCCATGGGCCACCATCTTATCTAAAAAGCATTTATTTAATACTAACTTAGAACTTTAAAACACAAAAGTGCATTCCCTGCCCACAAAACACAGATGTGTATGTATGGAGAGCAGGGGGCAGTAAGGAAGGAGGCTGGAGCACATGGTTCCTAGAGCCAAATTACAATGTTAAAGAACTATGTGTGGTTCCCAACAGTCCCCAAACCATTGAATCATTATTTCATGGACAGACTTGTCCTTTTTCACGGTCTAACACCATCTTATGTGCTGTTCACAGATCATAAAGATCCTTAATTCATACACACCTATAGATGACTTCGAGAAAAGAGTGACTCCATCCTTTGTTCGCAAAGTACAGGTATGATCCTTAAGCACGTGCCTTTTATTTTTTATTTCCTTATTTTTTATATTAACTATAATTGATTGTCAAATTGGTTTCCCTACAACACCCAGTGCTCGTCCCAACAGGTGCCCTCCTCAATGCCCATCACCCACTTTCCCCACCCCCCATCAACCCTCAGTTTGTTCTCAGTATTTAAGAAGTCTCTTATGGTTTGCCTCTTTCCCTCTCTGTAACTTTTTTTCCCCCTTCCCCTCCCCACTGGTCTTCTATTGAGTTTCTCAGGATCCACATAAGAGTGAAAACATATGGTATCTGTCATTCTCTGTCTGACTTATTTCACTTAGCACAATACTCTCCAGTTCCATCCA
>NW_024412415.1:17953996-18000334 GCF_014898765.1 Herpailurus yagouaroundi | reverse complement strand
TTTTTTTTTTTTTGGTTTCTTTTTTTCTTTTTTTTTAATATATAAAATTTATTGTCAAATTGGTTACCATACAACACACAGTGCTCATCCCAAAAGATGCCCTCTTCAATACCCATCACCACCCTCCCCTCCCTCCCACCCCCCCATCAGCCCTCAGTTTGTTCTCAGTTTTTAATAGTCTCTTATGCTTTGGCTCTCTCCCACTCTAACCTCTCTTTTCACAATTTCTTTATCCATTCGTCAGTTGATGGACATTTAGGCCCTTTCCATAATTTGGCTATTGTTGAAAGTGCTGCTATGAACATTGGGGTACAAGTGCCCCTATGCATCAGCACTCCTGTATCCCTTGGGTAAATTCCTAGCAGTGCTATTGCTGGGTCATAGGGTAGATCTATTTTTAATTTTTTGAGGAACCTCCACACTGTCTTCCAGAGTGGCTGCAACCAGTTTGCATTCCCACCAACAGTGTAAGAGGGTTCCCGTTTCTCCAAGGGATGTGCCTTTTAATTTTCAGTATAAGAAATTGATATTGAGGAGTGCCTGGGTGGCTCAGTTGGTTGGGCATCTGACTCTTGATTTCGGCTCTGGTCATGATACCTGGGTCATGGCATGGAGCCCCGCTTTGGGCTCTGTACTGAGTGGGGTCTGCTTAAGATTATCCCTCTCTCTCTCCCTACACCCCTCTCCCCTACTTGCACTCTTTCTTTCTCTAAAATAAAAAAAAAAAAAGAAATTGATATTGAATTACGGTTATAGAAATCTAAGATTAAAGCACATTTACCAAACATGCAAATGAAAGGCACTTAGCAAAAGCAGCAGGAATTTTCTCTGTCAAATACCCCCGCTTTCAGAACCCATTTTAGCCTCAGTGGGAAGGGAATGAAAACACCAAAATCACCACTCAGCTGCTATGTTCCTTCAGGATGTCTTGTTTATTATCAGTCTTCTTATCAGTCTGTGCAAGAGAGCAGAGCCTGAATGGAAACAGAGTCTTGTATACCCATTTTTTTTCTTATTTAAATCCCTAAAGTTTCTTCCCCAATCAACTAGCACATCAGTTCTCAGTTTAGTTCAAGGATTCTGGGCATTCTGGAGACCCTTTCAGTGAGTCTGCAAAGTCTTCTTTTTTCTAAATATGTGTGTGTGAGGCACACTTTTCCTTATAGACTTCAACCAAAATAACATGTCACTATGGATTTAAGGTAGAAGTGGATACAAGTTTCCACCTGTCATATTATGTCAGGCATTAAAAAGATTTACAAAAATATAAAACAATACTGCATCCTACTAAATTTTTTTGTTTTCAAAAATAGTTATTTTTCAATACATGTTTACATGCATTGGGTTTGTTCTTTTTATTTTAATGATTTAATATTTTGAAGTATTTTAATTACTAATATGGTAAATATCAATAGCTATACCTACATACCCAAAGCTCTTTAGGGTCCTCAATAATCTTTAAAGGGTATAAGGGGTCTTGGGGCACCTGGGTGGCACAGTCAGTTAAGTGTTCGACTCTTGATCTCAGTTCATGTCTTGATCTCAGGGTCATGAGTTCAAGCCCCATATTGGGCTCCATGCTGGCCATGTAGGCTACTTAAAATAATAATAATAATAATAATAATAATAATAATAATAATAATAAAAGTACACTTTATTTTTTTTTTAATTTATAATGTTTATTTAATTTTGAGAGAGAGAGAGCAGGACAGGGAGGGGCAGAAAGAGAGGGAGATACAGAATCCGAAGCAGGCTCCAGGCTCTGAGCTGTCAGCACAGAGCCCGATGCAGGGCTCAAACCCATGAACTGCGAGATCATGACCTGAGCCAAAGTCGGCCGCTTAACCAACTGAGCCACCCAGATGCCCCAAAAGTAAACTTAAAAATAAAAAGAATTTAAAGGGGTCTTTAGGCAAAAAGTTCACAAACTACTGAACTACAAAGAAGGATAAGTGCTATAAGACTTAATCTGTGAGATCTATTCATGTTTGGGCTTAGAATTATGCCACAAGGGTGGATAAGAATAGAAAACAGATCCATTTACAGTCATTCCATCCTGTGGGAAATTAACTTCTGAGGTGAAACAGAGCACTTAAGTAAATATTCATGAGAGCGACTGGAAATCCTGCATAGACCATGTCACCATGGTATTGTGTTGTTAAAATAGTCCTTTGTGTATTCTCTCACATGATTTTGAAAGGAGCTTTTCAGTGAAGCTGGAGTTGTGTTTTCCTTACTCTAGACTTCTAAATAGTCATAAAGCAGAATGCACTGGTTTCCTTATTCATTTTTCTTCTGGTTCTTATTTCAGGCTCTCCTAAATAGCCGGGAGGATTCATCACAGCTGATGTTGGATACAAAATATCTCTTTCAAGTTACCTTTCCTTTTACCCCCTCTCCACATGCTCTGGAAATGATCCAGATCCCCAGCAGTTTTAAGCTAGGTTTTCTCAATAGATTATAGCAGGAGAAAGGAGAGGAAATGTATGTTTCCCTCAGAAGCCAAATGAAGGTCAAATATGAGGGATGTGGTTGTTAATTGGAACTGGAAATGCTTTGGAATGTGATGTAAAGAAGCAAAGAAGAATTCTCCAAGATGGGCCACATCTTCTCTTGTTCCCCGTGATGGTGCTGCCACTGTCATTTTGTAAGAGTTAACACACACCAGCTGCAGTTGGAAAGGCCATGTCTACCTTCTGAATCACAGCCAGCTTTTACTGGAATTCCTCGAAGGCCCATGTTTTCTTCCAGGTGCCTCTTGTCTAGATCTGTTTTGTGACAGGGCTCCCCTCAAAGGGAGTATGATCTGGGGACACAGTGCCCCCTAAGTTTACTAATGTTCATGTGAAGCCCAGGTACATTTATGAAGCCGTGAGTGGGTTCCAGGGCTGAGTCTTCCAGGAAATAATCCCATTTGGCCACAATGCCCTGTCGAAATTCCTCTCACCCCATGCCTCCTGCCCAGGGTGGGAGGGGTGGGGTTCACTGTCACTAAAAATGCTCCTGCATGAAAAAATATTTATTATTTAAGAGCCCTCTAGTTTTTAGGCAAATATTCAGTCTGAAATGAATCATGTGAAGTGTTATATATATAGCTACCTAAAACGAATATATTATTAAAATTAATTGCCAGGGCATTTACCACCTCTTCTGAAAGAACATTTCTTCATGTTTTATCTGCCAACATATTGGCCATATGTTTTTCATTGTTCAATATCGTTCGTGCAACAGCTTCTCTAAAAACTAAGTTTAAAAGGCAACCTAATTGGTTTTCTCTCTCTTTTCAGCATTCAAATGTTTTTAAATTTTCCCATAAAAAAAACCTGAAGAATTATGTCAGTTCTTCCTGTTGAGAAACCAGTATTTCCCAAGTTTCATGAAAACCAACCATCCCTTGTCCCCCCAGACGTTTTCATTCCTTCCTTCAGAGCATGTGATGTTGCACTGCTAGCCTGTGGCATGTGGCCCATTCCAAGAATCCAACCAGCCCTCCTGTCTCTGACAGACTCACAGGCACGAGCTGTGGTTCTATCCCACAGATCTATGTCTTAGGAGTGATAATACATGATTATGAAGCAACATCACCCTATTAATATGTAACAATGCCTTTTCATATTATAAATGATTTAGTTCTTTTAGATACGTTGTATATGAAGAAATGAAAAAGTAGAACTTTTAAATATTTTAATCAATAAAATAAATTACCAAATGAGTTGGGTCAGGTTTTTTTTAATTGCTGGGAGACTACATTTGTCTTACGTGCATGAGGTTTATGCTTTTCTTCAAGGGTTGTATACTTAAAGATGCTGGGATCTTTATAGATTCATAATTTTTCATAAAATGTGTATAAACAGTGGGGATACCCGGGTGGCTCAGTCAGTTAAGTGTCCGACTCTTGGTTTAGGCTCAGGTCATGATCTCACAGTTTGTGGGTTGGAGCCCCATGTAGGACTTGGTGACAAGGTGGAGCCTGCTTGGGTTTCTCTCTCTCTCTGTCTCTCTCTCAAAATAACTTTTTTAGGGGTGCCTGGGTGGCGCAGTCGGTTGGGCGTCCGACTTCAGCCAGGTCACGATCTCGCGCTCCGTGAGTTCGAGCCCCGCGTCAGGCTCTGGGCTGATGGCTCGGAGCCTGGAGCCTGTTTCCGATTCTGTGTCTCCCTCTCTCTCTGCCCCTCCCCCGTTCATGCTCTGTCTCTCTCTGTCCCAAAAATAATAAACGTTAAAAAAAAATAACTTTTTTAAAAAGTATATAAATGTTTTTAGAAGGGAAGTAAATATGCCATAAGTCCTGCCTCAGGCTGTGCCTCTGTGGGCTCCCAGACAGTGAGAGGAGGGGCCACTTGGCAGAGACGTGAGTGGGTTTCTGATGTGCACTTGTGACCTTCTCCATGCCCCTTCTCCTCTCCCCATCTTCCCTAGGCCACAGGAGCCCATCACCCTTCCTTTTCGGTTCCCCCAAGTCAGGGTTCTTGCCTGCTTTACACCACTCGCCCTGGGCTATAGAAGCCAGTAACATTGCCCATCTCCTTTGCTACCCTGTGAGCTCCTGGAGAGCTTGTCCACATCTTACTCGTTCCACTGCTCATCTTGATGCTGGTGAGATGGGACAGGGCTGCAGGAGCAAGGTCCTATTAGAGGCAGCAGGATTGGAGGGGAGAGGCTGGTCAGCCTTGAGCAGGAGTAGATCTTGTTTGGGAACAAGACACGTGGACCTTCAGAGGCTGAAAACTTTATGCATGGAGAGGGGAGAGGGGCACTCATCCCACATCCTGCTCAGTCCCACAAAGCTGAAGGTGGGAAGGATAGCCAAAATGAAGACGTGCTGGTGGGCTGAGGACTGAGAAGGCAGGAGGCGCTGGTAACAGTCACAGGGGAATGTTAGGGTTGCTCAGTGGAGCGGGAAATGGATTCGTGAGGGGCAAAGCTGCCACATCTGCCTCCTGCGGAGGGCAGAGAACTGAGCCCGAGACACAGGTCATCGGAGGTTCTGAGGGCATCTGGTGCGGATGAGCAGAAGGATGCCATCGGCAGTGCATGCCCGTGGGAAGGGACAAAGCTGCTGAGTCTCAACACCCAGATAAGGAGATTAGAGGTGAGGCTTCTGCTTCGGCACCTTCCCCTTGGAGCTGCAGGTCTGACTGACCCCTCAGCTGGTCGCTCCAAGTGTTGACTCTCTGGAAGGTATGTATGTACCCACATATATGCAGGCTCTCCCACATGCTCCGAAAGTGTTCCTATGTGCACACACCAAGGTGTTAGGTGGGATTTCTGGGAGGTAGGAGCACAGGTAAGGGGGGGTTGGGGGGTTAATCTGCCTGTTCTAATTGTTCTACAACCTGCATGTGTTTCTTTTGAAATACTAGGAAGGTGTTTTGTTTTAAAAATATATTTCGTGCTGGCATCCAGGGGGAAAAAGTTAGGCATCTGTAAAGTCATATAATCTGTTTTAAAAATGGATCCAAGTAACACTTTGCATGTGAACATAAGCCTCAGAACGCAGCTTATGGAATAGGAAGGTTTTTTTTTTTTTAAACGTTTATTTATTTTTGGGACAGAGAGAGACAGAGCATGAACGGGAGAGGGGCAGAGAGAGAGAGGGAGACACAGAATCGGAAACAGGCTCCAGGCTCCGAGCCATCAGCCCAGAGCCTGACGCAGGGCTCGAACTCACGGAGCGAGAGATCGTGACCTGGCTGAAGTCGGACGCTTAACCGACTGCGCCACCCAGGCGCCCCGGAATAGGAAGGTTTTAATACAAATGTTATATAGTCACATCTGTGAGCTATATCTACACTGTCATGTGCATCAGAGCTTTCTTCTTCTTTATTTCATATCACAGTTTATCCGGTCTGTCGATGAACATTTGGGTTTTTCCATGGGGCTATTCTGGATAAAGCTGCTATGACATCCTTATTCATTTTTTTTGAGGATATAAGTATTTGTTTCTGATGAGTGTGTATCCAGGAGTAGAATTGCCAGCTCACAGATTATGTATAGCTTTAGTAGGTCCTGCCAACCAGTTTTCCAAAGAGGTTGTACCAGTTTATACTCCCACCAACAAGGAAAAGGGTCCAGTTCTCCACGCCCTTGGCCATGCTTTGAATTGTCAGTCTTTTGAATTTTAGGTATTCCAGTGGGTAAGTACTGGTATAGCAGTGTGGTTTTCATTTGCATTTCTTTGATGACTAATGATATTGAGCGCCTCTTATATGTTTATGGACCATATGAATGTCTGCATTTGTGAAGGGTCCGTTCAAAGTCTTGTATTAAAAATAATAATCTTGGGGCCCCCTGGGTGGCTCAGTCTGTTGAGTGTCCAACTTTGGTTCAGGTCATGATCTTGTGGTCAGTGAGTTTGAGCCCTGCGTGGGCTCTGTGCTGAGAGTTCAGAGCCCGGAGCCTGCTTCAGATTCTGTCTCCCTCTCTCTCTGCCCTTCCCCCACTCAGGTTCTGTTCCCTCTGTCTCTCAAAAATGAATAAACGTTAAAAATATTTTAATAATTTTAATGAGATAACGCACACAAAAATGAGCGTTGTGAAGCATCCATTTCAGTGGTTCTCAGTATATATGCAAGGATGTGCATTATCTAATTCCAGAGCATTTCCATCACCCCAGACAAGAAACCCCTTACACATTAAGCAGTCACTCCCAATTCTCCCCTCCTCCCACTTACTGGTAACCTTTAATCTACCTTCCCCGTCTGTATGGATTTGCCTATCCTGGACATTTCATATAATTGGAGTCACAGTAAGTGGCCTTTTGTGTCTGGCTTATTTCACTTAGCATGTTTTCAAGATTCATCCATGTTGCAGCCTGTAACAGAATTTCATTCTTTAATTTTTTGATGTTTATTTTTGAGAGAGACAGAGACAGAGCCTGAGCAGAGGCAAGAGCAGAGAGACAGGGAGACACAGAATCTGAAGCAGCCTCCAGGCTCTGAGCAGTCAGCACAGAGCCCGATGTGGGGCCCAAACTCAAACTGTAAGATCATGACCTGAGCCGAAGTCAGTCACACAACCAACTGAGCCACCCACGCGCCCCTGATTTCATTCTTTTTTATTGCCAAATAACATTCTACTATATGGGTATACCATATATTGTTTGTTTGTTGATCAACAAACCCATTTGTTGATGGGTTTGAGTTGTTGACACTTTGGGCTTAAATGCTACTACAAACATTCATGTATGAGTTTTTATGTGAACATGTGTTTTCAGTTTTCAGGGGCATATACCTGGGAGTGGATTTGCTGGGTCATATGGTGACAACTCTGTTCAGCTTTCAGAGGAACTGCCAAACCGTTTTCCACAGCAGCTGCACTAGTTTACATTCCACCAGCAAAGCAGGGTGGGGTGGAGGGGGAGTTGTTTTGCCCATTTTACTTTTATAAGTAAAAACTGGAGATACCCTACATATGCAATAATAGGTTGGTTTAATAAATTATGACAGGACATAGTATAGAGTAATACCAAAGCTGTTATCACAAAACAGATCTGTAAGTACTGACAATAAATGAGGTGAAGAAGGCAAATAGCTAACAGCCTTATTTGTATAACTCACAAAGCTTTACCTATGGTGTCAGAAGAGTCTGGAAGAATATGCGCCAAATCTAAATAAGGGGGAAAAAACGCAGAGCAGGTTATAGGGACTTTCACTTCTGACTTTCTATCTTTGGCCTGTACTCTTAAAAATAAATATAGGGTGATGGGTTGTTCAGTAATTTTCAAATTACATATTTAGGTGAAAGATTGGAAGGACATTTTGTGCTTGGCGTGGGATTAGGGGAAGGTTTGAGTTCTATGGACAACCGCAGAACAACTTCATGTCAAGGCTTGTTTTCTTGTTTTTTTGTTTCTTTATTTTTTTAATGTTTTTACTTATTTATCCATTTATTTATTTTTGAGAGAGAAAGAGACAGAGCATGAGCAGGGGAGGGGCAGAGAGAGATGGAAACACAGAATCTGAAGCAGGCTCCAGGCTCTGAGTTGTCAGCACAGAGTCCAATGCGAGGCTTGAACTTGTGAACTACGAGATCATGACCTGAGCCAAAGTCGGACGTTCAACCGACTGAGCCACCCAGGTGCCCAAGGCTTGTTAAGATGGGACATTTTTATATTTTTCTTGTCAAAATGTTCACTGAGACACTTGTCCTAGATGGGAAAAGTTCCCTCACCATAAAAAGGATTATTGACCATAAGTATGGTAGAATGCACTGAGAATAAATTTAGTCATGATATAGATGCTAAGTGAAAAACACCAGTGTATAAAAATATTAAAACTATAAAATCTATTCTTGTATATGCCAAAATGTGGACAGGAGTCTCTCTGGGCAGTGGGATTGTAGATGATTATTTTCCTCCTTATACCTTTTTGATTTTTCCTGACACTACAATGCCCATGTATAATATTTATAGTTTTAAATACTGTAATATTTCTAATTTAGTTTGTTGCTTGCCTGCTTAATAACCAGATCTAAAATGCTAGCTGTGTGAAGCGATTTAAGGTTGGTATGTCTCAAAACTGGTGGTCTCCTTTAGAAAATGGTGTTTTCCAAGAATATGCAATAGCACTATGAAGCAAAAAAACTACAGTTCAAAATTATACATGGCATACAGTTCCAATTTTTTTAGAGTATAAATGTATGCTTATGAAGACACTAGAAGAAGACACAAAATGTTAACAGCAGTCACTTCATTAGTATAGGGCATGCAGGTGATTGTCCCTCTTCATGTCCTTCTGTTTCCAATTATTTCTAACAAACATGTACAGCTCTTATCATTTGATAAAGTTTAAAATTCAGTGTCTCCTTCCAGATTTGGAATAGTGGCATTTTTTTCCTCCTTCCCTTTCTCTTGCCTTCCCATAACGCCTAGCCATGCTTGTATTCCTTCTCCACTCGGTCCCTCAGGTTTCTTCTCTCCTTCCATTTTCACAGTTGCTACTCCATCCAGAGCTTGTTTCCTCTTTCCCAGAACACGATAACAGTTTCCTAACCTAGTTGATTCCCCTGTTGTACATTCTCTCTCTGACCTACTTTTGGAAGCACAAATGCTAGAATAATCCACTTGAATGACGTTGCTGCCTTGCTGAAAAACCCATGGCTCACCTTCCTAATGCTATTACTTGGAGTCCTCAGCATGATCTAGTGACTGGCAGGTGTGGGCAGTGGGAGGCAACATTACCGGGTCCTCGCCAAAGGCCAGGCTCCAGTGGGCAGGCCCTTGAGTGTTTTATGAAAAGGCAGAGCAGACTGATTGTGCCGGTTCCACGGTAAGTGTTGCGGAGTCCCACTGCACACAGATTCAGGCTCCACCACTGACCTTGAACATGGTTAATCCCCCGGCACTTCCTCAGCTGTAACACAGATGTCTGCTTCCTTCCTGGGGTGGCTGTGAGCAGTCAGGGCCAAGCACTCCATGGTGGTCAGTAGCTGGTTCCCTTCTGATCTTTCATCCTTAAAGGACTGTCCACTACTCTGTTACTTAGAGATCTCCAGAACTACTATCAGCTGCCCCTTTGCTGTGGGAGAGTTCAACCCAATTTCTCCAGCCCCATGGTGACCTCTGCATGATAGACATCCCGCCTTAGAAGTGTCCCCGCTGCCACCTGCCCCATAAATACATTCTTCTCAAATTTGGCTCTTTGAAATGTTCAGACCAGTACCCCCCAAATATCTTTATATTCAGGGGGTTATTTCTTTGAATCTTGATGTGTCCCACTCTTTGGAACACCTATTAAATCGGCTCCACCGTGATGGCTGCTCCCTCCCCCTCTTACCCTCTTGTCCTCATTTCCAGCAGTGGCACTGCAACACCTAGCTTCCCCAACAGAAACCTAAGAGGCATTGTAGACATCTCCCCCTCCTTGTCCCCACATGTCGCCAAGTCTGGCTCCTTCTTCCTAAGTGTGGTCCACATACATCCCACACCATTGTTTCAAGTAAGGCCTTCATTGTGTTCTGCCTGAAATGTGGCCTTAGGCTCACCTCTGCTTTTCCACATCTCTAGCCTCCCCACCCCCACCCCCTTCCCACTGCTATGCTGCTTTTGCTGCTACTGTAGGCACTCACAGGGCAACTTAACATCCAAGGAGCATTCACGGTATTCCAGCCTTGAGCTAAGCTTCATGAACTGTCTCTTCTAAATCCCCTGATGACCCTGTGACAATACATGTTAAGATCCCCATGTGATCGATTAGCAAAGATCCAGAGAGCTCAAAGTAACTTGCCTAAGTAGTGGGGCCAGGATCTGGTCAGCCAGAGCCAGCACCCTTAGCCACCAGATGGTTTTGCTTCCGTAAGTTTGCTCTCCCTCCAGTGGCCTGGGCCTGTCTGTTGACCTCTTGATGGACAGACAGGGACCCTGGGTCTGTGGCTGTCAAATATTTAATAAGTGGGATGTGTCCCTTGCAGAGAACCAATACTGCGTTTACTCAGCCTTACAGTATTGGTTGAGATCAGGCTCTACCATTTTCTGATTCTTTATTCCAAAAGTGTACCTTAGAGGCAGAATTTTTTTAAGTTTTAAATTATAGTATCCATTACAACAATGCTTTCCACTGCAAAGCCCCACAGGATTAATATTGTGCTGCAAAGATTAATTGCATCCATGTCTGAAGCTGCCAAAAGAGCCAGTTAAATGGTAACCCCAGAAAACCTATTGTCTAATGCTTTCTTCCTGATTAAATAAACGAGTTGGTGTTGACCCAGCATGTTGTAATAAATCAAAGGTTATACATTAACTGCATATACTTCATCCCACATGTAGAAGTCTGAGCAACCATCATGATAAAAGGAAGATGAGGTTTTAAAAAGCTGTTTCTGTTGGCTTTTCTCATGCACATATGTCCCTTTCTCTCTTTCTCTCTCTTTTTCAGCTTCATTTTGGGCAAAAAAAAAAAAAATGTGTGATCAGACCTTTCTAGTTAACGTATTTGGCTCCTGTGACAAATGTTTCAAACAACGAGCTCTGAGGCCAGTTTTCAAGAAATCTCAACAGCTCAGCTACTGTTCAATGTGTGCAGAAATTGTAAGTGCCACCTTTTAGAAATTTAAGTAGTTACCTGTTTTTAAAATGATGTCTAATGTTTGGGTCCTGTGACAGAGGAATTTACACACACACACACACACACACACACACACGTACAGCACACATGGGCTCAGTGAGGCAGTACAGCATGGGAGTTCAGGGTGTGGACGCTGGTCTCTGACCTCCTGAGTTCAGATCCAAGTTGTGTTCTTTGGTGGTGGTGTGCCAGCAGATCTCTACTCTCTTAGGTGGTAGGTTTTCCTATATGTAAAATAGGAATAATAGCACTATCTCATAAGGATTTGTAAGAATCAAATTAGTTCATTTTATTAAGTATTTATGTTTTTTAAGTTTGTTTATTTTGAGAGAGAGGAAGAGGAAGAGAATCCCAAGCAGGCTCTGCAGCGTCAGTGTGGAGCCCAATGCAGGGCTCGAACCCACGAACCGTGAGATCATGACCTGAACCGAAGTCAGATGCTTAACCGACTGAGCCACCCAGGTGCCCCTGATAAAGTGTTTAAAACAGTAGTACCTGGCACAGGATGTGCTCAATGAATGTTTTGGCTATTATTATTTTTTAGGACTAATGTTTTTTGCTTCTGCTTTCTACTAGTCTGCTAGGCAAGCAACTAAGATAAAAGGGACTCTGGCAAATAAACAGCCTGGAAGTACCTCTCCAAAGACCTTGGTCCAGCTCTCCCTAGGAACAACTAACTCTATTGAAGACTGAACCCTATAAGGCCTCAGTAGTAAACAATATTAAGTTCAGGGAAAAGTGTTCCTTAGGCCTGAGACTTCAGTGAGGGCTGGGGACTGAATATAAATCCTGACATTTTTCAAAGAACACAAATCAATCCTCACTAGAGGTGACTATGCGTCAGCTTTGTTCAGATCTTGCAGCATAATGCCCATAGCATGGCTGAAGCCCTTGAAATTAATCCTATCTCAGAGGATTTGCAAAGCTGGGCTCAGTAATGTGGCTGAGCAGAGCCCCCACCTGGTCAAAGGTGGTAGAGCACTCTTCTCCAGAAGCCCAATAGGAAACCCCCCAATTATCAGCACATTTTAAACACCATGTATCAAAGAGAGGAGAGGGGAATTTTACATTTTATCCACCTGAAGAGGAAAAGACAGTATTCATCTTCTTGGTTCCATTTATGTTCTCATAAAGCAAATGGCAAGTAAACAGCCCAGAGTGACACACAGGCGTAACAATCCTGATGTCACAAGATTCAGGCTTAGTATAACAGGCTTCTACCTGAAGCACCTTGTGTTCTAAACTTAGCTCTGCAAATCGTCAAACCGAGGACATTCAGTTCTTAAAAGAGGCCTGCTTTCCGGCGACCCTACCATCCTGGTACAGTGCTATTTGTGAATCTAGCTCTTTTGTTTTTTAAACACCTTCTTCTCTGGACACAAGGAGCCCAGAATCCCTGTCATCACATCCTGTAGCATCATAGATTCTCCCAGGTCGGAGGCACTTTTCAGGAAACGGTCACAGGCTATCTCCACCATAAGCACTTGCAGGTTCCCAATTATTCAGACACATTCCTGTGGCTGATGAGACATCCACGTGACCGACAGCTGATTTTTATCTGGGTGTTTGGGATTGTGAGCCCCCAGTTTCCCTTTTCACAAATGAGGCAACCCTGTAATGCCACTACTACTGAAAGGTAGCAGAACTCAACTTTTCTGCTCTCCAGACTCCTTACCTAGAAACAGGAGTGGAAACCAAAGTACAGGAAGGCACTTTGTAAACTTTCCCAGCTATTAAAAAGTTGCATGTCCTCATCTCTAGGTGGCAGACCCTCCAGATTGGGAGATACGTGGGGTTTAGTTTACAGAGAGAACGTCCAGAGGAGGACACGCTCCAGCGTGAAGCTCTGCTCACTCCAGATCACACACAGGCAGACCTTGAGCAGGCACACACAGCCCACGAGGGGCCACGAGGCACCAGCCTGAGGAAGTGATGGGAGGATGCTATCTGGCCAGGCCTTCTGAGGTGATCCTGGTGAGAAGTGTCTCCCATGGCCTAGTGTCTCAATCAAATTACTTCATATGAATTGCTCAAGTGTATCAGGGAGCCTTAATTTTGAGCAAGTACTATGTGTCATGGGATGCTCTACAGGGTTACCCAGGATGAGGCTTTTTGAGGAGGTGTTTTCCATTTATAGAGGAGGAGTCTGAGACCCAGAGAAGTTAAGTAAATCACCCAAGGCCACACAGCACAGCCAGGAGTTATCCTCAGGAAGTATGATCTTGATGGCACCCATGCTTTTACACTTCTGCTCTACAAACTCTGAAGCAGATATAATAGTTTCACTTTTATAAATAGTTGTATATATCTATTAACACATTGATATTTTGTGTATTTGTTTTGTTTTTAATTATACAGTTTATATATTCTATTTTATATATCCACTTGATAAGTTAACATTAACTGAGCACCTACCATATACCATCTATTATGCTAAATACTGAGGATAAGTGATGAATAAACCTGTATCAATGGGGAGCTGGTAGTTAAAACACACCTGCTATGGTGGCGGTGTCTGCTAAGAGGTTCACTCAAATTCTCGTATTCAATTCTCACAACAGCCGAAGTAGATGTCCCAGATAAGGAAACCAAAGAGCCCAGAATCTAACCTCCTAGACAACCATGCTTAGATTAATATAGATTACTTCCAACTTTTTTTTAATGTTTATTCATTTTTGAGAGAAAGATACAGAGTGTGAGTGGGGGAGGAGCAGAGAGAGGGAGACACAGAATCTGAAGCAGGCTCCAGGCTCCGAGCTGTCAGCACAGAGCCCAATGCGGGGCTCGAACTCACGAACCGTGAGATCATGATCTGATCTGAAGTCAGATGCTCAACCGACTGAGCCACCCAGGCTACTTCCAACTTTCCTTTGATGAAGAGCCACCCAGGACAAGAAGTGGAAGGAGGGAAGGGTGAGCACAGCCACCAAAATCCTGTTTGGGAATGTTTGCTCTAGAATTTGTAACCTCGATCTGCCTTCCCATTTTGCATGTATAAACACACACACACACACACACACGCAAGGTCATGGAGGGGTAAAAGGGAGAAGCCATGGGTTGGGTCCTCCACACTGAAGTCTGGAGGCATGTAGCTGAATAGAGCCAGACTGCCTAGGTCCAAATCCTGCCTTTGCCTCTTTCTGGGAGTGTGACTCAAGCAAATCATTTAAACTTTCCGTCCCTCAACTTCCTCATTTGTAAAATGGGGAGAATAGTATCCATTCAGGGTGATTGTTGTGGTTTATTAACGTAAAGTACTTGGAACAGCGCCTCGCATTGCACAGGACTGGGAAAAAGAGATGCTTGAGCCTGCCTTAAAGTCACTAAATCTGCATCTTTGAGAGACTCCTAGGAACCTTCCATTCTAAGGTGGAGGAAGCTGCCTCAGAAATGACACAGCTGAGATCACTGAGCGTATGTTCAAAAACGCTGGGTCTGGGCCCCTGAATACTAACCCCACCCCTGCCACCACCTCCTTTTGCTGACCCCAGGCCAGGCACTTAATTCTCTGCGTGAAAAAAAGAAAAGCAAAACCCAGAGTGTGCGGTCTTAATGGCGTACACTACAGCTTCTCAGAAGCCAAAACGAGTTTTATTTTTGTATATTTGAGTCAACGAAGGAGGAAAGTTTCCGGTTCGTTGTGGGGGCGGGTGGGGAACCAGGGCTACCCAGGATGAGGTGGGAATCAGTGGTGGGTGTGGACCGGGCCTCGTTGCCCTCTCCTTGCTCACCTACTCTGCAAGTAGCAGCCACTGCGCAGCCTATCAAGTCCCACTGAGAGCTGATCGGTGCCAGGGAGGGGGCAGGTAGGAAGGCCGTGTCACTGGGACTTCACCAGGTCCCAGGAGCCGGCAGTCCTGGATTGGAATCCCAGTTTGGTCCTTCACTACGAGCGGGTCCTCGGGCAAGTCACGTTATCCACTCTGAGCCTCGGTTTTCCCACCGGTAAAAGGGGCACGACACTCCCTGCTTCTCCGGGTGTTGTGCGCTGCAGCGCCACCGCGGGCATCGCCCCGGGCACAGCGCCAGGCGCGCGCCGCAGGTGCCAGGGCGGGGGTGGGCGCGGAGGGGGCGCGGGTGTCCGCGGGCGAGGCGGGCGGAGAGGGGGGAGTCGACCGCGGCAGCCAGGCTCGCAGCCGCCCGCGTCAGCGCCGGAGGGCGGGGCCGCGCTCGGGGAGAAGGCGGCTGGAGCTGCGCCGGGGGCCGCTCCCGCCCGCTCGCCGGTCTGGCCTCCGCCGCCCGCTCACCCGCCGCCCCTCTCTCCGCTTCGCTCCCCGCCGCGTCCCGGCGCGAAGATGGCAACCGATGGGCTGCACGAGAACCAGACGCTGGCGTCGCTGAAGAGCGAGGCCGAGAGCCTCAAGGGCAAACTGGAGGAGGAGCGGGCCAAGCTGCACGACGTGGAGCGTGAGTGCGGGCCGGGGCGGGGGCTGCGCGCCGGGAGGCGGGCCGAAGAAACCAGACCGGCCCCCCGGGGGAGCGGGGTTGGGGGTGCAGGGCCGGGGGGCCGGAGCCAGGCCTCGCGCCCGGGATGGGCTCCCTGGTTCCCGGGCGCCGGTGAGGCGTGGCTTGCGGCCCGGAGCCCCCGGGTTGCGCGGCTGTGGGGCCCGAGCCGGGCGGACCTCGGAGGCGCCGGACACCTTGTAGAGCCCCCGCCCGCTTAGCGGAGGCGGTTCCGCCTCTGGGCGGGGGCGCCTGGTGGAAGCCGCCCCTGGTCGCTGCTCTACCCCGGTAGGGTCTTGAGATGAGTTCCCTCCATCGCCTTCCTGAGAGATGCGAAACTGATCGCAGTCCTGCCCGAGCCAAGCAAGGTGGAGGAGGGGGTGGGGTGTCAGCGGTAGCCAGCGCAGCGAGCCCTGTGGGCGCGGCCTAGGGTAAACTCCTGTTTTGTTTTTTAATCATTTGGCTTTCTCCATCATTGTTGTATCTTTTCTCAGTTTTGCTTTTCCGAGGAACCAGACTCTTGAGTTAAAACCTCATTTTTTCCAATCCCGGAGAACCGGGTGGGGGGAGGAAAGCAGAGGAGCTTACCAAATCCTACCATTTAGTTAGTTCACTTGAGGCTGTTTAAGAAGCTTTTGAAGGGATGCGGTGTGTTTGGCATAAACGAGCAACAGCAGTCGTAGGTAAACAACATACTTCTTGACCACTACCATAATTCAGAACCGGCTCTGTGATTTTTATGAGTGAGCAATTAAGTAGCCAGGTTAAATGGCTCTTGGCGGGATCCGCTTCCCTTTACTCTGTCAGATGGTTTGTCCTCGGCAGAGTTTGGGCTGAGGGCCAGGCTTGGGGAAGTGGCATTATCTGCTTATTTTTCAGCTCTGAGGATGGCAGCTCCCCTTTGCTGAGCCCAGGCTCCCTATGGTACCCTCAGGCACACCTATACATCCTGCTCCTACACTTCCTATTTGGGGCCACCCCTTTAATATTTTTTGGAAAAGAAACATGGGGTTCATGCTGGGTTGTTAGCACCTGATTCCTTTCTTGATAGAAGCAGATGACCTGAATCGAGAGCGTGCTGTGCTTTTGTAAGGGCCTCCTTCGGAGACACGCTAAACCTCTATATCATTTAGGGATGTGTCCAGCTACAGTTAACTATAGACCCCAAATAAAGTAGCGAAACAAATTGGGAGCTGTTTTCCTCGTGTAAGAGGAACAAGGGTAGGTGATCACCGACTTTGGTTTAGCAGCTCAGGGTGCCATCAGGGACCCACCCTCCAGTCTTTGTTCTCCACCACCGTGAGAACACGGGCATTTGCCGCATTATGACAGTATGACCACCACAGCTCCAAACATCACCTCTGTATCCAGGGCCAGAAGAAGGGAGAAAGTGGTCACCAGCCTCTGTTTCTCCTTCTTACCAGGAAAGCAAAAGTTTGCCCCCAAATCTCCCTTCTTCCAACAGATTTTGTACTTTATTGGCCAGAAGTAGGTTACATTGCTACTGCAAGGGACCCTGGGAAAGAGAGAACTGAGCTGGACACATTGTCATCCCCAAACAACGTTGGGTTTCTGTTATCAGGAAGCAGTAGGGAATGGAAATTGGGAGGCATTGGACAAAGTCTGCCTCATTTCACTCTGCAAATTCCTACATTCTGCAGGTGCTATCGATGATGCCGTATGTGTGGTGTTAGTGCCCCTGAGGTAGGTCGTCTGACTTCTGCATTTTACAGAGGAGCAAACTGAGGCACGGCAGGGTGAAAGGACTTGCCAGAGGACTGCAGTCAGTCGGTGGTGGGACCAGGATTCCAGCCCGGACAGTCAGAACTCCAGCCCAACCTCGCTTCAGCTTTTTGCCCAACTACTTTGGGCTCTGTGCAAAGATTCTCCAGAAACTCTCTTGGCCAACAGTGAAGACATCCCACTGGGAACCTGTTAGCCTTTTCTGTGACTTGGGAAATGACCTTAAGGCAGAGAGATAGTCAAGGTAGTTTTTCAGCATAGTCCCCTGTCCTGCCAAGGATGCAGTACCCTCAGAAGCCACCAACTTTTGGACCCACAGTGGAAAGATCTATCCCCACCTGCATGTAAGTCAGAATTTTGGAGTTGAAAAGACCAGAAGTCATATGGCCATGTTCCCCTTTATTCCCCCTGCAGCCTCCAGACCATTTCTCCTCTACTCCTGTATAGAACCTTTGCTCCTTTGAAGCTCCTGTCATTCAACTGACATCTGTTTTCCCCTTCTCCATGCTGCTGTCTCCTGACTTCCCAGCCAGGCTGCCTCATTTCTTAGGGAAATTTGGCACATGGCTTGAACCTTCTTTTTGACCTCAGCCCTGCCCCATCCCTGATATCTTCGGGGTTCCCAAGGGTGACTGTCCTAACCCACTGGCCTCTCTCTCCATCACAGTCTCCTGGATCCCTTGGGTGCTCAGAGCCACTCCTCCTCTTCTGACCAGTCTCCCCTCCCCTCAGAGATCTTCATGATCTAGGATCACTGGGCTCTTCTCTCTTCCAATCTCTCAACCTCTTACTGAGCCTGTCATTCTTACATTTTGGTGTTGTTATATAGATGGTCCTGTAGCCCCTACCCCAGCTTTTCAGGCCACAAGCTAAGATGGCCAAGTCGTCCCGGTTTGCCTGGGACTCTCAGTTTTAAAATGGAAGGTCCTGCATTCTGGAAAACCCTTTAGTCCTGGGCAAACTGGGACAGTTGATCAGCCTTCTGTTAGCTCTGACTTGCCCAAATTCTTGCCTAAAAACACAAGAAAATAATAGAGCATGAACTTGGAGGAAAAGCAAACTCGACCCAACTCCAGACCCTCACTTCTTCAGCTCCCCTCCCTTTGACCCTCAGACCAGCATCCATACTGTTGAGCCCTCTTCCCTGAGTCAGACCCTTGGCTAACATTAAATAGAGGAAGTGGCTGATATGGGTGGCCCAAGGGGAAGCCTGCCTGCATCAAACTCCATAGCCCCAGGCCCAGCGCCCTTGCCTTTCCCCATATTCCTCCAGAGCTTCCTCCTTCTCCGTACATGTTTTCCCCTTTTTACTGTCAGCTTACCTTCTGCCATGGGTAAGTGCTCCCTTGCTTGATTATAAGACATTTTAGAATCATGAGATATAATATATAGCTTGTATTCGTTTCCTATTGATGTTGTACAAATTTCCACAAACATAGGTACTTAAAGCAACATAATTTATTCTTTTACAGTTCTGGAAGTCAGAAGTCTAACTGGGTTAGCAGGGCTTTATTCCTTCTGGAAGCTTTAGGGAAGAGTCCCTTCCTGGCCTTGTCCAGCTTCTAGAGGCCACCTGCAGTCCTTGGCTTGTGACCCCACATCCTCTAACCTCCTTTCTCTCATCACATCTTGACTCTGATCTCCCTGCCTCCCTCTTACAAGGACCCTTGTGATTACATTGGGCCCACCTGTATAAACTGGGATAATCATCCTCTCTCAAGATCCTTAAGTTAATCACATCTCAGAGCCCCTTCTGCCATGTAAGGTAACATAGTCACAGGTTCCACGGATTAGGACATAGACATCTTTGGAGGTCTTATCACACAACTCTCAAAACTAGAAGGGTCACCTGCTTCAGCCTCAGTCTTAAAGGCACAAAAAGTTTTCTTCTCCTCCCTGCCACCTGTATGGATGAGACCGCTGAGATCCAGGGAAGGATTATATTTCTTTAGCTGCCCTAAGGTTCTGCAGCTACTCTAAGGGAGAATGGGGAGCAGACGCCAGGGTTCAGGCTCCTAGGTATAGCTCTCCTCCTCACCCTGCTAGGCCATCACTCAGACAGTTGTGATTTATATTAAAAAGACAAAAAAAAAGTGGTGGGGGCGGGGCAGGCACCTAGACGGCTCAGTCTGTTAAGCATCTGACTTTGGCTCAGGTCATGATCTTGCAGTCCGTGGATTCAAGCCCTGTATCTGGCTCTGTGCTGACAACTCAGAGCCTGGTGCCTGCCTTGGATTCTGTGTGTCCCTCTCTCTCTGCCCCTCCCCTGCTTACAACTCTGTCTCTCTCTCTCAAAAATAAATAAACATTAAAAAAAATTTTTTTGAGGAAAAAATATCTATGCGTGTATGAAAAGGTTTCAATATTAAATTTTAAAAAGTCGTAAACAGTATATATAACATGATCTCATTAGCTTAAACAAGAGATGCTTGTGTTATGCGTTGACTTTGTGGCAGGTTACACAAGAAACTGTTATCTCTAGAGAAGGCCAGGGGAGGAAGGGAAGTAGAGGTATTTTTCACTTTATACCCATCTGTGCATTTACTGCGTGTATAATAAAAAATGAGTACTGGAACAGGAGTCAACATCAAGAAAAAAAAAAGAGTTCAACTTTAAAGAGTCCTTAACTTGAAATTAAACTGAAGAATGATCTGGAAAACAGGCTGCCAGCAGAGCAGGAGGCATGCTGTGTTTATTTCAGCTACCGTGTACTGGCAGCCTCCTGGGGCTGAGGGGGGCTTCTTCCAGATTCCCAGCTTCCTTGGTGGCAGATTCTCTCTCATCTAGTCTAGGAACGAACAACTCAAAGATTTCTGTAATTTCTTTGAGTACAAATCCAGATGACATTTGGGCAAATCATAGGACTTATCATCAGATGCTACTTTCTGTTCTAAATGTAGCTTTGTGAAAGGCTTTACTGTCAAAGATTATTATTATTATGGCTGGAGCCTTGGACTCTTCTGATTTTATGGTGTAGGGAGAAATCTAGGAAAACTGAATTTCTGGATTAGTCTGAAACAAATGTGTTGGCTGACTTTTTCCACGTTCTAAAGGAAAACTACTGTGTCCTGAGGCTAGAAGTGAGTTTCGTTTCAAGCTAATCCTCTCCCTGCTGCTCTTCCACCCGCTGCCCGCAGCCGTGAGAGGCTTTCATTGCGTCTCCCTTTGCTTTGGCTCTGCGTTCCTAATTGCACACAAGCTAGCTAACATAAGTGTCTCCAGGGTACCATCGTAATAAACGAATGCCCCCTGCCACATATTTAGAAATATAGAAGACAACAAGCCATTTATAACCCCACCACCCAGAGACAGCCACTTATAACATTTTGGTGTATTTCATAGCTTATGATTTTATGCTTGCCTATATATTTGTGAGCATATTTGGAATTGTACTAGATTTAGAGTTTGAGCCTAGTTTTAATCTAACACAATGGATTAAAATGCCCCCCATGTCATTTTACTGTTCTTTTTAATGTCAATATTTTGAAATAATTGTACGGAACCATGTAGGACTCCATCTGAAAGATGGTACCATAGCTTAGTCTTTCCACTTTCTAATTAGGGAATTCTGGGGAGGTTTTTTTCTGTGTGTAGCTAATGGATGTTTTGGAGCAATTCCAAAATCTCAAGCACAAGTGAGGAAATGTGATTGCAGATATTTTCCCACCATCCCAGTGTTTAAGGATTTTGTTTATATCCCACCTCATTCGATCCTGAGGTAAATTCAGGTGGAATGCTTTTTTAAATTGTTTTACCTGTATTGTTTTTTAATTGAAATATAGTTGACACACAGTGTTGCATTGGTTTCAGGTGTACAACATAGTGATTCTACAACTCTATAGGTTATGCTGTGCTCACCACAATTGTGTGACCATCTGTCACCATACAATGGTATTACAATATCATCGACTATATTCCCTATGCTCTTATCCCCTTTTATCCCCATGACTTACTCATTCCATACCTGGAAGCCTGTGCTTCCCACTCCTCTTCACCCACTTTGCCCATCCCCCCCACTCACCTCCCCTCTGGCAACCATCAGTCTGTTCTCTGTATTTATGGGTCTACTTCTGCTTTTCATTTGTTTTGTTTCTTAAATTCCACATATAACTGAAATCATATGGTATTTGTCTTTATGTCTCTGACTTACCTCACTTAGCATAACACTCTCTAGGTCCATCCATGTTGTAAATGATATCACCCTTTTTTATGAGAAGTGTTTCATTGTGTGTGGGTGTATAGATACACCACATATTTATCCATTCATCTATCGATGGACACTTGGGTTGCATAATGAGTTTTTTAGAATTAGCTTTGGATAATTTTTCATTTAAAAAAAAATTTTTTTTAATTTATTCATTTTTGAGAGACAGAGAGACAGAGTGTGAGCAGGGGAGAGGCAGAGAGAGAGAGGGGAAGACACAGAATCCAAAGCAGGCCCCAGGCTCTAAGCTGTCAGCACAGAGCCTGACGCTGAGCTGAACCCATGAACCACAAGATCAGGACCAGAGCTGAAGTCAGACACTTAACTGACTGAGCCACCCAGGCACCCCAGATAATTTTTCATCTTTGATTCCTTAGATCTTCTACCAAATTGTGGCCATCAAAAGACTGTATATTGGTGCCAAATTTGGAAAGTGGTTCAAGATCATTTTTTAAATGGTTCTGTTTTTCTACTGAAGATGTCTCACTTGTCTTTGAACTTATCTAATGTGTTACCAGTCATTTCCACAATGTTCATGTTCAGGAAAACTTTAGATCTGTCTGTGCTTGGGTCACTTTTTTCATGGCCTTTTGGAATGATGAAAAGGACCCTGATGCATGTTTTCACTTTACGAATTTATGTTGTTTGGATTTTCATGAACAGACTTGCACACTATACATTTTACTTTTGGTTCACATGTGCGACAGATTATAAAATAAATAGCAAAATATTCCCTGAAAGTTGACAGGAAGCCACATCTTCATGAAAAATTCATCTTTGCTTGAAACCAGAATTACAGATTATTTCCAGGGCCCCATCCAGATAAACTCTTAACACCCTCGTTTTACAGAAGAGGGCACAGGCTCAGAGGAGACATTTGTTTCCACTAATTTGTAAGTTGTGCCTTTCCCTCAGGACTCACTTTCCTTTTCTGAGAAGTGAGTGGATCAGGGCAACTCACTTACCTTGGGGGCCAGTGGGCGAGAAGTGTGCTGACAAATGCCCCTGAGCCTGGCATCCTCCCTCCCCCATTCACCAGCTCAGCTCAGCTCTGGCTACTTTCTGCCTTGGGCTTCTAGTAAGGTTTTTGTCTGTGAGGGAAGGTAGAGGCTGACGGGAGGAGGAGCTGATGGCAACTGAAAACCCCTGCTTCATACACTTGCCAAACCTCAGGGTGCCCGGGATTGGTGCTCAGCCTGACTTGTTGAGTTCCTAAGTTCTCTTCTGTTTCTAAATTTGCATCGGTCTCCCAGAGCCAGGATGAGGATGCACTTCTTGATTCCGGACTAGAGTCCCTAACGTGGATCCGTTGCTCTAGTTACATCAGGAAGTAGAGGGATCCAAGTTGGGGGTGTCTCCTAGACTAAGAAGCCATTGTCACCACCTCACTTTGGCCTTGATTTTCAACAGTAATAGAGCCACGTGCCCAGAACTCATGCCACTACAGGAGGTGTTTTCTGTTCATAGGGGTCTGAATGCTTGTACATGACGTCCTTAGCCTCTCTGAGTTTCCCCTTCCTTCTTTGTAGAAATAAGGGTTAGCCTGGGTCCTCGGGCTGTGTGTAAGGCCCTCAGCCCAGTGCCTGTTCCCCAGGAAATGTGCACAAAATGGTAGATATTGGCAATATGCATTGAAATCCTCTAAAAATGTGTTATACCTTTGACTCAGCAATGCTATGAATTGACATTTATCTAAGGAGGTAATGCAATGCAAAGGTATCCAGGCAGCCCTAGAACAAAGTGTCTTCCAGTAGGGAATTTTAGTGTTGTGGTATATTCAGTGGAATGTCATGTAGTCATTTAAAGTGACAGATAATTATATTTGACATAGACAACCATAAATGAAAAAACTCATCCCCAAAATTGTATGTGAAGTGTAGTCTGCTTGTGTGTATGTGTGTGTGTGTGTGTGTGTGTGTGTGTGTGTGTATATATATACACACACATGCATGTGTACACGTGTGCAGAGAAAAGGCTTGGAAGGATATAGACCACATGTTTAGAATGGTCAGGCTAGGCAGGACTGTAAGCGATCGTGTTTCTATTTTCTGGTTACTTTCAATGGGTGTGCATTCTCTTCTATAATTATATTAAAATAAATCAAGAAAAAACCTTCTCCCTATCCCTAACCTCCTCTTTTCACTCTCTCATTCTTTCTTATCCCAAACGTGAAAGTCTCTGTGGCCTTTCCATTTCAGAAGCCCCCCCCCCCACCTCCTCCAGGTTATGTTGTTTCCAGTTTTCAAGTCCCCAGCCCCTAGTACCCTGACTCTCCATCTTTGGTTTCTGGCCTGCCAGACACCTGTTAGGCACTTTAATTCACTTCCCCTATTAAAACTCAGAACACCCCCGTGGATTAGTTCACTGTCTTCCATTTTACTGAATGAGAAACAGAGATATAAAGAAGCTAGCTTCCTCCCTTCCCTTTCCTTACCCCAACTCCTATGGATCCTTCAAAACCAGGTACCTGTGACATCTCCTTCTGATGGCACACCTGCCAGCAGTCAGCCGTGTTACCCTCGGCTCCCCGACACCTCTGTGACCACACTGCCTTGGTGATATGTGTGCAGGCCTGTCTTCCCCCTGCACACTGTGAGCTCCCTAAGAGCAGGGACTGTCTTATTCTTTTCTGTACCCATGCATCCGGCATAGTTCTTGGCACACAGTAGGGGTTCTGGAGACATCATTTGAAAAGCTGTAACTCTTTAATAGATGTGAGATTTGCCAGATAGAAACAGGATGAGTGGGTGTGGGATGGAAAAATGCAATGAGAAAAAATAACTAATAGTTGGGATGTGGTCAGATTCCCATTATGTAAGGAGGGCCCTATATGGGTGGGGTGAGCCATCTTTTTAATTAATTTTTTTTTTTATTTTTGTGAGAGGGACATTAAATAGCTGTGGTCTTCCTAATGCACAAGTGAGGAAAACAGCAAGAATATCGATGTGAAGTGTCAAAGTAAAACACTAAATAATCTATGCTCACAACTCTGAGCTGGTACAGACATGTCAAAGTCCTGTAAGAATTTAGAAAATTCACTCTGTTTTTAAACATATTAAACAATATGTTTTAAAGAACGCATCAGTAAAAAACTAATGTGCTGTTTGTGGCAATAAAGAATGCAGTGTCTCAGCAGAAGTAATAGCATAATAATTGCATATTCAGGTATACTTTTTTTTTTTAATTTTTTTTTCAACGTTTATTTATTTTTGGGACAGAGAGAGACAGAGCATGAAGGGGGGAGGGGCAGAGAGAGAGGGAGTCACAGAATCGGAAGCAGGCTCCAGGCTCTGAGCCATCAGCCCAGAGCCCGACGCGGGGCTCGAACTCACGGACCGCGAGATCGTGACCTGGCTGAAGTCGGACGCCTAACCGACTGCGCCACCCAGGCGCCCCAGGTATACTTTTTTTTAAGATTTTATTTTTAAGTAATCTCTCCACCTAATGTAGGGCTCTAGCTTACATCAAGAGTGGCCCGCTCCACCGACTGAGCCAGCCAGGTGCCTCTCATGTAGTACTTTATAGTTAAACCAGTATTTTTTATGGGCTGAGTTTTCACAGAGACTTTTAACTTGTTCACACATTTGTTCTTCTATCACAAAGAAATGGGGCAACTACATGAAACCAAGACTTCTTGGAGAAGTGGCTGATTCGAAGGGAAAGAACCTGAGTCTGTAATAAGAAGTGCTCAGGGAAAAAAAAAAAAAAGAGGTTAGAGAAGGACAGAGCCAAAGCATAAGAAACTTTTAAAAACTGAGAACAAACTGAGGGCTGATGGGGGTGGGAGGGAAGGGAGGGTGGGTGATGGGCATTGAGGAGGGCACCTGTTGGGATGAGCACTGGGTGTTGTATGGAAACCAATTTGACAATAAATTTCATATATTAAAAAAAAAAAAGAAGTGCTCAGGGAATGTTGGGGACGTGTTGGAAGGTCATGGGAGCTTGCTTGATGGGGCCCCCTCTGAGCAAATCAGGCACTGGATGAGCATCAAAATAAATAATTCTTACAGTAAGAATCCATGAGTCCATCTAATATACATGGGTGAATAAATACATTGGAGGGGAGGGAAAACTCCTTTTATTAGAAAGCCAACTAAAAAAAAAACAAAAAGCAGGGGCGCCTGGGTGGCACAGTCGGTTAAGCGTCCGACTTCAGCCAGGTCACGATCTCGCGGTCCGTGAGTTCGAGCCCCGCGTCACGCTCTGGGCTGATGGCTCAGAGCCTGGAGCCTGTTTCCAATTCTGTGTCTCCCTGTCTCTCTGCCCCTCCCCCGTTCATGCTCTGTCTCTCTCTGTCCCAAAAATAAACGTTGAAAAAAAAATTAAAAAAAACAAAACAAAACAAAAAACAGAAGGAATGATGGAATTAGGAAAACCTTGCGAACTATCGTAATAAACCATTCAGGCAAGAATCATTAACAGATGTTAAAACTAGAGTTTGAAGAGTGACTGGGTATTTATATAGTCTCAAAGTACATCCCCACAGGATGCTTCTTCATGATAAAAGGCAAAATGGTAACTGTCCAGTGAAGAAACTGGCAGACACCATCTTAACCAAATGGTCAGCGTGAACAGTGCTGGTGATGGTGAACTAATGGACAACAGGTGCCTCCTGACCAGGTACACCGGCAGGAGCTCCTCAGTCTCTGGTGTTCCTGCCAGACACATATTACCTGAATTTAATCTTGAGGAAGCAGGAGACAAGCCCAAACTGGGAAAGTAAGTCAGGAGACTAAAGAAACATGACATCTGAGTACAGCACATGATCTTGGGTTTTCTTTTGCAGTAAAGTTATTATTGAGACAATGGAGAGTCTCTCAGTAAGGTCCATACATCAGATGTAGTATTGTTTCAGTGTTACTTTTCTGACTTTGATAATATACTGTGGTTATGTAAGAGAGTGCCTTGTTTTTAGGAGATACACAGTGCAGTGTTTAGAGAGAAGGAAGGGAGAGCCAGCCAGGGAGGGTGGGTTTCTGAGAAGGGCTCTGTTGTCATTGCTTGAACTACAGTCCAGTCTGGCCCTCCCTGCCCGGGTTTCCCACAAGGAGGTGGCATTTCCCCCTCAAGTTCTAGCAGCTCCTGGGAAGGAAGAGAGCCAGCCCCCTGGCCTCACATCACCCACGTCACTCTGCTATGCTAAGACACCACACCTTTCCTCGGGCCATCCCTTGCCTCAAATGCCCCCTTCCCTGCTTCTCACCTGCCTGGGGAAATGCCCTGCTGGGAGGTTTGGAGGAAGGAGAAGTGGAGAGGGGGTCAGGAGCCCCAGTTTTCCTTCTGGCACAGCCTCCAACCACAAGCGCAGTGGCACTGCACAAGGGGGAGAAGCCATGGGATCCCCCATCCTCAGTTGCCTCACCTCTGGATCCAGGGTCTGGACTAGATGGTACCTTTGTGGGAACTTGGCTCCTAGTGACACCCCACAGTGATAGCCTCTGAGATAAGCCCTTTGAAAGCTCTATTTGCTTCGAGAAAGAGGCCACGGTCCCAGCACCTGAGAGATTCCTTTTTGAAGCTCCTCCCTTGTGTTGGTTCCTTGTCTAGGTCATGTGTTCAGACTTCTAGAATATTGCTCTCTACTGACACCACAAGTTTTCAGTAAACCCATGGCTGTACCGGTGGCTCCCTTATTCATTCTTGCCTGCAGCACATGAATGGAGCCTGCACATCCCAGGCCTTTGCTAGGCAAGAGGGGAAGGGGGGGTGGTCATTTAGGAGTCACGGTGCCTGCTGGCACCTCATAGGACAGTTTTTGTAAAGTCGCTTTTCCTTGTGACTGGAAAGGTAGGTGAAAGAACCGGAAACCCCAGAGTCACTCCCAGTTAGTTGTATGAACTTAGCCAAAGAACCCTTGTAAGCCTCAGTCTCCTCACCTGTTAAAGGGGGACAGTGATCTCATTCTGATGCTGCCCTGCCTACCTCGCAGAGCTGTCACCCTTCAGTGGGAGAATTGTGTATAGTAGAAGGTATATAGTCTGTAGATATGAGGCAGTCTTGTTGATCCCTTAGCACACAGAGATGGAAATGCTTTGAAAAATGTAGGGTATTAAACACAAAGACAGAACGACAGTGTTGTCTCTACCCTCCACTGAGCTCAAAAGAGAGCGTTGTGAAGGCATTATAGTAAAGAACAGGAGAATCAAGCTGTGGCCACAGAGAAAGACCAGTGTCATCCCTTTGCCAGCATATGGCTCAGAATCTGGTCCTGGGTAACAGAACTGATTGTTGCCTGTCCTTCTAGTACACCAGGTTGCGGAGCGGGTGGAGGCCCTGGGGCAGTTTGTCATGAAGACCAGAAGGACCCTCAAAGGCCATGGGAACAAAGTTCTCTGCATGGACTGGTGCAAAGATAAGAGAAGGATCGTGAGCTCATCCCAGGTACGTGGCACCTGCTATTTGATGGTGAGCATGCGTCTGACTTTATAGCAAAAGAAGAGAGCTTTCCTTTTCAAGAAACCCTTCCTGATCTCTAGGACTCCATTTATTCTCCACAGGACATGAGTTGGCATAGTTAAGAATTCTCTTGCATACTGTAGAACGCCATTCATTTGGGTAGATTTGGAATTGGTAATAATGAGACATGAACTGTATTTGACAAACCACTCAAAATTATTTCTTCCTGAGCATATTTCAGGGTCTCATTTGTAAATGAAACCCTTTTTTAGATAGAGGGTTTTTTTCCCCTCAAGTTGGGAACATAAGTGCTTATGGGTTCTTTCACTTTAAGAGTTCAGCAATTTCTATGCCCTAAAGAACAATTTTTTTTAATGTTTCTTCATCTGAGAGAGAGAAAGAGAGAGAGAGAGAACGAGTCGGGGAGGGGCAGAGAGAGAGGGAGACACAGAATCTGAAGCAGGCTCTAGGCTCTGAGCTGTCAGCACAGAGCCCGATGCGGGGCTTGAACTCATGAACCATGAGATGATGACCTGAGCCGAAGTCGGACGCTTAACCAACCGAGCTACCCAGGCACCCCTAAAGAACAAATTTAAGATACATTTTTGGAAAGGATATTTTTTTCATTCATTCTATCTCATTGACATAGTTTATTTTATATCTTATGTATTATTGTTATCTAGTGCTGTATAACAAGTTACCCCCAAATTTAGCAACTTAAAACAACAAATATTTATTATGGTTTCTGAGAGTCAGGAATCTGGAGCAGCTTATCTGGGTGGTTCTGGCTCAGGATCTCTGATGAGGTCACAGTCAAGATGCTTGTCAG
This sequence comes from Herpailurus yagouaroundi, assembly GCF_014898765.1. Lineage (NCBI taxonomy): Eukaryota > Metazoa > Chordata > Mammalia > Carnivora > Felidae > Herpailurus > Herpailurus yagouaroundi. Next base: position 17,971,656 of record NW_024412415.1, on the reverse strand, counting down.
GGCTGTTGTGATCATGGCACAGCTCCACTGAGGCAGAAATTCCCTTCCAAAATGGCTCATTGGCTGGACGCCCTAGTTCCTCACCATATGGAACTTTCCATAGGGCTGCGTACAACACAGTAGCTGGTGTTCCCCAGAGTGCTAGAGGGAGATGGGGCAGAAGCCATGCTGTCTTTTATGAGCTGGCCTCAAAAGTGACTTTCCATCACTTCTGCTATATTCCACTGGTCACACGGACCAACCCTAATATAATGCGGGAGGGACCTATACAAAAGTATGACTATCAGGAGGCTGCTTATCACTGCCTGGTACTTTTTATGTCTATTTTGATGTAACACACGTTGAATATAAAACTGTAAACTGAAGTCATTTATTTTTATGGCCAGTTTGGGCTTCTCCCTATCCCTGCCTTCAGCCCAGCTTTTCCAAAGGACAATTTGGGGTTTTTTTTAATTGCCCTTTTAAGTATAAAAACTATACATCTTCTAGGGGTGCCTGGGTGGCTCAGTCGGTTAAGTGTCCAACTTCGGCTCAGGTCAGAATCTTGCCATCCGTGATTTCAAGCCCGGCTTTGGGAGGCTGTGCTGATAGCTCAGAGCCTGGAACCTGCCTTGGATTCTGTGTCTTCCTCTCTCTCTCTCTGCCTCTCCCCGCTCACACTCTGTCTGTGTCTCTCAAAAATAAATAAAATATTAAAAACATATACATGTTCTAAATAATCCACACACTCTAACATCTATGTCAGGTTGTATTTGATAAGAACAGGTCGTAATTAATCTATATTACCTACAGGTCTAGTATGTCACGTACTTGCTTTCTTTTACGTTCATAAAAAAAGTTATCCCTCAAGTATTCTACCACATTTTAAAAAACGCTGAAAAAGAGAACAAAGAAAAGGTTTTACTTCCACCACCCAGTCCCAGCCATTATTACTATTTTAGAGCATTTCTTTCTCAACTTTTTTTCACAAAGTGGTTATCAAGATATACATGTTGCTACCTAGCCTTTTTGACTTTTTTTTTACCCCTAGAAGTGTAATATATGTTGGATTCTCTGTCACTCAAATACTGTCCTTAGGGAGGAGGTACACTGCTGACGTGCTCCATCCATCCACCTCTGCTGCAGAGAAACTAGAAGCCGGGTGGGTGTGGGAGGAAGCTGGAAACAGCAGGAATGTTCTGGAGCAGACAGAGTGACTCAGAGCAGCCCTGTTCCCTTGAAGGCAGGAGATTAATCAGCCTGACTGCGTGGGTTCGGGTTTAGGGTGGAGGCTGTCTCTCTAGGTATGTGGGCCCCTGGTGTATAAATCCGTGCTTGTGGAGCAGCCCACATTTGGTTTTATGACTGATTTTAGCCTCTTGGGTTCCTTTTTCTCTCCAGAGCACATAGTAGGTGGGTGGTGGGGACAGGCAGGCAGGCAGTGAGGTGGAGGAAGCCACCGAAGGGAACGCCAATTTGGACAATACACTGAGTCTGTCCAAACACTCCCCCCCACCCCTGCCAGCCCCATGCAGCATGTGGAGCTACAGGTGTGGAGGACCCCAAGGCCTGGAGCCCCTTATCTCTTCTCTGCTCTGTTACCTAATCTACCCCATACGTTGTGCTCAGGGATTTAGTCAGAGAAGTCAGACTAGAAGAACCAATGTGCTTAGGAGTTTTGAAAGGTCCCAAAATGCCTACTTTGACCTTGTTTCTGGGCACTTTGGCCACACGCAGCAGGAATATGGAAATCTTCCAGTAGATCATACAAAGCATCAAAAAGGCTAGGTAGCAACATATATATCTTGATAACCACTTTGTAAAAAAAAAAAAAAAAAAAAGAAAAAAAAAAAAGTCAAGAAAGAATGCTCCAAAATAGTAATGGCTGGGACTGAATGGTGGAAGTAAAACAATTTCTTTGTTCTCTTTTTCAGCGATTTTTAAAATGTGGTAGAAAACTTACGGGATAACTTTTTTTTATGAACGTAAAAGAAAGCAAGTACATGACATACTAGACCTGTAGGTAATATAGGAGATTAATTACGACCTTTTCTTATCAAATACAACCTGACATAGATGTTAGAGTGTGTGGATTATTTAGAACATGTATATGTTTTTAATGTTTTTCTTTATTTTTGAGAGAGACACACAGAGTGTGAGTGGGGGACAGGCAGAGAGAGAAGGAGACACAGAATCCAAAGCAGTGTCACTTTGGATAATCAGACCTTACCTGTGCCCCTAAGCAGCATCTCTTCCCCCGCCCTTGCCTCATTCGTCAGATTTGGCTCCAAATGGCTTGAATGATTATAAAAACCAAGCCTGCCGTGGATGCTGCAGACTCGCTATCCCGGAGGGTGTTTGGGGGACCCATGTGCTGAAGGAGTCAGCTCAGCCGTCCTCTTCCACTGTTGGGCAGAGCCTGGGGGCCCAGAGGACCCACACACCAGATGCTGGGCCGGTGACTGCATTGTAGGGACCAGGGTTTATGTGGTCTATCCCCAGTGGGTTTGTATGACAAATAGATGACCTAGTGGTGACTCCCCACAGCCCCAGTGTGGGCTGCAGCAGTGGTGACAATGAACTTGGCCCCAGCCCAGAACACACCCTGACAGGGAGTGCTCTCTTTGCAGAACAGCTGCCCACAGGGGATCCCCACCATGATGGACTTGTTCTCAGCATAGGTGCAACATGTTAGGGTGGCAACGTTACACTGATCTCAGGCCAGCGCAGCTCCGAGAAGTGGGCCAGGAATGAGGGTGGGGCTCTGACCCGTCCCTACAGGGAGCACAGCACACAGGAGCCAGGATGGCTAGTGGAGGTGGTGAGGGAGAAAGCAAGAGTCCATTCATTGCCTGTCAGGTACCTAGAGGTCATTTCAGGTTTGTCTTACGCCTGTATCGCTTTCTGACAGGGTATGGTGCGTGATGGCCGTGTACCAACAGTTTGTGCTTGGTTTCTAAATAGTATAACAGAAGTCTCCAAGCAATGCTTTTGTCTTTGTATCTGTACAAGGAGTAGAACGTTGAGAACTGAGCCTTTAATCAGGCTGGACAGTTGAGCCCCATATTCGCTCCCCTTTTGTTCAAGGATAGATCTTGATTACCCAGATATTCACTCTGGCTTTCTCCTGCACACTGTCCCGCCAGACACAGCTTTTTTTTTTTTTTTCTTTTTTTTTCTTTTTTTTTTTTTTAATTTTTTTTTCAACGTTTATTTATTTTTTGGGACAGAGAGAGACAGAGCATGAACGGGGGAGGGGCAGAGAGAGAGGGAGACACAGAATCGGAAACAGGCTCCAGGCTCCGAGCCATCAGTCCAGAGCCTGACACGGGGCTCGAACTCACAGACCGCGAGATCGTGACCTGGCTGAAGTCGGACGCTTAACCGACTGCGCCACCCAGGCACCCCAGACACAGCTTTTTTGAACAATTCTCAGTACTTCCCTGTAAGGACTGGCTGACAACTCCTGAGCTATTTACTCTTTTTCCTTCCAGGATGGGAAGGTGATCGTGTGGGATTCCTTCACTACTAACAAGGTAAGGTGTTGTCGCTGGCATGTTGAGCAGCACCTCAGAACCACAGCCCTGGGTCCTCATCCCCTCCAGACACCCCCAGTCACAGTCATCCTTCTTCTCGGGTGCCTTTCTGGGGATGGAAACCCCACAAAAGCCCATCTGTGTTCGGACAGCTCAGCAACCCACAGCAAAATCCATTCCTCTGGAGAGCTAACACCCCTCATTGAGGCTGGAGCATGGAGAGCCACCAGACGGGGTGCTAGCACTAAAACGGGAAAGGGCCTGGCTTGGAAAACTTATCACATTCACACAGACATGTATTGTTTTTCTTCTGAGGGATGGTAGGAGGTTCCCAAATCCCCAGGTTTCTCTCCTCTCTGTGTCTTTGACCAGACTGTACCACTATGGACATGAGCAGGCAGTGGGCAGGGAAGCTGTGGCTGCAGGGGGTTGAACTGACTATCCTCTGTCTGGCCTGGGCATGCTCGGCTCTGAATTTAGACTCTTAAGAGAAAGGCCAAAATCAATGTGTCGGTGTGCTTACAAGCCTGCATCATGTTGCCATTTACGGTAATGACTATTGATTCTGTTATTTATTTATAAAGAAAGTCTTCTTTTTCACTATATAAAACACAGAGATCTAGATCTGCCTAAAACTGAACAGCATCCGAATTCTGCACTATTGAATGTGTTTAGTAGCTGTTGTGGTAGGCAGTTGCTGTACAACCTGATCAAAGGGGGGGCCCAGAACCATCTTTTGGAGCAGAGTCCCTAATGGTCAGGCCCCTGGGAAATAGTAAAAATGGCAACTTAAGAGTTTGCAAAGGGCTTTCCTGTCCAGCACCTCCCTCCACGGAAGCTTCTATTTCTCCCAGCATGCCTTAGCATCTTCAGGAGTGTGTGGGTTTTTGTTATTTCTGTTTAAGCCTTAGAATGTCATTGAGCACACACTGCCTGGTTTCTAAGGGGCATGGTGTTGCCTCTGTGGCCCCCCCATCAGAGACCATAGTTATTACTTGTAAAGAAGGGGGCCTGGGGTGCCTTGTGCCTAAAGCGACCATTTGCACAGATTATTCTTGGCGTTTAAAAGGCTGTAGATTCTGGGGCACCTGGCTGGCTCAGTTGGTTAAGCATATGACTTCAGTTCAGGTCACAATCTCACAGTTCATGGGTTCAAGCCCTGCGTCGGGCTCTGTGCTGACGGCTGGAGCCTGGAGCCTGCTTTGGATTCTGCATCTCCCTCTCTCTCTACCCTTCTCCTGCTTTGCTCTGTCTCTCTCTCTCTCTCTCTCTCTCTCTCTCTCTCTCTCTCTCTTTCTCAAAAATAAACATTAAAAAAATTTTTTTAAGGCCATAGATTTCAAGTGACAGAATTTTCATGGGCAGTGTCAGGGCCCATGTTTCCCCCACAAAATCACACAGAATCAAACAGGAAAGAAGACCAGCACTCACATGTACTTTAGGAATCATCTAGTCCCATCCTCTCCCTTCACAGATGGGGAGAGACTGAGGGAGGACAAATGGCAGGGCTACATGAGGCCGCACGTCTTGCTGGTATTGGAACCAGGACCAGGGCCTGTCATGGAAACAAGACCACAAATTTAGAAAGTTTTGAATCGTGGCTTTCTTGTTTGCCTGTCTACATGCAGGAGAATGCAGGAGCCAGGAGCAGGAACTGCTACGTCTTGTTCTCATAGCTTCCATGTTACGGGTTCTGTGTTATCTGTGAGCACAACTCAGCATCACCCTGTGCACACCTGCCCCCACTCACACCTTCCCAGGAATGGTTTCAGGCCCCACAGGGCCCAGCGGCTGTCGTACACTCACAAGGAGACACATATGACATACATGTTGAATCATTTAAGAATAGATTTTGAAAATAGGGGGAATTTGAGTAAATAGGTTGAAGAATATAACTGCAGTGAAATTCAGACTGACCTTTCAAGGAAAATGAGCTCCAATATTCACTCACAAGAATGAGGGGAGTACACCATTAAGAAGTAAGTAAAACATTAAGAATATTGTTTTGCTGGTTGAGATTTTTAGCTTTCCGAATATACGACATACTGTTCAGCTGATTATGGGGGAGCGGAGTCTCTTCGTCAGTCTCCAGCTGATCGTCACCTCACATCACTGCTCTTTGAAGCTGTAATGGAATTGAGCAGGAACCTGAATCGTTTCATTTTGTGAAAACTAAAGGTTGATACATGTGTGTAGAAACACTGCTCGTTCCTTCTATGAACCTGGCGTACTGTGTTTCAGGAGCACGCGGTCACTATGCCCTGCACGTGGGTGATGGCTTGTGCGTATGCCCCATCAGGATGCGCCATTGCATGCGGGTGAGTAGGGGCCACAGCAGCTTTTCAGATGTCCTGTTAGCCATAAAACACCGTTCGATGGGCAAAAACAAACACACAAAAACTTGTTTTTGTTATTTACTGGTTAAGTAATGTGTTAACTTCCTCCCTGAACTTTATCAAAAAAGAAACTATAAAAATCTCTTTCATAATTATTTTCACTACAGACTGACAGTCATTTAAGTTTCAAACCAGCCCGCCTCTACTCTCAAATGCTGTTGGTAGGGACTGGAAATTGGTGTAGACATTTTGGAAAACTTGTTGGTAATATGAAAGAAGCCTTGAAAAATTTATAACCTTTGGGGCACCTGGGTGGCTCAGTTGGTTGACCGTCCGACTTCAGCTTAGGTCATGATCTCACAGTTCGCGAGTTGGAGCCCCGCATTGGGCTCTGTGCTGACAGCTCAGAGCCTGGAGCCTGCTTTGGACTCTATGTCTCCCTCTTTCTCTGCCCCTCCCCTGCTTGCACTCTGTCTCTCTCTCAAAAATAAATAAACATTATAAAAAAATTTTAAAAACCAAAAAACAAAAATTTGTAACCTTTGATCCTAGTGATGCCACATCTAAGAACTTTGTTCGAAAGGAATGATCCATAATATAGAAAAGCCACATGAGTGATAATATTTATTGTAGTGTTATTTAAAATAAAGCAAAAATAGGGTCAAGTAGGGAAGAACAGTATGTCCATCAAAGGAAATTGTTAAGTGAATTGCGGTACATGAATTGAAGGAAATATTTTATACAACCATCAAAAAGAAAACTTCTTAATTATAGTAAGTGAAAAGAGCATCCAGGAAGCCTGGGTGGCTTAGTTGGTTGAGCGTTCAACTTCAGCTCAGGTCATGATCTCATGGCTCATGAGTTTGAGCCCTACATTGGGCTCACTGCTGTCAGCACAGAGCCTGCTTCAGATCCTCTGTCCCCCTCTCTCTCTGCCTCTTCCCCACTGGTTTTCTCTCAAAATAAATAAATAAACTTAAAAAAAAAAAAAAAAAGAGCATCCAGGTGGCTAGGAAGACTGTTTTATTCCCTATTCTCCTGGAGCTCAGTTTAACAGAGTTGGCACTGAGGACTGCAACCAACCCAATTTCCTTTCCCTGTCTTAAACAGTTCTGGAACCATTCAAAGTATTTCTACAGTAGGAGCCCAGCCATGTTAGGAAAGAGGCAATCACATGTCTGTGATGAACTATACCAGAAAATCCAGTAGCAGTTCTTTGTGGATGATAGGACTATGGGTTTTTTAAAATAGTTTTCTCTATTTTCAAGTTTTAAAAATAAGTGTATGTTATTTTTATAATCAGGAGAAAATAGTTTTATTTCAAAAGTGAAAATCCTTGGCCTTGAAACAAAAAGTTTGGAGCGTTCTCCAGCCAGGGTCACACCAGTGCTCATCCCCAATGTCCCTCCCTTTGGGTGGCTGTTGGGGGGCATCTTTCCATTAACTCTCCATTTGCCAAGACCCTGTGTGCCTTTGGAACCCATGGTCACACACACGTATTTCATATTTTCTAATTATTTAAATAATTCAAAAGTAAGTTGTATTTCCATCTTATAACTGAATGGTAATATTTATATAAAATTCATTTCCATTTACTTCTTGAAATGGTTTGAGGTAAGCACAATAAAAGACACATACATATGTGATTTATATGTATGTGTGTGTGTGTGTGTGTAGGTGTTTATATATGTCATATATATAAAACATTTATATGCTATATGTATAAAACTTTACATATGTGTATGCATACACACACACACACACACACACACACACACACACACACACTATCAGGTAAGTACAAAGGAGTTCAGCCAGCTGGACAGTTAGAAGGCACAGTCCCCATAAGACTTCTGTCCCTTCAGATACCAGCCACAAATTTGAGAGTCCCCACAACCATTCTCAGGTTTGAAAATTTTCTAGAACAATCACAGAACTCTGGGAAGTGCTATGCTTAGGCTCACAGTGAAAGGATACAAATTAGAGCCAAAGAAAGAGGTGCATAGGGCAGAGTCCAGGAGGGGTCCAAACCTGGAACTTCCAGGTGTCCCCTCCCTGTGGAGTCACAGATGGCATCACCTCCTCCTGGCCACCATGTGTGATGATACGCAGAGTATTATCAACCAGGGAAACTCCTCTGAGCCTCTGGTGTCCAGAATTTTTACTGGGGCTCCCCATGTGGCTGACCCTCAGTCTCCAGTGTGTCCTCGAGGTTTAGACTAATACCTTCAGTTTCTAGTTCCTCCAGAGGAGGTCAGAACTGACAGAGATTGGAAGTCACAGTGCATCTCCTAAAGCCCCCACCAGAAATCACACTGTTCAGACTATTGGCCAGAACTGCTCCCATCAGACAGGCCATTCCTGGGACTCAGAGATGACCTCCCAGTAGCTGAAGGCAAAAGCCAACCTCTCATTAGGTAAGATCAGTTCTTTCTCATTAGGAATAATAAATATTCTGCATTTTAAAAAACCCTGGAGTAATATGTTTCTAACTCAGCATTGATGTTAGCAGATACATAGAGTTAGGTGAGTTACATGATTTCTCAGTATTTGACACTGAGCTACTAGCTGGTTCTACATTACAAAAAGAATATGTTGGGTAGATCCTTCTGCGATATGCAATGGATATAATAACATAGTGAACAAGGTCTTTCACAGTAGTTTAGAAAATGATTCTCTCTGATATGTCTTATTTGAACCCTCACTAAATGGAACCCAGTGGGAACATGTCCATGAGGATGAGGGCCAGGCAGGGAAGAGAACAATTTTACAAGGCCCAGGTGGACACATTTGTGGTGACAGCCTGGCAGAGAGAAAAAGCTCAGAGAGGAGGGATGGCTGGTGCCTTAATCTCAGTCACATCTGTTTCCCAGCCCTGGCATATGGTAGCTGGTCAGCACCTGCACTGGCTGCCTCGCACCTTGTTATGAAACAGAAGTGGAGGTAGTTCAAGGTGTAACTTTTGGTGAAATATTAACAAATATGTAAAATATGGGGTCCACTGGATGAGGAGAGAGCATTAAAAATGAAACTGAGAGACTGAATCCCCATCGTAGACAAAAGCACCATCTCCCTTGCTCAGACCTTCCTTAGAACTGCCAAGAGCCACCGCAATTAACTTGCCTTTCTAGTGATGATCTAATGAGATGTTTCTCGACTGTGGCTTTGTGACACCCCTGTAACTCCGTGATCACACAGACCCACATCTCTGCCACATTCTCAATTTTTTTTTAGGGAATAATGGGGATATTTTTATCTCCATCTGCTTGACTTGTGGGTCTATTTCTTAGTTGCTTCCAAACTTAAAAGCTAAACTCTTAACAGTATTGACACAATCCTCTTCTCAAAAAAAAATGTGTTAATTGATTTTATTTATATGTAAGTTTTTTTTTTTATTTGAAAGCCAGATCCCCAAGAAGACTTCACTCAGGAATTGAACACTTGATATGAACAACTGTTCACAAGGCACTGGACTGAGTGTCCTGAGGAATTTAAAGATGAATAGGATAGGGGCACCTGGGTGGCTCAGTCAGTTAAACGTCCCACTCTTGATTTCAGCTGAGGTCATGATCTCGCGGTTCTTGGGATCGAGCCAGACCTCGGGTTCTGTGCTGACAATGCAGAGCCTGCTTGGGATTCTCCCTCTCTCTACCCACATGTGCGCTCTCTCTCTCGCTCTCTCTCTCTCTCTCTCTCTCTCTCAAAATAAATAAATAAACAAACATAGTGCCTGCCTCCAACCAAGTAGAATATAAAGATAACAATTATGACCACTTACTGAGCCTCTATTATATGTCTAGAGCCATTCTGAACTCTTTATGCTTCTTCACAACAGCCCCTTGTAAAAGGTGGGTGGCATCCACTCCATTTTATAGTTGAGGAAACTAAGGCTCAGAGAACCTTAACAAACATAAGCAAGATTACAAAATGAGTTAGATACTAAACCAGAGATTCAACACCAGATGCATCACACTGCAAGCTTCTCTGCTTCTCATAGTGCAAATAACTCTAAATAATAAGTATCCCAACAGAGCTACAGAAACTACTCTGAAGCCTCAGCATGGGAGAAAGCCTTCCACCCTGAGGTCTGGGGAAGCCCATGGTCCACAGCATGTTGGTTCAATGGCACAGCCTAACTGCAAATCATTCTTACCCACAAGCTTATGAATTACTGGTAATAGACTTCCCAAGTCCACACCTGCCGCTTTGAGCAGCTGGAAAGGCTAAGGGACACCCTAGCATCCCCAGGGCCTTAGAAGAGAGCTACTAAACATCGTTCCCCACTAAAAGGAAGCAGGGCTCCTTGGATTAAGGCTGATTTAGGTCTGGGACAGGAAAGGAAGGCCTCTTTAGAGCCTCGGGGATTTTCTTGTTCCAGAAAGCAAGAAAATATTCAAGGACCAATGGAGTCCTATCAAAAGGAAACAGGAGCTGCTTGAAGGGGCCCCCACTGTCCAAATTTGGGACAATTTGAGCATCACATGGAATAGTGATAGTAATGGATTATAACAGAGTTGAAGAGAAAAAGGAATCCATTTCTTAGGAATGATCAAATCAGAAGGTCACCCTTTTGTACCCCTAAAGTAATATTTGATTCAAACAAGCATAGTCTTGCTGAAGCCATTGCATGAAAGGTTGTTGGAAAGCAGGATCTTCACATGGTCTTGAAGTGTCAAACCCAAACTATTACTAATTATAAACAAGTCACATTTACCATGGAAAGATATAATGCTTTGACCAAGTCATCAAAGTTGGCATCACCAATTTTAAGACAAGAGGCATCACAAACCTCTGAAGTGAAGCAGTAAGAAAGAAGTACACAATGTCACCTTTATACTATTATTGCCAAAAAAAGTTATACTTGAAAATAGCCATTAAGAAACAATGTGGAGCACCGGGGTGGCTCAGTCAGTTGAGCATCCACCTTCAGCTCAGGTCATGATCTCGCAGTTCGTGAGTTGGAGCCCCACATCAGGCTCACTGCTGTCAGCCTGTCGGCACAGAGCCCACTTCGGATACTCTGTCCCCCTCTCTCTGCCCTTCCCCCCGCTTAAGCTGTCTCGCTCAATAAATTATGAAAAAAGCAAAGAAACAATGTGACAAGTCCAGATTGTATGTGACGTTCTATAAAACACTTGGCCTAAGATCTCTTGTCATGAACAACAACAAAAAAGAGGTAGAGGGTCTGTTCTAAATTAAAAGATCTTAGGGGTGCCTGGGTGGTTCATTAGGTTAAACGTCCAACTTTGGCTCAGGTCATGATCTCACAGCTCGTGAGTTCGAATCCCACATTGGGCTCTGTGCTGACAGCTCAGAGCCTGAGCCTGCTTCCAATTCTATCTCCGTCTGTCTCTGCCTCTCTCCCTCTCTCTCTCTCAAAAATAAACGTTTAAAAAATTAAATTAAAGGATCTTAAAAAGATAGAAAAAACAGTGCAATATCTGAACCTTGCTTGGGCCCTGGATCTTGGGGGCAATTGGGGAAGATTGAATACAGATGGCCTCTTGCACGGTGTTAGGGAATTTGTGTTAGTTTTCTAAACGTGATAATGATTTAGTGGCCACCTAGGAGAATGTTTTATAGAAGATGTATATTTCCAAATTGAAGTATTTAGATGTAACATGTCATGTCTGCACTTCCCTTCAAATGGTTCAGAATTTGCTCCTACAAATATGGCAAAACCAAAGTTACTAAACATAAGTCAGGGGATCTGGGTGTTCATTGTCATATTTTTCTTTCAATTTTACTGTACATCTGAAAATCTTCCAAGTGAAAGTTGGGGGAAAGTTTACAATATATGATGCTGCCAAAGGGAAACATTTTGAAAAAGCGCATGTGCATGAGAATGTATACATGTATTCTATTGCCCTATATTAGCATTTGACACTTCTTTCTTTCCATGCTAGTGGTTTGGATAATAAGTGTTCTGTGTATCCACTGACATTTGACAAAAATGAAAACATGGCTGCCAAAAAGAAGTCAGTCGCTATGCATACCAACTACCTGTCTGCCTGCAGCTTCACCAACTCAGACATGCAAGTAAGTAAACGGCCATGTGGTGGGGCAGCCTACTGGAGAGCAGGGGAAGTGGCAGAGGACTAAGAAGGAGTGGCAAGGAGAGGAAGCTTTCCAGTGTCCTCTATCATTATTACTGTTATTGTTACTGTTATTATTATTATCATCTTGTTCAATTATAATTAACATACAGTGTTATATTTCAGATGTACATATAGTGATTCATCAGTTCTATGCATTTCCCATTGCTCATTATGATAAATGTGCTCTTAATCTTATTTCACCCCATCCCTCACCACCTCCCTCCCCTCTGGCAACCGCCAGTTTGTTCTCTGCATTAAGAGGCTGTTTTTTGAAGGACGCCTGGGTGGCTCAGTCAGTTGAGCATCCAACTCTTCATTTTGGCTCAGGTTGTGATCCCAGGGTTGTGGGATTGAGCCCCGCATAGGTCTCGGCACCGAGTGTGGAGACTGTTTGGGATTCTGTCTTTCTCTACCCCTCTGCCCCCTCCCTCACTCATGCACACTCTCTCAAAATACATAAATAAACTTAAAAATAAAGAAAACCATTTCATTTACAATTACATCGAAAAGAATAAAATACCTAGGAATAACTTAACCAAGGAGGTGAAAGCTCTATACTCTGAAAACTATAAAACATTGATGAAAAAACTGAAGATGACACAAACAAATGGAAACATAGTCCATTCTCTAGACCCAATATTGTTAAAATATCCATTCTACCAAAAGCAATCTACAGATTTAATACAATCTCTATTAAAATACCAACAACATTTTTGAGAGAACTAGAACAATCCTAAAACTTATATGGAACCACAAAAGACCCCAAATAGCCAAAGAAATCTTGAGAAAGAAGAACAAAACTGGAGGTATCATAATCCTAGATTTCAAGATATACTACAAACTGTAGTAATCAAAACAGTATGGTCCTGGCACAAAAATAGATGCATAGGTCGATGGAACAGAATAGAGTCCAAAAATCCATCCACACTTTTATGGTCAATCTACAGCAAAGCAGGTAAGAATATACAATGGGGGAAAAGACAGTCTCTTTAACAAATGGTGCTAGGGAGATTTGGCGGTTGGGAAGATGGCGGCGTAGGAGGACGCTGGGCTCACCGCATCCTGCTGATCACTTAGATTCCACCTACACCTGCCTAAATAACCCAGAAAACCGCCAGAAGACTAGCAGAACCGAGTCTCCAGAGCCAAGCGCAGACGAGAGGCCCACGGAAGAGGGTAGGAAGGGCGGTGAGGCAGTGCGTGCTACATGGACTGGCCGGAGGGAGCCGGGGCGGAGGGGCGGCCCGCCGGCCAAGCAGAGCCCCCGAGTCTGGTTTGCAAAAGCGGAGGGGCCGGGCGGAGTGTGTTCTGACAGCAAGCAGGACTTGACATCTGGAAGGTTATAAGCTAACAGCTCTGCTCGGAGAACGGGAGGGCTGGAGGACAACGGGAGGGAGAGTTGTTGAGCCCCGGACGACAGAGCTCACCTTGGCAACGAACAAAGGCGCTCGACATGGTATCTCCCTCGCCCACCCCCCATCCAAAATCCCAAAAGGAACCAGTTCCCGACACAGAACTTGCTTGCATCGCACGAACACCCAACGCTGTGCTTTTGCGAATCCATCCCTCCGGCGACTCCCTCCTGGTGCCACAGGGCCCCTCCCGAAGCAGACCTCTGAAGGATAAGCAAGCTGAGCCTGCCCCTCCCGCCCCTGTGCACCTTGCAGATCCACCCCAGCTAATAGGCCAGATCCCCAGCACCACAAGCCTGGCAGTGTGCAAGTAGCCCAGATGGGCCATGCCACCCCACAGTGAATCCCGCCCCTAGGAGAGGGGAAGAGAAGGGCCACCAACTGTGGCCCCAGCGGTGGGCTGGGGGCAGACATCAGGTCTGACTGTGGCCCTGCCCACCAACGCAAGTTATTCAAGACAGCACAGGGGAAGTGCCCTGCAGTTCTGCACCATTCTAGGGACTATCCAAAATGATGAAACAGAAGAATTTCTCTCAAAAGAATCTCCAGGAAATAACAACAGCTAACGAACTGATCAAAAACGATTTAAACAATATAACAGAAAGTGAATTTAGAATAATAGTCATAAAATTAATCGCTGGGCTTGAAAACAGTATAGAGGACAGCAGAGAATCTATTGCTACAGAGATTAAGGGACTAAGAAACAGTCAGGAGGAGCTAAAAAATGCTATAAACGAGCTGCAAAATAAAATGGAAATGACCATGGCTCAGATTGAAGAGGCAGAGGAGAGAAAAGGTGAACTAGAAGATAAAATTATGGAAAAAGAGGAAGCTGAGAAAAAGATAAAAAAAATCCAGAGGTATAAGGGGAAAATTAGAGAACTAAGTGATGCACTAAAGAGAAATAATCTATGCATAATTGGTATTCCAGAGGAGGAAGAGAGAGAGAAAGGTGCTGAAGGTGTACTTGAAGAAATAATAGCTGAGAACTTCCCTGATCTGGGGAAGGAAAAAGGCATTGAAATCCAAGAGGCACAGAGAACTCCCTTCAGACATAACTTGAATCGATCTTCTGCCCGACATATCATAGTGAAACTGGCAAAATACAAGGATAAAGAGAAAATTTTGAAAGCAGCTAGAGATAAACGTGCTCTAACATATAAAGGGAGACCTATAAGACTTGTGACCGATCTCTCTACTGAAACTTGGCAGGCCAGAAAGGAATGGCAGGAAATCTTCCATGTGATGAACAGAAAAAATATGCAGCCAAGAATCCTTTATCCAGCAAATCTGTCATTTAGAATAGAAGGAGAGATAAAGATCTTCCCAAACAAACAAAAACTGAAGGAATTCGTCACCACTAAACCAGCCCTACAAGAGATCCTAAGGGGGATCCTGTGAGACAAAGTACCAGCGATATTGCTACAAGCATGAAACCTACAGACATCACAATGACTCTAAACCCATATCTTTCTATAATAACACTGAATGTAAATGGACTAAATGCACCAACCAAAAGACATAGGGTATCAGAATGGATGAAAAAACAAGACCTATCTATTTGCTGTCTACAAGAGACTCATTTTAGACCTTAGGACACCTTCAGATTGAGAGTGAGGGGATGGAGAACTATGTATCATGCTACTGGAAGTCAAAAGAAAGCTGGTGTAGCCATACTTATATCAGACAAACTAGACTTTAAAGGCTGTAACAAGAGATGAAGAAGGGCATTATAGAATAATTACAGGGTCTATCCATCAGGAAGAGCTAACAATTATAAATGTCTATGCGCCGAATACGGGAGCCCCCAAATATATAAAACAATTACTCACAAACATAAGCAACCTTATTGATAAGAATGTGGTAATTGCAGGGGACTTTAACACTCCACTTACAGAAATGGATAGATCATCTAGACACACGGTCAATAAAGAAACAAGGGCCCCAAATGGTACATTGGATCAGATGGACTTCACAGATATATTTAGAACTCTGCATCCCAAGCAACAGAATATACTTTGTTCTCGAGTGCACATGGAACATTCTCCAAGATAGATCACATACTGGGTCACAAAACAGCCCTTCATAAGTTTATAAGAATTGAAATCATACCATGCATACTTTCAGACCACAATGCTATGAAGCTTAAAAATCAACCACAGGAAAAAGTCTGGAAAACCTCCAAAAGCATGGAGGTTAAAGAACACCCTACTAAAGAATAAGTGGGTCAACCAGGCAATTAGAGAAGAAATTAAAAAATATATAGAAACAAACGAAAATGAAAATACAACAATCCAAATGCTTTGGGATGCAGCAAAGGCAGTCCTGAGAGGAAAATACATTGCAATCCAGGCCTATCTCAAGAAACAAGAAAAACCCCAAATACAAAATCTAACAGCACACCTAAAGGAAATAGAAACAGAACAGCAAAGACAGCCTAAACCCAGCAAAAGAAGAGAAATAATAAAGATCAGAGCAGAAATAAACAATATAGAATCTAAAAAAACTGTAGAGCAGATCAACGAAAACAAGAGGTGGTTTTTTGAAAAAATAAACAAAATTGATAAACCTCTAGCCAGGCTTCTCAAAAAGAAAAGGGAGATGATCCAAATAGATAAAATCATGAATGAAAATGGAATTATTACAACCAATCCCTCAGAGATACAAACAACTATCAGGGAATACTATGAAAAATTCTATGCCAACAGTCTGGACAACCTGGAAGAAATGGACAAATTCCTAAACACCCACACACTTCCAAAACTCAATCAGGAGGAAATAGAAAGCTTGAACAGACCCATAACCAGCGAAGAAATTGAATCATCAAAAATCTCCCAACAAATAAGAGTCCAGGACCAGATGGCTTCCCAGGGGAGTTCTACCAGACGTTGAAAGCAGAGATAATATCTATCCTTCTCAAGCTGTTCCAAAAAATAGAAAGGGAAGGAAAACTTCCAGACTCATTGAATGAAGCCAGTATTCCTTTGATTCCTAAACCAGACAGAGACCCAGTAAAAAAAAGAGAACTACAGGCCAATATCCCTGATGAATATGGATGCAAAAATTCTCAATAAGATACTAGCAAATCGAACTCAACAGCATATAAAAAGAATTATTCACCATGATCAAGTGGGATTCATTCCTGGGCTGCAGGGCTGGTTCAACATTCGCAAATCAATCAACGTGATACATCACATTAATAAAAGAAAAGATAAGAACCATATGATCCTGTCAATCGATGCAGAAAAGACATTTCACAAAATTCAGCAATCTTTCTTAATAAAAACCCTCGAGAAAGTCAGGATAGAAGGATCATACTTAAACATCATAAAAGCCATTTATGAAAAGCCCACAGCTAACATCATCCTCAATGGGGAAAAACTGAGAGCTTTTTCCCTGAGATCAGGAACACGACAGGGATGTCCACTCTCACCGCTGTTGTCTAACATAGTGCTGGAAGTTCTAGCATCAGCAATCAGACAACAAAAGGAAATCAAAGGCATCAAAATTGGCAAAGATGAAGTTAAGCTTTCACTTTTCGCAGATGACATGACATTATACATGGAAAATCCGATAGACTCCACCAAAAGTCTGCTAGAACTGATACATGAATTTAACAAAGTTGCAGGATACAAAATCAATGTACAGAAATCAGTTGCATTCTTATACACTAATAATGAAGCAACAGAAAGACAAATAAAGAAACTGATCCCATTCACAATTGCACCAAGAAGCATAAAATACCTAGGGATAAATCTAACCAAAGTTGTAAAAGATCTGTATTCTGAAAACTATAGAAAGCTTATGAAGGAAATTGAAGAAGATATAAAGAAATGGAAAAACATTCCGTGCTCATGGATTGGAAGAATAAATATTGTCAAAATGTCAATACTACCCAAAGCTATCTACACATTCAATGCAATCCCAATCAAAATTGCACCAGCATTCTTCGCGAAACTAGAACAAGCAATCCTAAAATTCATATGGAACCACAAAAGGCCCCGAATAGCCAAAGTAATTTTGAAGAAGACCAAAGCAGGAGGCATCACAATCCCAGACTTTAGCCTCTACTACAAAGCTGTCATCATCAAGACAGCATGGTATTGGCACAAAAACAGACACATAGACCAATGGAATAGAATAGAAACCTCAGATCTAGACCCACAAACGTATGGCCAACTCATCTTTGACAAAGCAGGAAAGAACATGCAGTGGAAAAAAGACAGTCTCTTTAACAAATGGTGCTGGGAGAACTGGACAGCAACATGCAGAAGGTTGAAACTAGACCACTTTCTCACA
>NW_024412415.1:17896485-17948996 GCF_014898765.1 Herpailurus yagouaroundi | reverse complement strand
TATACCATACACAAAAATAAACTCAAAATGGATTAAAGAGTTAAACATGAGAACTGAAAACATAAAATTCCTAGAAGAAAACATAGGCAGTAATTTCTTTCTCTGCACTGAGAGTGCCGAGCCCGATGCGGGGCTCGAACTCATCAACTGTGAAATCGTGACCTGAGCCGGATGCAGAGTTGGATTCTTAACTGACTAAGAATGGAATTGTTTTCTTAATTTCTCTTTCTGCTGCTTCACTATTAGTGTATAGAAATGCAATAGATTTCTGTATATTAAGTTTGTATCCTGCAACTTTACTGAATTCATTTATCAGTTCTAGTTTTTTTGCTAGAGTCTTTAGGGTTTTCTATATATACTCTCATGTCATCTGTAAATAGTGACAGTTTAACTTCTTTCTTACAATTTGGACGCCTTTTCTTTCTTTTTCTTGTCTGATTGCTGTAGCTGGGACTTCCAGTACTATGTTGAGTAAAAAGGTTGAGAGTGGACATCCTGTCTTGTTCCTGATCTTAGAGGAAAAACTCTCAGTTTTACACCTTTGAATATGATGTTAGCTGTACGTTTTTCACTTATGACCTTAATTATGTTGTGGTATGTTCCCTCTAAGCCTACTTTGTTGAGAGTTTTTATCATGAATAGATGTTGAAGACTGTCAAATGCTTTTTCTTCATCTACTGAGATGATCATAAGCTTTTCCTCCTCTCTCTTGTTAATGTCAGGTATCATATTGATTGGCTTGTGAATATTGAACCACCCTGATCTCTGGAATAAATCCTACTTGATCATGATTTTTTCAAATATATTGTTGGATTCAGTTTCAGTTTGCTAATATTTTGTTGAGGATTTTTGCATCTGTGTTTATCAGAGATATTGGCCTGTGGTTTTCTTTTTTTGTAGTGCCTTTATCTAGTTTTGGTATCAGGATAATGCTAGTTTTGTAGAATGAATTTGGAGCTTTCCTTCCTCTTCTATTTTTTGGAACAGTTGGAGAAGAATAGGTATTAACTCTTCTTTAAATAGTTGGTAGAATTCTCCTGTGAATCCATCTGGCCCTGGATTTTTGTCTTTTGGGATTTTTTGTTTATTATTATTATTACTAACTCAATTTCATTACTAGTAACCAGTCTGTTCAAATTTTCTTTTTTCTTAATTTCTTTATTAAAAGTTTTTTTTATGTTTATTTTTGAGAGACAGAGACAGAGTGCAAGTGGGGAGGGGCAGAGAGAGAGGGAGACACAGAATCTGAAGCAGTCTCCAGGTTCTGAACTGTCAGCACAGAGCCCAACCCATGGACTATGACATCATGACCCGAGCTGAAGTCAGACGCTTAACCGACTGAACCACCCAGGCACCCTTGTTCACATTTTCTACTTCTTCCTGACTCTGTTTTGGAAAGTTATATGTTTCTCAGAATTTATCCATTTCTTCTAGATTATCCAATTCATTAGCATATAATTTTTCATAACATCCTCTTAAAATCCTTTGTGTTTTTCTGGTGTCAGTTTTTATTTCTTCTCCTTCATTTCTGATTTTATTTGAATTTTGTCTTTCTTTTTTTTTTTTTAATGAGTGAGGCTAAAGGTTTATCAATTTTGTTGATCTTTTCAGAGAACGAGCTCCTGGTTTCATCAATGTGTTCTATTGTTTTTTTAGTCTCTATGTCATTTACTTCTTCTCTAATTTTTATTATTTCCTTCCTTCTACTGGCTTTGGACTTTGTTCTTTTTCTAGTTCCTTTAGGTATAAGATTAAGTTGTTTATTTGAGCTATTTCTTCATTCTTGAGGTATGCCTGTATTGCTATAATTTTCCCTCTTAGAATAGTTTTTGCTGTATCCCAACAATTTTGGCCTGTTGTGTTCTATTTTCATTTGTTTCCATGTATTTTTTAATTTCCTCTTTGATTCCTTAGTTGACCCATCCATTAAATATAGTAGCCTTTTTTTTAGCCTCCATGTGTTCTTTCCAGATTTTTTCTTATGATTGATTTCTAGCTTCATACCATTGTGCTTGGAAAAGATGAATGATATTATTTCAGTCTTTCTGAATTTACTGAGACTTGTTTAGTGGCCAGCATGTGATTTGTTCTGGAGAATGTTCTTTGTGCACTTGAAAACAATGTATATTCCACTGTTTTTGAATGGAATATTCTGAATATATATGTTAGGTCTGTCTCGTCCGATGTGTTATTCAAAGCCATTGTCGGTTCATTTTCTGCCTGGATGATCTATCCATTGATTTAAGTGGGGTGTTAAAAGTCCCATATTATTATTATATTACTGTCAATTTCTTCCTTTATGTCTGTTAATAGTTGCTTTATTTATTGAGGTGCTCCTATGTAGGTGCATAGATATTTACAATTGTTATATCTTCTTGTTGTTTGTTTTCCTTTGTCATTATGTAATGTCCTTCTTTGTTTCATTAGTCTTTGTTTTATTTTTATTTTTTTTTTCAACGTTTATTTATTTTGGGGACAGAGAGAGACAGAGCATGAACGGGGGAGGGGCAGAGAGAGAGGGAGACACAGAATCGGAAACAGGCTCCAGGCTCTGAGCCATCAGCCCAGAGCCCGACGCGGGGCTCGAACTCACGGACCGCGAGATCGTGACCTGGCTGAAGCCGGACGCCCAACCGACTGCGCCACCCAGGCGCCCCTGTCTTTGTTTTATTTTTAAAAATTTTTTAAGTTTATTTATTTATTTTGAGAGAAAGAGAGTGCGAGGAATACAGGCAGAGAGAGGGGGGAGAACGCAGAACCCGATGCAGGGCTCGAACTCACAAACCGTGAGATCATGGCCTGAGCTGAGATCAGGAGTTGGACACTTAACCAACTGAGCCACCCAGGTGCCCTTCTTTGTTTTAAACTCTATTTTGTGCAATGTAAGGATTGCTAGTCTGATGTCTTTCTTAACTAGATGGGTGTACTCCAACAGTTGGCTCTAAGAGGAAGCTCCTATTATTTCTCATTGGTTATCATTTTTATTTTTAATCAGCAATGAGGAAAGTCAGGGATACTAATTAATGATAGAGTTGAGATGAACTGCATATCATATTAAACATCCTCTTCTAATTGACTTGGTGGTCATGGGAGTGGAACAGAGAACCTTCTGAATGGGTAGAAATTCCTATCTTTTCAGTCTCAGTGGTGCTTGCATGAGCTGCTGTACATGAGTAGAACTTCAGTGAGCAGCTGAGCCTCATAGCTGTGAGCTTTACACACCTCACTGTACCTCCTTCACACTCCTGTTTTAACAGATGCCAAAAGAAAAAGCTTTCAGTAGTAAATGTTTCCTACTTTGAATAAACCACAAGGTGAAAACAATACAACTTCAATACTTTGACTAAGGTTTCTTAACAAGTCATAAAAGGATCCTTAGTTTATTCATTCATATCTATTTAGCAAACCTTAGTAGGTGCCCACCACCCACATTGCCAGATACCACCGGTTCTGGGGGTGGACTTGCTGACACTGTCCTGTGTTCTCAGGCCCTTCATGGAAACCATCTGTGATTGAACAGCGGGGGAAGCTGAGAGCTCAGAGCAGGAGGGGTGGTCACAAACTTGCTGCAAAGGGCTGCCTGAGTCAGCCTTGGAGGGGGAGGGTGTTGCCAGTGAAGTGTGAGGGCAGCCCAGTGGGAGGCAGGCAGCTGACAGGTGGGCAGGGCCAGATCACAGGACCCCCTGAATGGGCTGACCCAGAGAAGGGCAGAGAGCCTTTGCAAGGGCTGCATCAGATTTTGGGTTTCTTTTTTTTTTTTTTTTTTAATGTTTGTTTATTTTTAGAGAGCATGAGTGGGGACGGAGGGGGAGAAAGAGAATCCCAAGCAGGCTCTGCTCTGTCGGCACAGAGCCCCACACGGGGTGGGGGCTCGATCTCACGAACGGTGAGGTAATGGCCTGAGCCAAAATCAAGGGTCAGACACTTAACCAATGGAGCCATCCAGGAGCCCTGATTTGGGTTTCTTTTAATGAGGAGAGCCTCTGAGTCAGATTAAAGCCTTCCATGGCCCACCATAGCTTCAGCTGACTGAGGTCAGCAGGGGATGCGAGGCTTGTAGCAGGGAGACCAGGTGACTAGGTAACTTTCATTGCTGACCAGAGGATGCAGCGTTTGCACCTGTTGCTTACCACCAGGATTCTCAAGGAGCTGTACGGTAGGGGGTGCTGTGGCCTGGGCTGGCTGCAGTGGCCAGAACCAGAGGTCTTTGGGCCTGAGGAGCAAGCCACTTAAAGCCACACAGGATGTTGAGTCTGGATGAAGGAGAGCTCAGAGGGAGGCAAGAACAGTGAGTCTTCGGGCATCTGAAGTCCCTCGGGTTGTGTCCCATCACCCTCGCTTTGTGTGGCCACGGGTGCTGGAAGTGGGGATTAAATGGGGCATCTGTAAGGTAGAAAGTGCTTTCCTCCTAACAAGCAGCTAGCAGCAGGTAGAGAAGGTCCTGCTGGCTATTCCTGTGGGGATGCAATCTGGATGACAGAGCAACGTAAGGTCTTGGCTCAGAGTCAGACAGCTGAGATCAAATCCTGGCTTCACTGTATTCTAACCGGCCAGTCCTAACAAGGTTTTATTCTGTTTTGTTTTTCTTACCTGCAAGTGAGAATGGTAGTGAATTCCTCCCTCATAAGGGTTTCTGAGGGTTAAATGAGGTGATTTGTATAAAATACTTAGTATGGCTCCTGGTAAATATCAATAAATTTTAGGTTTTATCACTTTATTATTTATTATTATTAATATTTACACAAAGCTTCCTGGGTGACTCAGATGCATGGCCTGGTTGGGGTACCTTAATGAACCTTAAGCTTCCTTATATTTTGGGGATCAAGGATGGAAAAAGAAAAACTCAAGGAGCTGGTACAAGACTATGGTGTTAAACCTACAAAATCTCTACATTCCAGAATAAATGACTGACAGCAAGTTAGAGGTTCTGTTTAGTGCACTTGTCGTGATGACCATTGGGCTTTTAAATTCCATTTTTACTTATAATGAAGATCACAAACATAATAAAAGTATTTTTAAATATTTTTTTTTACTATTAAGGATTTACTCCTAACTTTTAAAAAACTATTAATTTCTTTGATTGAAGAATATGGTATCGAAAATTCCCAAATTAAAGAGCTAGAGTGAGGTAATTGTTTAAAGCAGATTGTTTGGATGCCCCAAAGAAGATGAAGGTTATTGGCCCTTTCCTATAGGACAGGAATGGATGTGGGCCAGAAGGGATGAAAGGGAATTGTAGCATATTGTACGTGTAAGCACCCAAATTAAGACCCTGGGTCTTAGACCCAGTCTTAAGACCACAAGTCTTGTGTGCTCATAAGTTACTTTTACGAGCCTATGTCATCTTGTCGGGTGTACCTGGGCCTCGTAAAGGAAGCCAAGGAGGATTGAGTCCCGTGGACAGCTGCAGGGGCTTGGCAGCCTTGGAGATTCCCCAAATTTGAGAGCTGCCCCTGAGTGGGAGCTCTGATGAGGGCCTTGGAGGCCACACCCAAGAAACTTGAACTCTCAGAACCCACCCAGCTCTTGCTCCCGGGAAGAGCTCCGAAGTGACTTCTGGCTGCAAGGAGAGTCTAGGCCTCCCCACACTGCCTGGCAGAAAACGCGCTCCAAGATAGTACAGGTGGAGGGTGCGAGGCTAGGGTGGGAATAGATTCTGCTCCTCTCCTAATTGCAGAGAAAAGATATTCTTTTTTTTTTTTTTAACAAAATTTATTGTCAAATTGGTTTCCATACAACACCCAGTGCTCATCCTGACAGGTGCCCTCCTCAATGCCCACCCTCCCCTCATCTACCCTCCCCTCCCTCCCACCACCCATCAACCCTCAGTTTATTCTCAGTTTTTAAGAGTATCTTATGATTTGGCTCCCTCTCTCTCTCTTTTTTTTTCTTCCCCTCCCCCATGGTCTTCTGTCAAGTTTCTCAGGATCCACATAAGAGTGAGAACACATGGTATCTGTCTTTCTCTGTATGACTTATTTCACTTGGCATAACACTCTCCAGTTCCATCCATGTTGCTACAAAAGGCCACATTTCATTCTTTCTCATTGCCAAGTAGTATTCCATTGTGTATATAAACCACAATTTTTTTTTTAATTTTTTTTTCAACGTTTATTTATTTTTGGGACAGAGAGAGATAGAGCATGAGCGGGGGAGGGGCAGAGAGAGGGAGACACAGAATCGGAAACAGGCTCCAGGCTCTGAGCCATCAGCGCAGAGCCTGACGCGGGGCTCGAACTCACGGACCGTGAGATCGTGACCTGGCTGAAGTCGGACGCTTAACCGACTGCGCCACCCAGGCGCCCCCACAATTTCTTTTTAAGTGCTAGGCCCAGGGTATAAGAGAAAAGGGAAGAGAACAGGAAGCAAGGAGAGGAGGCGAGAACACCACCAGCAGAAGGAATTTGGGGGTGCAGTGCGGTCAGTGGGTGCACTGTATGCTGGCAGTTCCTAAAGCCTGGAGCCCATTTGCTTTCCTCAGCCATCAGTAATTTCCACCCACGGAAGGCTCTCTATGTGGGCACTTTCACTGCAAGAGCCACTTCCTGTGTTGTCTTGTCACCTCATTCAGGCCCTGGGAGCAGCAGGAAGGTAGGGCTTGGGAGGCTGTGCTATCCAGAGCTTAGCCCTTGTGGATCCCCCAACCTTTGGCTGCTCAGGACAAGCTTCCCCGGGCCCTGCAGTATGGGCAGCTGGGTCTGAGAGGCTGTGATCCTGGGATCTCTGCTGCCTTTCTCCCAGCCACACGAGGCTATGCTCAGCTAGAGCCCAAGCCTCACACACACTGGCTGTGACGAAAGTTAAAACCCTAACACCCCTCACCCCAGGTACTGCAGGGTTCCTCTCGCAGTATAGGCCGGCCTGTGTACTTGTAAGTACACTTATCAGACGCTGCTTGAGGGGTGCTGCACTGGTCTTAGATTTCCCTAAAATATGCCTTTGATCTTACCCTCTTGCTTCCCACAGCTCGGTCTGGCCTACAGGCTGAAGTCCTCACTCTATACCAGGCATACCTCTCCTTTGGTGCAGAGATAGGCTTTCACCTGCATGCCCTCCGTCCCCTCCCCTTCACCTGGTCAGCTCTCACTCATCCTTGAAGATCAGCTCAGATGTTGCCAGAATGGGTTGATTGCCCCTCCCATGGGCCTGCCTGTACCTCAGCACTTCTCACTCCATTGTGAGTCCTCATCGTCTTGTCTGCCGAGATCCTCGGAAAAACTTGCTATCCAGCAATGTCAAGCTTATTAGACCTAGCGCAGCAAGGGAGAACCCCAAGTTGACAAAATCTCCATAGCATCTCAAAATGAAGAAATCAGGGAAGGATACTTGGAGAGTTTTGGGGTCCAAGCTGGGTGATTTTAAGGTGGGTCTCTCCAGGTAGGAGACTGGTTATAGCATTGATAGCTTTGGGTTGGTGAGCCCCACAAAGTAAGAGTCTTGAAGTGAGTCTTGTTGAGCAAGCTGTTAGTCTTGATAAATAAGTTGTTGAGTTGGTTTACAGTCTTATCTTGCAGGAGCAGGTATTTCCTGAAGCAAGCAGCTAGGTTGTTTTTACTTGGTGTCAGTATTGTCGAACATAGCCCGGGGAAAGTCTTCCTGGTCTCAGAATTGTTTACCACAGGGGTAGGGAATTAGTTTGGTGTCAGTTCTTATGGCCAAGTCTGTTGAACTGAGCTCCAGGAGAGCAGAGACCAAAATATAATCTTTGTGCAAACCCTGATCAATGCCTGTTAACACAGCACCTGGACGTCATAAGCACACAGCTAATGCTTATTCAATCCATGAGTGCATGAGTGTGGCCTCATCAGTGGCCCTAGGACCTTCTCGGGCAGCACCCTGCTCTGGAAAGAAGCAGCCACAGGAGAATGTGTCTAAGAAAATGCTGCCTGACCCTAACTGCTCCGGGTGGGGTCCAGTGATTAGCATTGGTATGACCTCAGATTTTGTGAGAACTGTGGTTCTCAACACCCCCCCTCAGTGCAAATTAACCTGCATCACGGTGGCTGGGGAGCAGTTGGTGTCTGAGAAGCAGTTGGAGCATCCGGCCTGCTTGTGGGAGGCGCTCCAAGTGCTGTTCTACAGCTACTCACGGAGCACTTCCTGCATGCCAGCAGGCACACAGCCCTGCAGATACAGCGCAGAGGCCTTCCGAATTTCCTGCTCTGGAGGGTGCATAAACACACATCTCAAGGACACTGAGACTGTCAAAAATGACCTTTTTTCCCCTCAGTATAGGAGAAATATTTCTATGCTTGAATCCACATATAGCGAGGCATGTGTCCATGTGTGTTCAAGGAGGCTCCTTCCCCCCTCCACCCACCCCCCATCCAGCTGTAAGCATCTGATTGACTTCCCCTGACAGAAGTCATAATAACAACGCTCTTCCTGTCCTTTTCTGTGGACAGATCCTGACGGCGAGCGGCGATGGCACATGTGCCCTGTGGGACGTGGAGAGCGGACAGCTGCTGCAGAGTTTCCATGGGCACGGGGCCGATGTGCTCTGCTTGGACCTGGCCCCCTCAGAAACAGGCAACACCTTCGTGTCTGGGGTAAACACCCAAGGAAAATCCCCAGGGGCCCTTTTCTCCACAGGAGGCTTATGCTGGCAATTTTGGGGACTGGATCAGACACTTCTCTAGAAGGGGCTGCAGGAATTGTCCTCAGCTCACTTCCACACCCCTGTCTCCCACAGCACTGGCACTGCTTGAGCGGCAGTGACAGTGCTGGGCTGTGAGGGTCTCCTGCTGCTGACATTCAGTCTACAGAGGGATCTGGAATGTTCTCCTAGATGAGCAGTAGGTGGAAGAGTTGACCATGTGTTATACATATGTCAGGGGCGAATAAGAACAGAGAACTGAGCAGGCCAACCTGCCTCAGGTCCTGTCTCACTTTAGTCAGGACACTGGTGAGAGAGGACAGTGCTGGACACACCACTGCATGGTGTCTGTAGCTGGAAGACATAAGGGCCCTTTGCTCCAAGCTGCCCGTATGTTAGCTCGGGGCATCAGGTAAGGGCTGTGAGGCCTGGAATCGGCAGGGACCCCATTTTCTTTTTGGGTATTTGGCCAACTGTGTATGTTTCATTTCTGTGCCTTTAACTATATTTATCCCTCCTCAACTACACTGTCTTTTCAAATTGTTGTATCACTGTAGATTATATTGTCTCAGGGCAGTAAACTCCCTCTGGTTTAGTGTCCTCAAAAGATTGGAAGACACTCCTGATTGCTTTGCCCACATTCTCATTAAAGATAATCAGAGTGCTGAACCCCCACAGTGGGTATTCCTGAGATGCCCGTTCTGGTACTTCATCGCACTCTTTTCTCTGAGTTGAAACCAGCAACTTAAATACCAACTTTAAGCCATTACTTATTATTTGGTCATTGACAGTCTACATTGTACTACCCAAGCTTGATAACAGGGTTGCTCTGCAGGAATTTGTCAAATGCTCCTAGAACCATGATAGTATAATGTGAAAACCTCATGTTTATGAATCTCTGGGCCATGTTGGCAACCCAGAGAGAGTGTTTACAGGTATTGAGGCAGAAGCCCAGGATGGTGAGTTGCTAGAGATACCCAACTAACTGCTGGCAAGGTCATGACTCCAGCAGCATGCTGCAGAGGTATAGACGGCCCAGCTCCACCTTTGCTCAGGGCTGCCCCATACACCTGAGATGAAGCTGGGCGGTCCCACTGTGCACCCACTGTATGCCTGCCCTCCCCTTGGGCTGAGAGGCAGAGATACAGAGGAAGGAGGAAGGGGAAAACAGAACAAAGAGAGAAATGCCCAGGAGGAAAGCAAGAAGGAGGCTCTGGAGGGTTTACACCAACTTGGGAAGGTGCAAAAGAAGAAAACATGCTGAAAGAGAAATCTGGGTGCCTTCCGTTGCTCCCCCCACACTCTCAAGACCTGGTTCTGGCTTTCTAAGGGCTTATCAGTTGAGGAAAGCTAGTCTCAGAAAAGCATGTTGTCAGCCATTTACCAATGGAAAGGAAATGGCTCTGTTACATAACAGGAACTCATGCCCATCTGTAGACAGTCCTTGCACTGGCCATAACTCTGGATAACTTTGCATTTGTAGGGATGTGACAAGAAAGCCATGGTGTGGGACATGCGCTCTGGCCAGTGCGTGCAGGCCTTTGAAACACACGAATCCGACATCAACAGTGTCCGGTCAGTGAGTAGAATGTTCACATAACTTCTCTGTTCTGCTGGTAATCCCTGGCCTGGGGTTCCTGCTCAGCCCAGGAACCACCTCCAGACTCAGTTTACCTGGCTGAGAGAGGTCTCTCCAGCAAGAATGGCTGATTTGTGGTGGCACTGAACAGCGTGCCAGATCGCTTGGATATTTTTAATTTAATGGCAGTAGGAGCAATTGATATTATCCTCCCTAAACAGTCAGTATTTCCCATTCATTTATTCAGCAAATATTTATTGAGACTTACATGCTAGACATTGTTCCAGAGACAAGGTCTCTACTTCCCTGCAGGAGGCAAGACAAATACAAATAAACAAATGTACAACTTAATTTAAGCTAGTGATAAGTGTGTTATGAGAAAAGTAAAATAGGCAGATGGGATGGGATGGGTTATTACTTAGGATGATCAGGGAAGACCTCTCTGAGAAAGTGATGTTTGAAAGAGCCAAGGCTTGAGCTGGGGTGGTAAGATGAGATGTGGAGGACTTAACCACAGGCCAGGTAGGGGGTGGCTGACATTGCCTCTGTTTTGCCTTTAAGAGATCACTCCAGCTGCTGTTTGGAGAAGAGAGTGTAGGGAAGCAAGAATGGAAGTACTACGGCCAATTAGAAAGTTGTTGTGTGAGTCCAAGAAAGAGGTGATGGTGGCTGGAAGTAAAGAAGACATTGTGGAGACAGAAAGGTCCAGAATTGTGACATTTCTGAGATTTTACCCTAGCTGCAAGCTATCAATTTAGGCTGCCACAGTTTCAAGCATGCTGGTAGAAGACATGAGACTCCTGAGTGCAAGATTAAGGACAGTTTATTATTACTCCTAGCAATGGCATCAGCCAGGGTATCAGCTTTTTTGATGCTGGTTTCCTGAGCCCCAATTCCACAGGGTGAAATGGAGAGGGCCAGATGACACCTGCACAGGCCAGGGGTTGCATTACAGGAGAAGAACTCTGAGCTTGGGAACCCAAACCTTTTATACGGGTCAGTAAGCAGTGATCCATTTACTAAGACAGGGAAGACTGGAGGAAGTGCAGGTATGAGTCAGTCATTGCACATGGATGATGGAGTTCTGTTTGGGGATATTTACATTTGAGATGCCTGTATACAATGAAGTGGAGACATTGAGTAGGTAGGAATCTATGAACTGGTCCCAAGAGAGAGGTGAGGACTTGACATGTAAATTTGGAAGATGGCACTGTCAAGACGGTATTTGAAATATAATCACCCAAGAATCTTCATTATACTTAGTGAGAAAGCACTAGACTTGTTCTCCTAAAAAGCAAGAACAAGATAACAGTGCTTATTTACGTGAGCAATAGAAATGTTTGCAAGAATTTTCTAGCTCTTTGCCCTCAACTATAGGATAGAGATAAAGGGGAAAGACACTTACTTTTGGCAAATGTGCAGTGATTACCTAGAAAATCATAGAAAACTAATACAGATGGTAAATGAAGTTGGTAAGATGC
The DNA here is from genome assembly GCF_014898765.1 of Herpailurus yagouaroundi. Lineage (NCBI taxonomy): Eukaryota > Metazoa > Chordata > Mammalia > Carnivora > Felidae > Herpailurus > Herpailurus yagouaroundi. The sequence goes on along the minus strand of NW_024412415.1, from coordinate 17,937,340 downwards.
AGGATAGAATATAAAGCCACAAAATAAATTGAATCATTACATACTCACAAAATAAAGCTTTAAAATGCACATTCTCTCACCCATGCTGTTCCCCCTACCCTGACATCTCTTCCTCTAATATCCATTAGGTCTCAATTTAAACTTCCTTCTCCCCAGGAAGCCTGATTACTGAGAAGGCAATGAGTGTAACATTAATAACCATCATTTGCTGAATGCTTTTTATTTGGCACCATGCTCAGTTCTTTGCCTATACTATCTTATTGAATCTCCACAACAGGGAAAATGCATTATCATCCTCACTTTTCAAATGAGGAAACTGAGGCTGGGTGAGATGAAGTCCTTTGCCAGAGGTATCACATGTAGCAAGGGATCATTGCATAGATCTGAGCAAGGCTCTGGGTATCTGATTCCAGCATCTGTGTGGATAATCACTTTCTTATCTCTGAGCTGACCCAAGTCCCAGGAATGAGGTGTGTGATCAACGGAAACTACGGTTACAGGGGGCCTGTTCTGTGTTCACTGCCTGGTGCAGACACACGTATTATCTCAGTTACTCCTCACCCACACTATGCAAGGCCATTGTCACTGTCCCCTACTTATAGGGAAGAAAACTAGAGGTCAGTAGGCCAGCCAGATGAGCTTCCCTTTCTGGCCTCTGTAAAGAGTGGTCCTTGTGTCCCTAGAAGTGGAGATTCTGATTCCAATTCCATGGGCTTCACATGGAACAACCTTTCAGATGATTTCCAGATGATTCTGATGGACATTCAGAATTGGGAATCACCAGGGGTGCCTGGGTGGCTCAGTCGGTTGGGCGTCCAACTTTGGCTCAGGCCATGATCTCACTGTCCATGAGTTTGAGCCCCGCATCCAGCTCTGTGCTGACAGCTCGGAGCCTGGAGTCTGCTTTGGATTCTGTGTCTCCCTCTCTCTCTCTAGACCTCCCCCGCTCGCACGCTGTCTCTCCCTCTCTAAAAATAAGATAAAAAAAAAAAAAAAAAGAAGAATTGGGAATCACCACTCTAAATAAAGTGCTTTCTACTCAAACTTTGTCTCTACAGATACTACCCAAGTGGAGATGCCTTTGCTTCAGGATCAGATGATGCTACGGTATGTTTCCAAGTTAGAGAGCTTTTCCTATTTGAGAGAGAGATGCAGTGGTTTAATTTTATTTTTCAAAAAAACCTTTTTTTTTTATTACAGTAATGTGAATTCATTGAGGAAAAGTTGGAAGGGGGATTCAAATATCTTAATCTCCTAACCCAAGAAAAATCACAGTTGGGTGAATTCCTTTCTGTCTTTCTTATTTTTTAACAAAGTGCTTTATAATTTGCTTTTTTTTCATTTAGCAATAGACTGTGAACACTTTCGTGTGTCAGTAATTAACTTTTCTAAATTATATTTTCTTAGTGATTGAATAGTATTCCATGTTATTGACATGCTATAATGTACTTTAGTCAATTTTTGGACATTCAGGTCTTTCAGGGATTTTGTTTTCTGTTAAAAAATGCTGCTCTAAGTAAATATTTTTGGTACTTATTATTTCCTTAGAATTAATTCCCAGACATGAACTTGCTAAGTCAAAAATAGACCTACTTTTAAGGCTTTTGATACTGTCAAGTTATGTTGACCTATTTTTCTAGAGAAAAAAGTTTCCTTTGGTGCCCTCAAAATATGTAATATCTAAAAAAATAAAATAAAATAAATATGTAATATCTTATTATATTATAGTGAGTTTCATCTTAATTTGGTCCTATGGAAGAAAGTACAAAGGGGTAGATTGAATGTTTTAACAATAATAAAGATTTAAAACTTCCGTATGCCAAAAAATGTGTAACAAATTATAAGGGCATACATCTAGGAAAAATTCTTGCCACCTATATGACAGACCAAATTGAAATCTATTAGATATAAATGGGGTTGCATAATCAGTAAGATAATACCCTAATTTTAAAAAAAGAGGATACAATGCAGACTGTTTACAAAGCAGTACATCTGACATGGCAAGCACCTGAAAGTGTTTTCAGACCACCTGTAACCCAATACATGCAAGTTTAAGTGATCATTGCTCATTTGGATTAGCAGTGAAATGCTGCATCGTGGAGGTGATGTGGTAAAGGAGCCTGGAGTTAGGACCATTGGTACCACCCTTACAGAGGACAGTTTTGCCATACAAATCAAGAGCTTTTGTAACATCTCTACCCTTTGATCTGGTCATACTATTTCTTGGAAACAGTTTTATTCTAAGGACTCTATTCCTTAACTATTATAAGGGAAACATCAGAGATGTGCATAAAGATTTTTACAGAAGAATGATCATCAAGGGGCACCTGGGTAGCTCAGTTGGTTAAGCATCCAACTCTTGATTTCTGCTCAGGTCATGATCTCACAGTTTGTGAGTTTGAACCCCACATGGGGCTCCTTGTTAACAGTGCAGAGCCTGCTTGGGATTCTCCCTGCCTCTCCCCTGCTCGTGCATTCTCTCTCCACCTCTCTCTCTCTATCAAAAATAAAGAAACTTAAAAAAAAAAGAATGGTCATTAACCTTTTATTTATAAAAGAGAAAAATTAGATAACAATCAAAAGGCATGGTTAAACATATTCTGATACATCCACATGAGGAATATGCAACAACCATGTTAGTCATGTGGTTTTGAAGATTATTTAATGATATGAGAAAAAAAAACTCATAACCTAATGTTAATAGAATTATGAGATACCCATTCCATTTAAATACACACACAAAATGGAAATAAGACTGAAGGAAATAGCCTAGATGTTAGTAAATACTTCCAGGATTTGGGGTGGTTTTTATTTCCTTCTTTAGGCATTTCTGCATTTTTCTGTATTTTCTACAATGAATATGTATCCTTTATCAGAAAAAAAGAAGGGTTTCATTTTTGCTTTTGTACCCCAAAAGTCTTCTGTATTTGCTGTTTCTTTGAATCTGTACTGATCCATGCAGATTATTAGGAATCAGAATTAAGGGAGAAACTACTAGGGGAGAAAACTGGAGATATTTCCCTTATCCCTCAAACTACACAAGCCACCAGCACCTGCATATAGCCCTGTGGTCATCTCTTCACCAACCCAGAGCCAGAAATAAGTGCTTCTTTATCTTCTTTGTCACACCAGTGTCGCCTCTACGACCTCCGGGCAGACAGGGAGGTCGCCATCTATTCCAAAGAGAGTATCATATTTGGAGCATCCAGTGTGGACTTCTCCCTCAGTGGTAAGATTTTATTTCAGAAACATTCCTGGGACTGTAAGACAGGACCTAAATGAAACCCAGCTCTCGATCCAGCTTTCAGCTGAACTTCCTATGAACCAGTTTGTTAAGCAATCTACATCTGCACCAGTTTTCTTCCACGACCCCCCACCCCACCTCACCCTACCTGAAGTGGCCTCCCCTATCCTGTTCATTTTAAGGGAGATGAAGGCTATGCCCACCTAATGCTGTTCTTTGAGACAATGCTGTATGAAACTTCCTATCTGTAGTGCCTTTAATTAGTCATTTCCTCCTCCGCCTTCCATTCTCCCCTTCATACCTTCAGAGGTGGAGGGGGTGAAGCAGCAGTCCCTTTCTCAATGCCCCAAAGCTCATGGCTCCTCTGACCTCACTGCTGGGGAGGCTGCTAGTGAAAGAGCAGCACTGATAGGACCATTCAGTTTCCCCAGACACAGCCCCCATTCTGCATCCGTGCTTTTATGCGTGCATGCTGCTATGCTGCCTACGGTATCTTTTGCCTCCCTTCTCTGCCTGGTGAACTCCTACTCAGCCCTCATGAGCCAACTCATGTCCTTCCTCTGCAGTGCCCTCCTTGATCCCCCTTCCTCCATGGTCACACAGCACTTCACACACAGCTAAGCACTTCCATTACAGCCCTTATCATCTAGTGCTACCATGTGTTAATTTAGGTGTTTGTCTGCCTGCCTGCCTGCCTGCCTACCACCACCACCACCATCCACAAGGGGCAGCAACTTCTCTGAATCCCCAGGGCAAAGCACATTGCCTGGCACATAGCGGGCACTAAATCACTGTTGAATGAATGGGCAAGTGACTGCATGAGTGAGTCAGTGAAAAGTCATGAAAAGAAAAACAAAGGGAGGAACTGGTTCAGTAACCATCATGTCCTTCTACTTTGAGGTCGCCTGCTGTTTGCTGGATACAATGATTATACCATCAATGTCTGGGATGTTCTCAAGGGGTCCAGAGTCTCCATCCTGTTTGGACATGAAAACCGCGTTAGCACTCTACGAGTTTCCCCCGACGGGACTGCTTTCTGCTCAGGGTCATGGGATCATACCCTAAGAGTAAGAGAGCAGCTCTTCTATTTTACTGTGTGTGTGTGAGAGGAGAAGTCATTGGCCTTCTTAAAGCAGAGACTGAGGGTAATGTAGGCTGGGCTGTGTCAGCCAGAAAGAGCTCTAATTTCAGCTCTATGGCCACAGAAGGGATGAGTTGCCTGGGGAGATAGTGAATTCCCCCTCAGTGTAAGTGTTCAGGCATAGATTAAACTGTGTATCGGCATGTAACTGAGGTAATAATTGGGGTAGGTGATCCAAAAGATTCCCTCTGATCCTACAAGTAGGATTCTTCTGATTCTAGCCTTTGGCAAACCACAGAGTGCCCCCAATAGTTCAGGGTTCTTATCCCACGGTGACATAGCCCTGTGAGACCCACAGGGGGGCTTTAGGGGACCCATGAAGCTCTTGAAATTATATGTCATATTTCATGTGTGCCTGTTTTTCTGGTAAAAGTGTCCTCTTGGCTTTCATCAGATTCTCAAAGAGCTCTATGATTTTGTTGGATGTTGGCTCCCCAGAAATATCTCCAAAATAGGCCTATTCATAATGCAAAGCTAAATTTAAGGGACAAAGCACAAACGTGACAATCTTAGTGGCAGTCTTGGAAGGGGATACAAAGACAGATGTTTATGAGGTGCGGGGCTGGGGAGTCTGGTTTAAGACCAGATGCAGGGATTTAATTAGGATTGGACAAATTTGTGGCATAATAGTTTAAAGATTGCTGGACACAGTGTTGGGGGAGGAAGAGGATTTTGAAGACAGTCTTGAAAAGTAACCAATCATTTTTGATGCTCTGTGTTGGCCTGAGAGAGGCCTTCTCTAAAGAGAGTAGTTGAGTCATCTACTCTTAGGATAAGTACATTAAAGGATTTTTGTGAAGTTCCTAAAACAACAAAGTTTTCTGTGACTTTATCTTCCTGGGCAAGTTTCCTAAATTAGTAGTCATGTTAATGTACTCAATGTGGGTACAGATGGTTTTGGTACTTAGCCTAAGAGTTATAAGTCCCTAATAAGAAAGCACAGATGCCCTTCAGATGATTAACTAAGTGGGACTGGGGGAATAGGCCCAAAGAAGTACCTTTGAGTTACCAGGAGTAAGGTGTAATCCATCCAAGACATGTGAGTGCTTTATTTTGGATGTGGGGTGTGAGTGTGTGTGTGTGTGTGTGTGTTTAATGTTGATTTTCTCTCTTTAAACTCCAGTTTTGCAAGTCAATAACTACTAAGGGACTACAAATTATCTGTTTGTGTTCGTGTCTTTGCAGGTCTGGGCTTAATCGTCTCTTCACAATGCACACCTGAGAGTAGAATTTGAAATCATCACATGTAAACAGATCTTTCTTCTAGAGGATCTGAGGGCTACTGCAACTTAGCTTAAAGGAGCAACTCTATGGCTGAAGTTCACTCAGCGTCCCCAATATTACCATTAAAACTACCACCCTTGGAAAGATACTGGTGTGAGCCTCCAGCACTAGGACACCTTCAAGTACAGTGTCTTGCATTTTGAACACTTTTTAAAATTTATCCATTTTTAAGGTTATTCTAGTTATATAGTCTCATCTCATTCTATTACCAACAGGATTCAGCATTTAACATATCCTGTAGTACTTCCTTAAATGAAATTTGTTTTCAGAGCACTTTAAAATCTGATTCCTCTCAGTGTGCACTGTCTTTGGAACCTTCCTCTAGAAGTGCTGATCTTAATGCACTACATGGGGCAGACTGTACTGACTAGTCTGTGATAGAAGATTCCAATTCCAAATGTCATTGGAAAATAATCACTTTTTTAAGTTTATTTATTTATTTTGAGAGAGAGTATATGTGCATGCGTGGGGGAAAGGCAGAGAGAGAGGGAGAGAGAGAGAATCCCAAGAAGACTCTGTGCTGTCAGCACAGACCCCAATGCAGGGCTCGATCTCATGAACCTGTGAGATCGTGACCTGAGCCGAAATCAAGAGTTGGATGCTTAACCTACTGAGCTACCCAGGTGCCCCTGGACATAATCACTTTTTAAAAATTTTTTTATTGTAAAAATTTTTTTCAGTCTGGTAGTGTCTTTTTCAGATCAAACATTTCCATCTCTGTGAACAGTTCTAAATGAAGGAGAGATAGGCATTGAGTGGACAGGATGTTTGATTTATGAATTCTGTGATGATGCAATCACTTGGACAGGATATTTCCTGTCATTGAAGAGTAAAGCTGAATGCTGTTTGTGACACAAATGCTTCTCCGAGCAACCAGAACCTTTCTGTGCAGGAACACAAGACCGCAAACTTATTTAAAAACCTGTTAGTAATAGTAGATGTTCTAGAATTAATAGCATCCACTCAGGCTAAAGTAGATCATATCCATATAAAGTATATTCATATTTATTGCATTGAAAAAGTAATTACATATGCAAATTAACTGATAGGTCTTGAGTAATAATGTCTTTACTGCTCTTATATTGAGAAAAAAGAACATAAAAAAATACCTTGTCTTTATTTGAAATTCAGCGTTTCCTTCTGGAAGACACCAAGAATTTTTGTTACGGGATCCCTTTGTCCTTTTTTAAGGTGTTGAGGGCTCTTCTTTCATTCATAAACATGGCATGCATTACTTAATCAAACAGAAGGTCACCTCACACGCCAACAGTCATTCCCAGTGGAGGCCTGCCCTGGGGGTGGTCTGGGGTCCTGTGGTGCCCTTGGGCTTGTGTGCTGAGGGCCGTGGGTCATCCAGTCTCCTCTCTTGGCCCTGCTCCAGCCTGGCCCTTCTCCTAGTAGTAGTTCTGGCCCTGCTGTTCAGAGAGGCCCTCCCAGAGCTGGAGCAGGGCATGGCCATCAGACACGTCTGGCCCTGGGCCTCCTGCAAACATCAGGGCATGTGCCAGGCCCGCCCTCAAAGCTACTGGTTCAGGTATCATAATGGGCCAGTCAAAAATCAGCTAGGCTAGCTTTTCCATTAATTATTTTCAAGTAAATATAATGGTTAGATTCAGTCATTTGCCAAGCAAACATTTTACTGAGGGTTTTACTACACAGCAGGCCTTGGGGTAGAGAAAGAAATGTACAAGGCCCCTGCTTGACTCCAAAGAGCCCAGAATGAGCCACCTTCTCTCCCCTTGCCCAGTGGAATCCAGTCTGGGCAAGGGCTCAGGGAAATGGGCCTAGCCAGCTCCTGCCAGCTGATTAAGGGCCAGGCCCCTGAGTGTGTCTCACAGAATTCCCAAGCTGCACTCCCAGAACATCCCAGAGTTTGCTCCTGGTCTCCTAGTTATAGCATCCCCTTCCCTCTCTCCTACAGACCCTTTAGTGTCTCTGCACTCTGACCGGGACCTCCTAGAAGTGAAGGAATACAGGACAAAAGAAAAGTCATCTAGACTATGGGGAGGCAAATTCAAGGTTATGTTTGGAGAGGCAGAGAGCATCTTCAGTATATGTGCAAAAATGGCCCATAACTTTCCAATTAAAAAAGCTTTGGGGGACAAAAAACGATGAACGCATTCCCTAGAACACTCGCCTACCCACGTTGGCAGTAAACCACCACCCACGGTAAGTATTTGATTTCACAGTGGGTGTTGTTTAGTATTTATTAATGAAATACTTGGTTTGGAATATACCACACCATGTGGGGACTCCAGGGTAACTCCGGTAATAAATTGTATTTTGCATATTGAAAATAAGGCTGAGTGGAGTTTTTTAATCAGTTTTTCTTCTCTTTCCTTTTTTTTTTTTTTAAAGGATTTGGGGGCAAACTACCAAACCAGTTGTGGTGAAGGGTCCATATGGATGTACCCTTGGGTGTGCACAGCTAGAGAATGGTTAGGCAAGAAGGGTGGGTCAGGTAAGGAGGGGTGTGGTGATGGGCATTTATGGGAAATACCTGTGAACTGAAATCAAGGCAGCTGCTTTGGCGTGGGCTGCTGGCCTCGCAGAAGTGGGGCCCAGCTGCCAGCCCTCTTCTGGAATGAGCCAGAGACCAGAGGCAGGCGCTCCCTATCTACTTCCCTCTTTCACCCCTTGACCTCCTCCACACCTTCCCTAGATTACAAGTGGCTTAAAGGCAGCAAAAGGTCATAAAGGTGTTTGTGCCCCGGACTCTCACGGTTACTTGGCCAGCTGACTGGAAGGTGACACCACTGATACCAGGACCCATCTGTAAGTTAGATGGGGACAGCATGGTGACAAAGGGTGTGCACCTAGGTTCAGACCCAGCTGTACCTCTATCATAGGATACATGATACCTGAATTTCTCAGCCTCAGTTTCCTCATGTGTAGAATGGGAGAACACTAAAATATGTAAAGCACCTACCTCAGCCTTTGGCACATCTTCAACAACAGTTCCCTGTTTCCTCCATCTGTCCACCATCCTTCCTGCCCCACCACCCCTTCCTATCCCCTCTCTCTCTTCTCTTTTTCCCATGCCTACCCCCTGCCTCCATCTCCTCTGGTCCTCGCTATTTCCCTTCCCTTGCTTTTTCTTCACTTCAGCCCTCCCCCCATTTCCTCCCCTTCCTTAAGCAGCCCCCAATCATGTATCAAAGTAGTAATTATCATCCAGTAGAGATTCATCTGGGCCAGTGGTTCTTAAGGTATTTGGTCTTAATGATCCCTCTACATTTTTAAAAATTATTGAGTTTTGGTTATGTGGATTATATCTATTGTATCTATTATCATATTAGAAATTAAAACTGAGAAAATTGTAAAACACAAGAATACAGAAGCCCATATTCCATTGGTGATGCTTTTACCAGATAACAGTAGCCTCTGGATAACTCCCCAGAGAATGGGAGTCTTAAAAGACACAAATACAAAAAAAGAGTATAATTCTGAAAATAGGTTGGACCTTGGGGGGCCTCCTGAAAGGGTCTCAGGATTGGGCCTATACTTTGAAACAGCTGATGGGGCTAACGATCCCTTCTCAAGAACCACTGTGTGAGAACCCCCCCTGAGGGCAGTAAGGCCCTCACAGGAGCTTGGGAAAAAAGGAGGGCGAGGATGAGGATCATTGAAAGGAACTGGAGGAGAGGTCCTCAAAGGAGGTTCCAAAGGGGCACAGAGAGGCAGTTGGGAAAGGCTAGAGGCCAACTGGGGCCTGTGGAATGCTAAAAATCTTTTCAGATGAGGGCCACTTGGGATCCTGGGGTAATCCCAGTAGATAGGTTAAATTAACTGGGGTTGGAGTTGGGGCCGTATTGCTGCCAGCTGACTTCCTCCCAAGCCCTATAGAGCTGACTGAGCAGGGAGGTGTAGATCTGCATTTCCCAAATCTGCCTGCTGAGAGAAACCACGCAGGTCAATAGCAGGTTAAAAATATGGGTCCTAAAACTATAGATATAGTTTCTGGAGATCTGGACTGGGAAGGACTGCAGAGGGCCAGGGATTCGGATGAGGCAAGTTGGGGGAAAGCTCTCAGTGAATCTTTTTGTCTCTGTGGATCCTTTCCAAGAACACGAGGCTAAACCATTCACCCTTTCACCCGTGATAGGAGAAAATCAAGTCACTCTTTAAAGCGTAGCACAGACCCTTCATTCTCTAGATGGGACGTGGCTGGAGCTAGGCTGGCCTTCAGGACTGATCAGTCTCCAGAGTAGGCTGACTCACAGCCATTTCTGGTGAAAAAAATGAAATTAGTATGTTTGTGTCATTGTATAAAGGATGCAGACCCTCTCGTGAGGAGATGGGCTCAGGAATGATGCTCTAGTTAATTTAACTGCATAAATAAATACGAACAACTAAATATAAGTATGGTATGAACATTTATGCAAAGGTTGTGACAACCGAAAATGCCTATCTTTGAACCAAATACATCACTGGTGAATACTTAACGTTATTGTAAACCAGGAACCATGAACCAGAGGTCAACCCATCTGTGCTCCCCAGTAACAGGCATCTTCACACCCCTAGGTCTGTACCCAAGAGAAATGAAGACCTGCCCACACAGAAACTTGAACACAAATGTGCACAGTAGCCCAAAGTGGAACATCTCAAATGTTCAACAACTGAGGTATGGATGAATAAACTGCGGCATATCAATATGACGGGATATTACTCGGCCATAAAAAGGAATGAAGGGCTGACTCATGCCACAACATGGATAAACCTTGAAAACATTATGCTAAGCAAAAGAAGCCAGACATAAAGGACCATGCCGTATATGAGCCCATTTATGTGAAATATTCAGAATAGATAAATACACAGTGACAGAAAATAGATTGGTGGTCACTTAGGGCTCGGGTTGGGATGAATGGGTAGGGACTGCCAATGGGTATAGGATTTCCTTTGAGGTAAGGGAATTAGATAGTGATGTCTGCACAACTCTGGGAATATACTAAAAACCACTGAATTATATACTTTGAAAAGGGTGGACTTTATGGTATGTGAATTATATCACAGTTAAGCTGTTAAAAAATATATGGAAAAAATAGGTAGTCTGTAGCTATTTTCAGTATTTACAAAACAAAACAAAACAAAGAAACCAGATAGGTAAGGCTCACCAACATGTCACATTTTGATTTTTGGTTAAAAGTGGTTGGACGAGGGGCATCTGGGTGGCTTGGTTGGGTGTCCGACTTCAGTTCAGGTCATGATCTCAAGGTCCATGAGTTCGAGCCCCACGTTGGGTTCTGTGCTGTCAGTTCAGAGCCTGGAGCTTGCTTCGGATTCTGTGTCTCCTTCTCTCTCTGCCCCTCCCCCACTCATGCTCTGTTTCTATCAAAAAATGAATAAACGTTAAAAAAAATTAAAAGTGGTTGGACGAGTGAGCATGGGAAACCCTGGTTAGTTCGTATTAACAATAAAAATTTCTCTGTAAAGAACTTTTCCCATGTGCCAGGCACTGTGCTAAGCACCTTGCATGCACCAACTCATGTAATCCTTGTAACAGCCATATGGTGCAGGTAGGTTATTATTTGCATTTTTTAGATGGGGAAATTGAGCGTAGGAGAGTTGAATAAGTTGCTCATGGCTGCATAGCTTCTAAGTGGCAGAGCCCGAATTTTAACCAAATCTGACTGCAAACTGCCTCCTTGCATCCTGTGGATCAGAAATTCTGTGTAGAGGTTAATTCGTTCATTTTCTGTTTGGTTCAACTGATAATTATTAGGAGTCAACCAAGGCAGGGCCAGAAGATTTACCACTCACCCCCAAGCTACTCCTAATCTAAGAAAAAACTGTGCTTGCTGCTAAAATATAATGTTCAAAAAGGTAAAATCATGGATCTCTGGCAGATCAAATATGATCACACATCAAAACATTTATTTAACTCAATGAGGGAACCCCTAAGATGTCAAAAACAGTTTGAATCAGAGCTTGATGTACAGAGATTTATACTCCCTTCTCACAAAATTCATTTGGCTCACTATAAATAAATCATTGACGTTGGTACACCAGGCACCCAGCAATACTGCTGGCCAGCTGAACCTTTGTAGGGAGAATTCTATTGTTGCCATACTCTCTTCCTGTTCCCATAGCCTCTTTGTTCACAGACCCTAGAGCAAGCACTGTCATGGCTAGGTAAAGAAGCTCTCTGACATCCACAGACCACAGAATTTTGTCTAGCTGATTATTGAGTCTGCTCTGCAGTGGCTGCCCTTTTGGGGCGTTCATATGAGACATGAATATCTTCAGTCTGTACCCATCCAGAGGGATTTGGCCACATTATCTCTTTCCAAGATTTCCTTGTCACCAATCTTCCAATCCTGTTCTTTTCAAGGCCCTGATAATCCAGCCAAATCATTCAGCAACTGCCCAAGAATCAATGTAGATCTGTACTCTGGCCGTCTCTCACTCCAGACCTAGTGGACAATCAAATATCTGGCTTGAATCCCTGTCCACTGGGAGGATTTTCCTTTACCACTGTCTTCATAGTCACCCCTGAGTGGGGTTGTGATGCTACAGCTGTCCACTCTCATGTGGTACCAGCACATCATATAGACCCATCTGTAATGGGTCCCTCAGTCAACTGATCCTAAGCAATCCCTTGGAGGCCACAGGCATGGAATGAGGGAGGGGGCAAAGCAACAGGAGTTGGTGTTGTAGGACTCTGAGCCACCTGCTCATGCAATTTACTTGTACTTTATGGACCACCCTGAGTTCAGGCATATATATATTTACACATGATGACAGATTGCTGCTGTGTATGTCCAATGTATGTCTAGGTAGGTCAGACAACATTCACATGAGAGCTCAAGCTACATGGTCAGTACTGTGGTTAGCCATTCAACTTCTACCAAGGTCCAGTAGCAAGCCAGAACCTGCGTCTTGAAAGAGTAGCTACCTGCAGAAGAGGACATAGATTTGCTTTGAAAACCTAGAGGTCTGTGCTGTAATTCTCCTATTGGTGTTTGCTGGAGGCTACATACAGCATCCCTATTTGACACATTAAGTATCATGGGATCTATTGGATCATAAGACCCATGTGGTAGACCAGCTTGTACTATAGCCTGCATATGCTACAGAACCTTCTCTTGTCCTCCCCAATCCACTAGGCTGTATAGATGGGTTGAAGTCACACTCATATGTGGTGTATGTTGCCTCCAAAATCCAAAAGGACCTACCAGGTGTCGTACCTCTTTTTTCTTGTAAGTGATACAAGATGCAGGAAACTCATCTTTCACCCTGAACGGGATATTTCAACATACTCCAGACCACTGAACCCCCAGAATTTTCAATGAGGATACCAATTCTGGATCAGTCTGGGTTCAATCCGGAGAAAGAAGCCATACAGTATCATGAACAGAGAAAGGTTAATATAAGAAGTATTAACTAAAATATGGGATCGGAATAACGAGGAATTGACCAATAAAAAGTAAAGAGAATTCTATGCAATATAAGAACGGTAGGTACCAGAAGCAGCCACTATCCTGGAGCTGAGTACTGAACCAATCCCACTATAGTGATAATTAAACCCTACTGTGATGGCTTCTTTCTTTGTTTCATCACTAGGGTTCTTGAGAACAGGGACCACGTGCTTTGTTCTCCATTACATCTCCTGTGCTAACAGGCTTTGAATGAACAAATACAGCCAGCATTGGCACTCCAGCAGCCTGCAGGAGACTTATCCTTTTTCCTGCCGCATATGCCAGATCCAAAGAAAGGTATCTCCAACATACACCTGGGTGCTTCTGTCCAATAGGGAGATGCTGATAATCCTTGCAAGGGAGTCGTCAGTGGAGTGCTATGTGTAACCTTCGTCGATTTCTTCTTAAAATGAGGAGGCAAAAATCTAGCCCAACTTCCCAGACTGTCCCCTCCGGGTTCTTAGTCCCCAGGCCCAGAGCTAAACAGTAAGCCCAAAGAAGCCTCACTCTGTTTCTGATCGCTCTGCGAATGCGTGCACACCACTGGGCCTGGCCTTTGGGACCAGAACAGGTGCACACGGGATTCCCATCAAAGCCTCCTCTCCAGACCTAGAAAAACAACTGCCCGGCGGAATCCGGGAGGGGCGTGCCGGCTCCTCCCTGGGCGGAGGCGCAGCCAGGCCTAGAAAACAGCGTCGGGTCGGGCCCCCGGCAGGGGTTAGGTCATGGCTGACGCGTTGAGGGAGCGCACGGCGCAGCTACTGACTGACTACCTGGAGTACTGCGCCCGGGAGCCCGGCAGCCCCGCGCGGACGCCGTCCACGCCCGAGGCCGCGGTGCTGCGCTACCTGGCCGCCCAGATACGGCAGCGCCACCAGCGTTTCTTGTCGGCTTACCGCGGCTACCGCGGAAACCGCGTGGAACTGGTGGCGCGGTTGGAGCAGGATTTACTCTCCAACCCCCAAACCCTCAGTTGGGGCCATGTGGTAGCGCTCTTGACCTTCGCGGGGACGCTGCTGGAGAGACCGCCGGCGGGGACCTACTTGAACCTGACGCCGGGCCAGCAACAGGAGCTGGAGTGGGAGACCAACGTTGGCCAGGACTGCCAGCACCTGGTGGCTTTGCTCTGCAATCGGCTCACCGGACGGCATCGCGCCTGGCTGGAGGCTCACGACGGCTGGGTGAGGCAGGGGGAGGGGGGGTACCTGGGGTGTGGGGACCGGGCAGGCAGCCAGGGACGCGCCCACGTGGCCGGCACCGAGAGGGACCGCACGGCGTCAGCCTGATGGGTTCCTTTCAGCACGACGAGGACATTTTGTGTAAAGTCCTGCTTTCTCCTCTCTTGGTGATGACAGATGGGCAGAAACCGCCCTTGCTAGCCGGCTGTCTTATTAGCTAATTATGAAGCAGCGGTGCATGAGCTGGTTTGCACACTTGGGCCTTACCCTTGCAGGGTCCTAGGAGTTTTAGGATGCGCCCACGTTGGGTCTGGATGCTTTGCTCATATAGAGATCCCCAAACTGGTAGAGTCAGCAGTGGAGTGACCTTGGGCCAGGTGGATTCTTTCTCCTCTGCCTATTAAGCCTTTGGAGAGACAGGCCCCACAGCGCTGCAGGTTAGAGAGCACCAGCCTAAAACGTTAAGAATGAAAAGGCATCCTGTGGCTGAGCTCCCAACACCACTCTGGAGGAGCTGAGGCCAGGGGTGTTGAAGTGTGTGCAGGCACCCAATGGTGGTATTGTCTCTGGATTCCTTAACTCTAATCCACTGCACCCAGCCCTTAATTGGGTGATAACCAGGTGCTTTGGCTTTCAGCTGTACGTCATTGATCTGTGGCGTGAGCTAGAGGGGCAGGACATTGCCTTGCAGCTCCTAAATCGATTTAATGATCAAGGAAAGCCCACCACCCTTCAGTAAGAGGGTAGTATGCCTCTCGATTTCTGAGCTAAACTGTTCCTTTCCTCTCTTTCTACTGAAGTTGAATCAAGGACTGCAGTGACCCAGGTTACAGAATAAATATAACCAAACTATTAAAACCAACAATTAAAACAAAATCCAAGAGGAGCGCCTGGGTTGCTCAGTCGGTTAAGAGGCTGACTTCTCAGGTAATCATCTCACGGCTAGTGAGTTTGGGCCTTGCATCAAGTGAGTTCAGGCCTGGCATCAGTCTTTCTGCTGTCTGTGCATAGCCCCTTCAGATCCTCTCTTTCCCTTTCTCTTTGCCCCTCCCCCCACTCTGTGTGTGTGTGTGTGTGTGTGTGTGTGTGTGTGTGTGTACGCACACGCGTGCAGGCGCTCAAAAATAAACATTAAAAAAATCCGAAGAGTTAAGGAAGACCCTGCAGGAAATTTAGCCTCCTGTTGGCAGTTGGCATCACCTGTGGTGGTGAATTGGATTCCATCTGTGGAGGAGGGGTAGTATCTGAATCAGAACCTTGACCTTAGATGAACAACTTGAGGTGTTAGCATTAGTTCCTGCATTCTTACTGGTGTGTGTGCTGGTCTTCAACCATCCAGGCCTATGATCCCTAAGAAGCCCATCGGAGCCATTTGTCTTAAGAAGGCATTTGGCCCCTGAGGGCCCTCTGCACTTAAAGAGGAAACTGGGAGGAGGTCATTATTTTCATTTTGGCTAAACAACATTGACTAAG
This sequence comes from Herpailurus yagouaroundi, assembly GCF_014898765.1. Classification (NCBI taxonomy): domain Eukaryota; kingdom Metazoa; phylum Chordata; class Mammalia; order Carnivora; family Felidae; genus Herpailurus; species Herpailurus yagouaroundi. The sequence goes on along the minus strand of NW_024412415.1, from coordinate 17,921,602 downwards.
GAATAATCCTTTAACATCAAGAAGCTCCTATTCCCCCAACTGTGTAAATGGGACATGCCCACACCTCTCCCCTACAGTTAAAATGCCACTATCTGGACTTCCATTCCTTTCCTCTCTCTTTCTCTGAATGGAGCTGCTTGCTTTATTGTCTTAGGTGATAGTGTTCAACCTAGTGATTTGCCAGTTGCCCAAATGGCATCTGCCCTTTGCTCAGGAAAGAGTGTGATAGTCTACCTTCCTCTTAGGTTTTTTTTTTCTTTGAATTTTTTTTATTTTTATCTTTTTCATTTAAAATTCCAGTGTAATTAACATACCGTGTTAGATACACATTAACTCAGATGTATACTATAGTGATTAAAATACGGAATGCTTCATGAATTTACGTGTCATCCTTGCCCAGAGGCCGTGCTAATCTTCCAGTTTTAATATAAGTGTTGCCAAAGCAAGCACTTTTTTAAAAAAGTGAAGTATAGTTGGCATACAATATTATATTAGTTTAAAGGTATATGACATTGTGATTCAGCAATTACATTATGGAATTCTCAACATAACTCTGTCACCATACAAAGCTATTAAATATTGACTGTATTCTCTGTGCTCTTTCATTCCTGTTTTGTTTAATTTTATAACTATTAATCCCCTTGACCTATTTTGCCTATTTCCCCACCCTGCTCCCCTCTCACAACCACCACTTTGTGTTCTGTGTTTATAAGTCTATTTCTGTGTCGTTTGTTGAGTTCTTTTGTTCTTTAGATTGCACATATAAATGAAATCATGTTTTTTGTCTTTTGTCTGACTTATTTCACCTAGCATAATGCCCTCTAGGCCTATATATGTTGTTGCAAATGGCAAGATCTCATTCTTTCTTATGGCTAAGTAATATTGCATTATGTATACATACCACATTGCCTTTATCCATTCATTCATCGATGGACACTGGAGTCATTCTGTAGTTTGGCTATTGTAAGTACTGCTGTAATGAACATAGGGGTGCATATCTCTTTTTGAATTAATGTTTTTTTTTCTTCAGGTAAATACTCAGAAGTGGAACTTCAGGGTCCTATGACATTTCAATTTTGGAATTTCTGGAGGAACTGCCACACTGTTTTCTATAGTGCTGCACCAATTTACATTCCCACCAACAGTTCTCTTTTCTATACACCCTCAGCAACTTTTGTTTTATGTTTTTGATACTAGACACTCTGACTGTGGTGAAGTGACCTCTCATGATTTTGATTCGCATTTTCCCTAATAATTAGTGGTGTTGAGCATCTTTTCCTGTGTCTGTTGGCCATCTGGATATCTTTGGAGAAATATGTGTTCAGGTCCTCCACCCATTTTTCATTAGATTATTTGGTGGGAAAGGAGATTGGTATCCTCTTAGCTTTTGAAAACAAGTCAAAAGAGGAGTATTCGTTCTGTGACATAGTTAAGTGTCTCCTATTTCCTTCTTTGTTCTATGTTGGACTATTTCTTACAAATCTTAACTCAAAAGTTCCTAAGTACAAGTTGCCTCCTGGTCAGTATTTACTTTTTTCTACTTTTTAAATTCAGGAGTTATCTTACTATTAAACCCGAAGCTCCAGTGTGTTTTATTGAGTTCAGATGTGGGGCATTATGAAGCCATCTAATTCCCCTTCTCCCTCCCCCTTGTAGGATGGCTTTTGTCTCTTCTTCTCACCCATGCTGCCATCTTCTTGGAGAAGACTGCTGGTCCAGGCTCTTCTGTCATGCTTTACAGTAATGATCTTAATCTACTTCTGGAGAAGATTATTGTGAGTTCTAACATTTTTAGCCCATTTCTACCTGCCTAACTGTGACCAGCCAACTGAATTTGAGATGTGAGAGAATAGAACAGAGTAAACCATGCTCTGAGACATTTTCACCTGCATTTATCTGAGGAGTCCTGTGGTGATGACTCAGAGTTTTAACTCCTGGCAAGTATCAGAGGTATTAGGACAAAGGTACAAATGGCTCTTCTTTGGGGGAAATGGATTCTCAAGGCTCATTGCTCTAAAGAATTGCGGAAGAAACTACAAATTTTGTTTAGTAGGGAACATGGTGCTTTTTGCTACATTTGGATAAGAGTGAATATGTGTCCACAATTTCATGTGCTTCTGCTGACTGATTCATCAAGGCAGTCTGTCAGGGGTGCAATACCAAAAGCCCTCCAAGTCCCAGTTTGACAAGGAATGTAATATTTAAAACTTTTATAAGGAAGTCTTTCTAAATCCTTTGAAACCTAATTACTAATTCTACCTTTCTAGATTTTATATATTTTTCTGACTTCAATAAATTGTTAACTATCTTTAGATTTTTAATAAATTTATATATCTTTTTAAAAATGTTTGTTTTCTTTGGAATTCAATAAGACATTATTCTTAGGAGTAACTTGAATGGATGAAAATTTTCTTTTACTGTCTTTTAAAATATACATATAATTCTGTATTTTAAATGTTTAATCAATACACAAGCTCATAAGACGTTCTTTTCTTCCACCTTCTACTCTGCAGTTAATCCACCACCTGCAAGGTGATGGAGAGGAAAACTTTACCCTCTTAGGTTCTCCAGCTGAGGACTGTGAATTTAGCAGACACAAGACTGATTAACAAGTGAAAAATATATGGGTCTTCTTTGCTGTTTTTACAGGAGACTTTATAGAAAAGTGAAAACTTCAAAGAAGTGTGTAGATTCAGGACTTACCATTTTAACAAAGAGTGATAAATTGTGAAACAAGTAGGCAAAGGAAAGGGGTTGGACTTCTAGAGGTAGTATATTCTGGGGAAAGTGACTAGGAAATAGATGGGGGAAAACCAGTGGAAGATAAGGGTTATTTTAGTCAAGTTCACTAGTTGGTTCTTGGTGTGGATTACCTTCTCCAAGGATGAGTTTTCTCCCCTTCCTGGTATAAGAGGGCATGTTTCTCAGGCCACCTGGCTGGCTCAGTCAGTAGAACGTGCAACTCTTGATCTCGGGTTTTGCATTTGAGCCCCACATTAGGGATAGAGATTACTTCAAAGAATCTTTACAAAAAGGGCACCTTTCTCACAGAAAATTTATGCCATACTTTTAGGCAGAAAGGTGGAGGGCAGAGAGCCCTTCCTGTATGTGCTATTTCTCGGTTGCCTTCAGTTCAAAATAATATGCCAAAGTTTTATATTTTGGAGTGACCTGTTCTAATCCACTTCAGTGGTTCACAGGGCTCACCATTATTCTGTAGTGATCCGGAATCCACATCCATCTGTCCTTTCTGAGCCCACCCAGACCCGCTAAGCTTGCCATATCCACACAGGGGTACTCTGGAGCCAGTGCTTACCAGGGCTGCCAGCAGCCCCAAGAAAAGCACCTATGAGGACCACAGCAAGCTAACCCAAATCTACTTGAACTTCTCCATGGCGAAAGTTGTTGCTGATGCTATCAGAACAAGCCTGGGACCAAAAGGATAAAATGATTAAAGATGGGAAAGGTGATTTGACCATTACGACTGATGGCACCACCATTCTGACACAAATGTAAGCATTGCATCCGGCAGCCAGAAGGCTGAGGAAGCTGTCTGAGACTCAAGATAAAGAAGCATGAGGTGGCACCACATTGGTGGTCATCACTGCTGGTTTTCTTAGACTTGAGTATCAAGCTTTTTCAGAAAAGGATTCACCCAACCATCCTTTCCAAGGCATTCCAGAAGGAATTGGAAAAGGAGGGTATATTGAAATCTTAACACGTCTTGACCCATGGAACTAGGTGACAGAGAAACTTAGATATTGCAGCCACTTCATTGATCTGAAAGGTTTTCTGTGTTTAAGTCTGCTTTCTCCAGTGAGTGGAAACGCAGTGAAGGAAGTGAATGACTCAGCCACTACTACTGGTGTAGATCTTACAGATGCCAAAGTAGTTAAACCTTGAGGGCATTGTGCCAAGTAAAATATAGTCTGATGAAGAAAGACAAATACTGATGATCTCTTATAGGTATAATAAAAAAAAACTGAAAAATTGAAAAAAACCAACATCATTGATACCAGGTTGGTAGTTACCAGGGGCAGGGAATGGGTGATCAGTTTTGTTTTAGTTTAAATAAATGTTTTTATGTATGTATAGATATGCTGTATGTATAGTTATGTATGTATAGTTCATATATAAACTATATATAGCTTAAATATATAAAGAAACTGGGTGGGACAAATGATGACTGCAAGTTGGTGGAAGGGCTGGTTCTCACCCAAAAGATGAGCTAACCAGATTTGAAAAGGCTAAGATTGGGCTTATTCAGTTTTCCTTATCTGCTCCCAAAACGGATAAAGATAATCACATAGTAGTTTCTGATATGCGCAGATGGGCCCAGTGCTAAGAAGAGAGAGCCTGTATTCTAAATTCAGTGAAGCAAATTTTTTTTTAATTTTTTTTCAACGTTTTTATTTATTTATGGGACAGACAGAGACAGAGCATGAACGGGGGAGGGGCAGAGAGAGAGGGAGACACAGAATCGGAAACAGGCTCCAGGCTCCGAGCCATCAGCCCAGAGCCCGACGCGGGGCTCGAACTCATGGACCGCAAGATCGTGACCTGGCTGAAGTCGGACGCTTAACCGACTGCGCCAACCAGGCGCCCCGTTGAAGCAAATTTTTAAAACTGGTTGTAACGTTCTCCTAAAGAAGTCTATTCTTAAGAGATGCTCTCTGTGATCTTGTATTACATTACCTGAACAAATGACGATCATGGTGGCTAGGGATATTGGAAGAGAAGACACTGATGTCATCTGTTAGACAACTGGATCCAAGCCAGTTGCTCATATTGACCAATTCACCAGTAACATGGTAGATTTTGCTGAGCTGGCTGAGGGGATAAAACTGTTCAAGATCACTGGGAAAAAGTTCTAACTGTGCATGGTCCTAAAAAATGGTGACTGAAGAAGCCGAGTGCTCCATTCATGATGCCCTATGTGTTATTTGCTGTTCAGTGAGGCCAGAGCTTTTATGAGAGGTGGTACTCCAGAAACAGAGTTGGCACTATGGTTAACAGAATATCCATGAACATTGAGTGGTATGGAATCCTGTGTTCTAATGCAGCTGTAATGGAAGTCATTCCATCTACACTAACTGAAGCTGCTGGCCTGAATCCCATTTCTGCAGTACTAGAACTAAGAAACTGGCATGCCCAAGGAGAAAAACTACAGGCACTAATGTCCAAAAGGGTGGTATTTGCAATTATTTTGGAAGAACTTTGTTGTCCAGCCTTTGCTGGTTTCAGTCAGTGCACTGATTCTAGTAACCAAAACTGTCTGGAACATTGTACAAATTGATGATGTGGCTAACAGTAATCTGGGTAACACTGGCTGACTGGCATCGTCATGGCCACTGATAGTGTGGCTGGAGTAGGAGACAGACTTGGTGTTCCTTGTTCTTCCATTTGGCATTTGCTTGAAATGGTATTTACACAACCTAACAAAAATACTAAATACGTGGTTTTAAAAAATAGTATGGTATCCCTCCAGGCCTTCCTGGCTATTACTAAAACTGGATCTGCTCTTGTGACTAGTCTTGTGAACCCTTTGTCTTCAGAACATTTGGCTCTGCCTCGCTGTTCTGTCCCAGGCGTCAGCACACAGCCCACTTCAGATCCTGTCTCTGTCTCTGTCTCTCTCTCTGCTGCACCCCCCTCAAAAATAAACATTAAAAATATCCTTGGCAATTTTTGTGAATTGTTTAAAGTGAGTTCTGAAAAACCCTTTATAAAGAATCCATTCAGACACTGCTTTAGAATTTTTATTAGAATGGGAATGGATTATAGATTAATTTGGAAATAAGTATCTTTACAACATTTTGTCTTTCCTTCTAAGAACATAAACTCTTGCTTCATTTTTTTTTTTTTTTTTTTTTTGGTCTCTTAGGATTTCCTTCAAGAACCTTCCAGGTTCTGTGTTCTTAGGTGTCTTCCAACACTTTGCGTTCCATGGCTATTGCGAATAGAATCTAGAGAGGGTATTTTGTCTTCCCCATTTCCCCTAACGCCCTCAGTTTTCTTAGGGGAAACTACCTCTGCTTTGTTCTTAGACCTTGTGGTTCTGGTGAGATTGACTCCTCCCTACGTGACCCTATTTTAAGTTCAGAAGAATGACCCAGACCTGACCTAAGAGTGAAAGTAACAGGACTCAATTTTAAGATTTCTGTGGACACTATTAAATGAGACTTTTTCTCATCTGGGGTGTGTTCAGTGCATGGAGAGAGCCTGCCTGGAAGAGAAGATCTCACAGGACAGAAGTCAGAGATTTGGGGTAGGATGGAATGTGGAGAAACAGTAAGAAATTGAATTAGATTCTAAATCCAACTATTATGAGCACTCAATAGTTCTAGCTAATGTTTCTTTCCTAATATTTCTCACTCTTGTCTTGGTTAGTTGTATAGGTTAGTGAATGTGTGTGATAGTTGTTTTCTATGTACTAGAAAATTCCCTTGATTTTGGTTGATGGCCTTCCTTTCTTCCAGCCCTTTTTTTCCACTTTTCACAGCATTTTAGGAGGGTGGAGTCATGGAGCCATTGCTCAAATGATAATTTAATCTAGGACCTGTCAGGGTTTTTTAGTAAATTAAGTAAATTAAGGATTACACACACGTGTTAATTATCTGTAGTAAGAAACAATATCCTAAAGGTGAGCATCACTGACATTGCTGAGTTATGAGGCATTCCACTTTGGGAGAGTGTTGTTGTTTTAAGTTTGTTTATTTTGGGGGAGAGAGAGAATCCAAAGGAGGCTCTGCACTAATGGTGCAGAGCCTGACGCAGGGCTTGAACTCACAATGAGATCATGACCCGAGCTGAAACCAAGAGTTGGACATTTATCCAACTGAGCCATGCAGGCACACTGGGATAATGTGTTTTTACTACAGTATCTAACTTCAAGACAAATCATCTTCTCATTGTTTTTAGCATGTGGCTGCTTTATTCCATAAACTAAGTAGTTTGGGCTCCTAAGAGGAAGAGGATTATCATGATGTGCTACTGATGAATGTGACCATTCAAGGCACTTTTGGAGTGCTGAGTTAAAGTGCATTTTCAAGTGATGATCTTTCCCATAAGCCAGTAAAGCATTGGGACCCTTAAATTTTTGCTTAGTCTGTTGCCTACTCGGAAGAATGATATGTTTGTTATGGAAGAATAATATGTTACTATCTTCTCTCAAGTTCTTCCTGCATTTTTAGAATCTAGGGGGGCACTTCTGGATAAATGTTGTTTGCTTCAAACTCCATTTTCTTCCAGTTTTACCTTCCCTGTAAACTTGAAGTTTTTTAGGACGCTATTTGCCTCTATCATCTTCTTGCTTGTTTTCCCAACTACACAGCTATCAATTCCAGGATGTATTTTTTTTCTTTTTGGGGGGTTGTTTTATAATTTTTTTAAAAATTTTTTTCTTAATGTTTATTTTTGAGAGAGACAGAGAAACCGAGAGAGACAGAGTGTGAGTGGGTGCAGGGCAGAGAGAGAGGGAGATCTGAATCTGAAGCAGGCTCAAGGTTCTGAGCTGTCAGCACAGCAGGGCTCGAACCCACGAACTGTGAGATCAGGACCTGAGCTGAAGTCAGACGCTTAACTGACTGAGCCACCCAGGAGCCCCAAGGGTTATTTTAGGTTTTTAAAAAATATATATTATTGCTTAATTTCAGCATAATTAACATACAATGTTTCAGGTGTACAACATAGTGATTCAACAGTTTTATGTTACTCAGTGCTCATCATGGTAAATGTACTTTTAATTCCCTTCACCTATTTCACCCATCCTTCCATAACTTCCCCTCTGTAACCATCAGTTTGTAATCTGTATTTAAGATTCTGTCTTTTGCCCCTTTTTTTCTTTGTTCATTTGTTGTGTTTCTTAAATTCCACATGAGTGAAATCATATGGTATTTGTCTTTGTCTGACTTCATTCACTTAGCATTATACTTTCTAGATCCATCCATGTTGTTGCAAATAGCAGGTTTTCACTCTTTTTTATGGCTGAGTAATCTGTTGTGTGTGTGTGTGTGTATGTATGTGTACATACATATACACACACCACATCTTTATTCATTCATCTAAACACTTGGGTTGTTTCCGTATCTTGAGTATTACAAGTAAACATTGGGGTGCATTTGTCTTTTCTAATTAGTGTTTTTGTATATTTTGGGTAAATAGTAGTGGAATTACTACATTATATGGTATTTCTATTTTTAATTTTTTCAGGAACTTCCCTACTGTCTTCAACAGTGCTTAACCCAGTTTGCATTCCCACCAACAATGCAGAAGAGTATCTTTTTCTCCACATCCTCACCAACACTGTTGTTTCTTGGTTTTTTTATTTCAACTATCCTGACAGGTGTGAGGTGATTTTTCATTGTGGTTTACATTTGCATTTCTCTGATGATTAGTGATGATGAGCATCTTTTCACGTGTCTGTTGGCTATCTGGATGTCTTCTTTGGAGAAATGTCTGTTGTCTTCTGCCCATTTTTAATTGGCTTATTTGCTTTTTTTGGTGTTGGGTTGCATATGTTTTTGAATATTTTAAATACTAAGCCATTATAGATTTCATTTGCAAATATCTTCTCCCATTCAGTAGGCTGTCTTTGTTTCGTTGTTTCCTCTGCTATGCAAAAGCTTTTTATTTTGATGTAGTCCCAATAGTTTTGTTTCCCTTGCTTCAGATGACATATCTAGAAAAAGTTAGTACTGCCAATGTCAGAGCAATTACTACCTGTGCTCTTCTAGGATTTTTATGGCTTCAGGTCTCACATTTAGGTCTTCAATCCATTTTTAGTTTATTTTTATGTGTGGTGTAAAAAAGTGGTTGTGTTTCATTCTTTTGCATATAGCTGTCCAGTTTTCCCAACACTATTTGTTGAAGAGCCTGTCTTTTTCCTCATTGCATATTCCTGCCTCCTTTGTCATAGATTCATTGACCATATAATCATGGGTTTATTTCTGGGCTCTCTATTCTGTTCCACTGATCTATGTATCTGTTTTTGTGCCAGTACCATACTGTTTTGATTACTAAGCTTTGCAGTATATCTTTTTCTTTCTTTCTTTCTTTCTTTCTTTCTTTCTTTCTTTCTTTCTTTCTTTCTTTCTTTCCTTTTTTTTTTTTTAACAATTATTTACTTTGAAAAGACAGAGAGTACAAGTCAGGTAGGAGCAGAGAGAGAGAGAGAGGAAGACACTGAATCTGAAGCAGGCTTCAGACTCTCTGAGCTGTCAGCACAGAGCCTGATGCAGGGCTCGAACCCATGTAACACAACATCATGACCTGAGATAAGGTTGGATGCTTAACCAATTGAGCTACCCAAGTGCCCTTACAGTATATCTTGAAATCTTGGATTGTGATCGCTCCACTTTTGTTCTTCTTCCTCAAGATTGCTTTGGCTCTCTTTTATGGTTCCACACAAATCTTAGAATTATTTGTTCTTGGGGCGCCTGGGTGGCGCAGTCGGTTAAGCGTCCGACTTCAGCCAGGTCACGATCTCGCGGTCCGGGAGTTCCAGCCCCGCGTCAGGCTCTGGGCTGATGGCTCGGAGCCTGGAGCCTGTTTCCGATTCTGTGTCTCCCTCTCTCTCTGCCCCTCCCCCATTCATGCTCTGTCTCTCTCTGTCCCCAAAATAAATAAAAACGTTGAAAAAAAAATTAAAAAAAAAAAAGAATTATTTGTTCTAGTTCTGTGAAAAATGCTGTTGGTATTTTGACAGGGATTACATTAAATCTGTAGATTGATTTGAGTAGTACGGACATCTTCACAATATACTTCCAATCAATGAGCATGAAATATCTTTCCATTTGTGTCCTCTTCAGTTTCTTTCATCAGTGTTTTATAGTTTTCAGAGTACAAGTCTTTCACCTCTCTGGTTAAGTTTATTCCTAGGTATTTTATTTTTGATGCAATTATAAATGGTACTGTTGTCTTAATTTCTCTTTCTGCTACTTTATTATTAGTGTATAGAAATATAGTGCATTTCTGTGTATTGATTTTTGTATCCTGCAACTTTACTGATTTCATTTATCAGTTCCAGTACTTTTTTTTGATGGATTCTTTAGGGTTTTCTATATATACTGTCATGTCATCTGCAAATAGTAAGAGTTATACTACTTCTTTACCAATTTGGATGCCTTTTATTTTTTTTATTTTATGTTTATTTTGAGAGAGCAAGAGAGAGAGGGAGAGAGAGAGAGAGAGAGAGAGAGAGAGAGATCGATCTAGCCTGAGCAGGGGAGGGGCAGAGAGAGAGGGAGACCCTGAATCTGAAGCAGGCTCCAGGTTCTGCTCTGTCAGCACAGAGAGAAGGGGAGAGAGAGAGAATCCCAAGCAGACTCCATCCACAAGGTCAGCACAGAGCCCAACGTGGGGCTCGAATTCACTGCAAGATCATGACTTGAGCTGAAGTCAGACCCCTAACTGAGCCACCCAGGGGATGCAGATGCCTTTTATTTCTTACCTGATTGTGGTGGCTAGGACTTCCAGTGTTATGTTGAATAAAAGTGGTAAGATTGGACATCCTTGTCTTGTTCCCAATCTTAGTTGGGAAAAACTCTAAGTTTTTGATGATGTTAGCTGTGGGTTTTTCATATATGGCCTTTATTATTCTGTCTAAACCTACTTTGTTGAGGGTTTTTTTCATGAATGGTTGTTGCACTTAGTCAAATGCTTTTTCTGCATCTATTGAAGTGATCCTATGGCTTTTATCCTTGTTAATGTGAAGTATCACATTGATTTGCAAATATTGAACCACCTTGCATCCCAGGAATAAATCCCACTTGATCTTGGTGAATGGTTGTTTTTAATGTATTGTTGGAGTTGGTTTGCTAATACTTGGTTAAGGATTTTTGTTTCTATGTTCATCAGAGATAGTGACCTGTAGTTTTCTTGTGTCTTTATCTGGGTTTGGTATTAGGGTGATACTGGCCTCCAAGAATAAATTTGGAAATTTTTTTTCCTCTTCTATTTTTTTTTTTGTAATAACAGTTGGAGAAGAATAGGTATTAACTCTTCTCTTTTTTTTAGTGTTTATTTATTTTTGAGAGAGAGAGAGTGAGCACGAGCAAACGCACACAAGTAGGAGAGGAGCAGAGACAGGGAGACACAGAATCCAAAGCAGGCTCCAGTCTCTGAGCTGTCAGCACAGAGCCCAATGTAGGCTCAAACCCACAAACCGCGAGATCACGACCTGAGCTGAAGTCGGATGCTCAACCAACTGAGCCACCCAGATGCCCCTGTATTAACTCTTCTTTAAGTGTTTGGTGGAATTCACCTGTGAAGCCATGTGGTTGCTCCTGGACTTCTGTTTGAGAGTTTTTCAATTAGTGATTCAGTTTCAATCTGCTCAAATTTTCTATTTCTTCCTGATGCAGTTTTGGGAGGTTACATGTTTCTAGTAATTTGTCCATTTCTTCTAGGTTGTCCAATATGTTGGCATATAATTTTTCATAATATTCTTATAATCCTTGGTATTCTGTGGTGGTGTTATTTTTCTTCCATTTTTTATTTTGAGTGTGCACTTGCTCATGTGTGTACTCTCTCTCTGTCTGGCTTTTTGTTGATCTTTTCAGAGAACCAGCTCCTGGTTTCATTGATCTGTTATATTTTTTTTAGTTTCTATGCCATTTATTTCTGCTCTAATCTTTTTTCCTTCCTTCTGCTGGTTTGGGGTTTTGTTCTTCTTTTTCTATCTCCTTTAGGTAAATAAGGTTAGGTTGCTGATTTGAGATTTTTCTCCTTGATGTAGGCCTGTAATAAACTTCACTCTTCCAATAGTTTTTGCTGTATCCCAAAGATTTTGGACCATTATTGTCATTTCTGTTTGTCTCCATATGTTTTTTTGAATTCTTCAATATCCTGGTTAAACCATTGTTTAGTTGCATGTTACTTCCATATTTTCATGTTGTTTCTAGATTTTTTTCTTGTGGTTGATTACTACTTTCAGACTTTTGTGCTTGGAAGAGATGACTGATATGACTTATCTTTTTGAATTTGTTGAGACTTGTTTGGTGGCCTAACATGTGATCTATTCTGGGGAATGTTTTATGTGCACTTGAAAAGAATGTGTATTCTCCTGTTTTAGGATGGAATGTTCTGAATATATGTTAGATCCGTCTGGTCTTTGTGTCATTAAAAGCTATTTCCTTGTTGACTTTCTGTTTGGACGATCTATCCATTGATGTAAGTGGAGTGTTAAAGTGCCCTACTGTTATTGTGTTACTTTTGATTGCTTGTTTTGTTTGTTAATAGCTGCATTATATATTTGGGTACTTCCATGTTGGGTGCATAAATATTTATAATTATTATATCTTATTGGATCATTCCCTTCATGATTATATAATGTCCTTTTTTGTTTCTTGTTAGTCTTTGTTTTAAAGTCTATTTGTCCAATAAAAGTACTCCCACCCCAGCTTTCTTTTCACTTCCATTTGCCTAATAAATGATATAACATCCCTTCACTTTCAATCTGAATGTCATTAGGTCTGAAATGAGCCTCTTTGTAGGCAGCATAGGTCTTGCTTTTTTATCCATTCTGTCACTCTATGTCTTTTGATGGGAGAGTTTAGTCCATTTACATTCTAAGTAATTATTGATAGGTGTGTACTTACTGCCTTTTTGTTACTTGTTTACGGTTATTTTTCTAGTTCTTCTCTGTTCCTTTTTGTTCTCTTCTCCCTTGGTTGGCTAGCTTTCTTTACTGATCTCCTTGAATTCCTTTCTCTGTTTTTTTGCATATCTACTACCAGTTTTTTATTTGTGGTTACCGTTAGGTGTATATATAACATCTTGTGTATGTAATAGTCTATATTAAGTTGATGGTTGTTTAAGTTTGAACCCATTCTAAAAGCACTAAATTTTTACTCCTTCCCCCATGTTTTAAGTATATGGTTTCAGACTCTATGTCCTTTTTTTTTGTGAATACCTTGACTGATTTTTATAGATGTACATGATTTGACTGCTTTTGTATTTCCCACTTTTCTTACTCCTGCTTATCGTGTTTCCTTTCCACTCAAAGAGTCACCTTTAATATTTCTTACAGGACTGGTTTAGGGTGATTAATTCTTTCAACTTTTGTTGGTCTAGGAAAGTTTTTATCTGTCCATCTGTTCTGGATGGGAGCCTCCTGGGTAGGCTATTCTTGGTTGCATTTTTGCAACCCTTCTGACCTACAAAGTTTCTGCTGAAAAATCAGATAATAGCTTATGGGTTTCTCTTGGAGGCAACAGTTTTCTTTTTCTCTTATTGATGTTAAAATTCTTTCTTAAGCACTACTTTTTGCCATTTTACTTATCATGTGTCTTGGTGTGGACCTCCTTGGGTTGATTTTGTTGGGGGCTCTCTATGTGTCCTGCATCTCGATTTCTATTTCCTTCCCAGATTAGGTGACTTTTCAGCTATTAATTCTTCAAAAACATTTTCTACCCCATTTTCTCCCTCTTCTCTTTCTGGAATCTCTATAATACAAATGTTCCTATGCTTGATGGTGTTGCAGAGTTCCCTTCATCTATTCTCATTTTTTATTATTTTTTTTCTTTCTCTTGTTCAGCTGGATTGTTTTCCATTACTCTGTCTTCCAAATTGCTGATTTGTTCTTCTGTTTTGGTTTTTTTTATGATTTGTAGTCTAGTTATTCTCTATAGTGTATTTTTCATTTCAGTTATTAGGTTCTTAATATCTAATTGGTTCTTTTTTATATTTTTATTTGTTGAGGGTCTTCCTGAGATCCTCCTCTCTTTTCTTAAGTCCAGTGAGTATTTTTATGATTATTACTTTAAATTCTTTATTGGGCATATTGCTTATCTCCATTTCATTTATGTCTCTTGCTGTGATTTTGTCCTGTCCTTTCATTTGGGACATATTCCTCTGTCTCCTCATTTTGTCTAATACTCTGTGTCTGTTTCTATGTGTTATAGAAGTCAGCTATGTCTCCTGCTCTTGGAAGTAGTGGCTTTATGAAGAAGAGGTCTTGGGGCACCTGGCTGGCTCAGTCGGTTAAGCAATTGATTTTGGCTCAGGCTGTGATCTCACAATCATGGATTGAGCCCCACACTCAGCCATGCTGACCATGGAGCCCACTTGGAATTCTTTCTCTCCCTCTCTCTCAGCCCCTCTTGCCCATGAACACTCTACTTCAAAATAAATAAACTTAAAAAAAAAAAAAGAGGTCCTGTAGGGCAATGCCCCCTGTTTCCAGAACCTGGCTCCTCAAGGCTGTCTCCTATGTGCCCTACTGTTGTGGTTGAGCTGTTCTTGCCTTTACTCCAGTCATCCTTAGTGGCTCTCTCTGTCTGTTGGGGGCAGGGTTTGGCCCTTGTGTTGTTAATTGACCAGTCTGGGCCACCATGGGCTTGAGTTGGGTCAGACCAGACAGTTGCCAGAGCTGCAGTTGTATCGAACTGCAGAGTGCTCTGTGTTTTCCCTTGAGGCTTTCATTGTTGTGAGGGGACTGCAGTCAGAAGAGATGACCACCTTCAGCCCACTGCTGGTGCTACAGTGGAGCTGGTGTGTGTGGTTTTCTTCCCCTCTCCCCAGGGCAGGAGTCACTTGAGCCACTGTCAGGGCTGCTTGCACAATGCCATGTTTGTCTCACTACTTGAGAGAACTTCTGTGGAGGGTGGGTTGGATAGTAAGGGAGCACAGGAGAGCATGGGAGTGGGGCACACTGTTAGCCAGTTTTGTGCAAGTTTGCTATGGGAGGAGACCTGGAGCTGCTTTGGAGAATGGGGCAGCATTGTGGGGGGACGTGTGGAGAGGTGAGGGGGGTGCTTGGAGAAGGAGGGGATGAGTATGCAGTAGAGTTCAGGGGTGGGACATACTGTTAGCAAGCTAGAGGGAGAGGTTTGTGCTGCGCTGGTTCCCACAGCTGTTCATGTATCTAGGCTTGGAAGCAGGGGAGCTAAATAGTGCCTACTACCTCTTTTGTTCTTAGAGAAGTCTCCTGAGGATCCTTTCCCTTCCAGTGCCTTCTCTGAGATTAGTAAATAAATCTATCTTCTGTATACCCCAGGCATTTTTCAAACTGCTATTTCTGTGCTCTCAGCAGGGTTGTTTTGCTGTCTCTTTAAGGGTGGAGATGGTTTCCTCTGACCCTCCACCTCTCCCAAAGCCAAGCCACTGATTTTTTTTTTTTTTTTTTTTTAAGTACTAGATGTTAAGCCCCACTGATTGTTAAGCCCCTCTGGTTTTCAAAGGCAAATGTTATGGGGATTTGTCTTCTCAGTGCAGGTCCCCCATGTCTGGGGTGCCTGGTGTGGGGTCTTTTCCTTTGCCTTCTCTGTGCTTGCAGTGTCTCTCCTTCCCACAGACAGTCCTCTGCGTCTGCTTGGTTCTTGGCTACACCTTCACCCTACCATTTTTCCATGTGGCCTCTTCTCTACAATTAGCTCTGGAGAGTCTGTTCTGCCAGTCTTCAGGTCATGTTCTGGGCTATTTACACTGATGTGGGTATTGTCTAGGTATGTAGTGGGACAAGGTGAGCTTAAGATGCTCCTGCTCCACCATCTTTCCCAGAAGTCTACCGTTTCTATTGATAAAAATGTCCTCCATTTATTCTTCCTCTACAAGCTGTTCCCTGCCCCCACATTCCTTTATGACCTTAAAACCACCTTCCATTCTCTTACCACATTTCATCCTTACATAGCAAACCCATCTGCAACTTTGCTACGTTGGTTAAGCGTCTGACCAGCTCAGGTCATGATCTCGTGGCTCTTGAGTTCAAGCCCCTTATAGCACTTTGCACTTACAGAACAGAGCCTACTTGGAATTGATTCTCTGTCTCCCACTCTCTGCCCCTCCCCTGCTTGCTCTGTATCTCATAAATAAATAAACCTCAAAAAATGCCTAAAAAAAAAAAAAAGGATATATCCTTCTTGAAGAATCTTTATGGGATCTTATGGCATACAATGGAACCAGTCTAAATCCCCTGGAGGGTTTTCCCTATTCTTCCGTGATATTCCTACCAATTGATGTTATCCTTTCTCTGCACCAATTATTGTTCATGCCATTTCCCCAACAATACCACTCTTCTCATCTGCCATAATCACTTGTCAAAATATTTCAATACCCAAATTAAATTTTCTCTTCAGTGAATTTGCAAGAGACCACTTTCCTTCTTGATTATAAGCACTCTTTGTACTCCACAGTTCACTTAAATTGCTTCTTTGCACTTTCTTACTTACTACCCATTCTGTGCTTTCATCTCCATCAAATGGGCTGTAAATTATTAAAATAAGCACCAATTCCTGATGATTGCTACCCTTCCCAATTCATTATCAACACAAAGGCAAGCATATAAAGTGTTCAGAATACTTAATAATGAGACACAGGGTAATAACTGACACAGTATTATATAACTTTGAGTTGCACAAAATGATGCTGTATTTGTATATATTGCAAATGATCATCACACAAAGCCTAGTCAACATCCATCACCATATATAGGTACAAATTTTTTTTTAATGTGAAGATTTACCCTCCTAGCAATTTACAAATATGCAATACAGTATGGGCATAACTTGTTTTATTGTGCTTAACTTGATTGCACTTCATAGATAACGCATTTCTTTAAAAAATGAAGGTGTGTAGGAGCCCTGCACTGAACAAGTCTATCAGCACCATTTTCCCGACAGCATTTGCTCACTTCATGTCTGTGTCACATTTTGGTAACTCTCAAAATATTTCAAACTTATTCATCATTATTATTATTTGTTAGAGTGATCTATGATCAGTGATGAGGACTCATGAGGTCAAATGATGGCTAGCATTTTTTTTTTAGCAATAAGGTATTTTTAATTAAGATATGTACTTTGTTTTTTAGATACGCTGTTGCATGCTTAATAGACTGTAGTGCAAACATAACTTTTATATGCACTGGAAAACAAATTTATTTGACTCATTTTATTGTAGTGATCTGGAACTGAACCTGCACTTTATCCAATGAATGCCTGTATTAACTATAGTTGCCATGATGTACATAACATCCCCATGACTTATTTTATAATTGGAAGTTTGTACTTGCTAACAACCTTGACCCATTTTGTCCACACACACCCCTCTCCACCCCTCCTGTGCCCAGTCTGTGGCAACAATCTGTTCTTCGTATTTGTGAATTTGGGTTTTTGTTTTGCTTTAGATTTCACATATAAGTGGGATCATAGGGTATTTGTCTTTTTCTGATTTATTTCACTTAGCATAATACCCTAAAGTTCCACCCATGTTGATCACAAATGGCAAGTTTTTATTCTTTCTTATAAAAAAGAATAATACACTATTAATAATATTGAACATTGAATATTCCATTACATATATACTACATTTTTTCATGGGTTTTTTTTTTTTTTTGGAGTATAGTTGATAGAATCACATTAGTTTCACATGTACAACTTAGTGATTTGGCAAGTTTATACATTATGCTATGTTCACTACAAGTAGAGCTACCATCTGTCCCACCACATTGACTGTATTCCTTATGCTGTGCCTTTTATTCCCATGACTTACTCATTTCCGAACTGGAAGCCTGTATCTCCCTCTCTCCTTCACCCATTTAGCCCACTTCCTTCACCTTGGCAACCATTAGTCTGTTCCTCTGTATTTATAGGTCTGATTTTGCTTTTTGATTTATTCATCTTTTTCAGATTCTGCTTAAAAGTGGAATCATCTACTGTGTGTCTTTTTCTAACTTATTTCACTTATAATGCCTCCTAGGTCCATTCATGTTGTCTCAAATGGAATGATCTCACCCTTTTTATGGATGCATAATATTCCAGTATGTGTATATGTGTGTGTATATATACATATGTACATATATATATGAATACACACTTATGTATATACATGTAAATACACATACTACATTCTCTTCCTCCATTTGCCTATTAATGGACATTTGGGCTGCTTTTATAATTTGTGTATTATAAATAATGCTGCAGTCAACATAGAGACGCATATTATCTTTTCCAATTAGTGTTTTTCGTTTACTTTTGGTAAATACCCAGTAGTGCAATTACTGCCTGATATGGTATTTTTAACTTTTTGAAGAGCTTTCACACAGTTGTCTACACTGGCTGTACCAGTTTACATTCCCACCAACAATGTACAAGTGGTCCTTTTTCTCCACCTACTTGCCAATACTTGTTTCTTGTTTTTTATTTTAACCATTCTGACAGGTGTGAAAGGATATCTCATTGTAGTTTTGATTTGCATCTCCCCAATGAGGGATGTGGAACATCTTTGCATGTGTCTGTTGGCCATCTGTATGGCTTCTTTGGGAAAATGTCTGTTCATGTTCTCTGCCCATTTTATAATTAGATTTTTGGGGTGTTTTTTTCCAGTGTTGTGTAAGTTCTTTCTGTATTTTGGATACTAAGCCCTTATTAGATATATCATTTGCAAATATCTCCTCCTATTCAGTAGGGTGCCTTTTTTTCTAGATAGTTTGCTTTGCTCTGGCAAAGCTTTTGATGTAGGCCCAATAGTTGATTTTTGCTTTTGTTTCCCTTGCCTTAGGAGACCTAAGAAAAATGTTGTTATGGCCAATGTCAGAGAAACTACTGTCTGTGTTCTCCTCTAGGGTGTTTATGGTTTCAGGGCTCACATTTAGGTCTTCATTCCATTCTGAGTTTATTTTTGTGTGTGGTGTAAGAAAGTGGTACAGGTTCATTCTTTTGCATGTGGCTATCCAATTTTCCCAGCATCATTTGTTCAAAGGCCATCATTTTGTTGTTGTATATTTTTGCCTCTTTTATCATAAATTGACCACATAATAATGAGTTTATTTCTGTTTCGTTGATCCATGTGTGTTTTTGTGCCAGTAGCATACTGTTTTGAGTACTATAGCTTTCTGGTGTATCTTGAAATCCAGGATTGTGATGTGTCCAGCTTTGTTCTTATTTCTCAAAATGGCTTTGGCTATTTGGGGTCTTCTGTAATTCCATGCAAACTTCAGTATTATTCTGGTTTTGTGAAAAATGCTGTTGATTA
The DNA here is from genome assembly GCF_014898765.1 of Herpailurus yagouaroundi. NCBI lineage: Eukaryota > Metazoa > Chordata > Mammalia > Carnivora > Felidae > Herpailurus > Herpailurus yagouaroundi. The sequence continues at coordinate 17,902,633 of NW_024412415.1, read as the reverse complement.
TTTTGATAGGGACTGCATTGAATCTGTAGCTTGTTTTGGGTATAATGGAAATTTTAACAATATTCTTTCAATCCATGAGCATAGAATATCTTTCCATTTGTGGCATTTTCAGTTTTTTTCATCAGTGTTTTCATTTTCAGAGTATAGGTCTTTCACCTCTTGAGTTAATTTTATTCCAAGGTGTTTTATCTTTCTGGTACAATTGTAAATGATATTTTTTAAATTTCTACTTCTGCTATTTTTTTAATAGTGTATAGAAATGCTACTAATTTCTGGATATTAACTTTATTTCCTGTCCCTTTACTAAATTCATTTATCACTTCTCATAACTTTTTGGTGGAATCTTTAGGATTTTCTATGTATATTATCCTATAGTCTGCACGTAGTGACATTTTAACTTCTTTACAAATATGGATGCACCTTATCTCTTGTCTGATTTCTGTGGCTAGGGCTTCCAGTATTATGCTGAATAAAAGTGATGAGAGTGAACATTGTTGCCTTTCTCTAACCTTACAGAGAGAGCTCTCAGTTTTTCATCGAGTATGATGTTAGCTTGGGTTCTTCATACATGGCCTTTATTATGTTGATGTATGTTCTAATCCCACTTTGTTCAGAGTTTTACCATGAGTTGATGTTGAATCTTGTCAAATACTTTTTTCTGCATCTGTTGAGATCATAAGATTTTAATCCTTGTTTTACTGGTGTGGTATATATCATTGATCAGGTTTTTTTGCAAATAGTGAACCATTTATGCATCCCTGGAATAAATCCCACATGATCATGGTGAATGATTTTTCCATCTATGTTCTTCAGGGATATTGGACTGTATTTTTCTTTTGTGAGGTGTTTGGTTTTGATATCCGAGTAATGCTGGCTTCATGGAATGAATTTGGAAGCATTCCTTTCTCTTTTTTCAATAGTTTGAAGATAATACGTATTCTTGATTAAATGAGTAGTAAAATTCACCTGTGAATCTATTTGGCCTGTGACTTTTATTTTTTGGTAGTTTTTTTTATTACCAATTAAATTTCACTACCAGTAACTGATTTATTCAGATTGTCTATTTCTTCCTAGTTCATTTTTGAAAGATTGTATTTTTCTAGGAATTTATCCATCTCTTATAGGCTGTCCAATTGTTGGCATACAATTTTGCATAATTGCTTGTATATCTCTAGGGTGAGTTCTGTCTTTTCCAATTTTATCTGGATCCTTTGTCTTTTTTTTTGTTGTTGATGAATCTGGCAAAGGTGTGTCAGTTTTGCTGTTTTCTTTTCCCTTTGCTCATTTGTTTCTTAAATTCCACATGAGTGAGATCACATGGTATTTGTCTTTCTCTGGCTGACATCTTTTAGCATTATATTCTATAGCTCTATCCATGTTTTTGCAAATGTCAAGATTGAATTTTTTATGGCTAGATAATATTCCATTGTACATATATACCACATCTTCTTGATCCATTCATCTATCGATGGATGCTTGAGCTGCTTCCATAGTTTGGCTATAGTAAATGATGCTGCAGTAAACACAGAGGTACATGTATCCCTTTGAATTTGTGTTTTTGTATTCTTTGGGTAAATACCAATAGTGCAATTAGTGGATCATAGGATAGTTGTGTTTTTTATTTTTTGAGGAACCTCCATATTGTTTTCCACAGTGGCTGCACCAGTTGGTATTCCCACCAACAGTACAAGAGGGTTTCTTTTTCTCCATATCCTCACCAACACTTGTTTCTTGTGTTTTTGATTTTAGCCATTCTACCAGGTATAAGGTGACAACTCATAGTAGTTTTTGATTTATATCTCCTTGAGTGTTTTGGAGCATCTTTTTATGTGTCTGTTGGCCAGCTGTATATCTTTTTTGGAAAATGTCCATGTATTCTGCCCATTTTTTAATAATTTGTTTTTGGGTGTTGAGTTGTATCAGTTCCTTTTTTTTTTTTTTAAGTTTATTTATAAGAGTGCATGCAGAAGCTGGGGAGGGGCAGAGAGAGATGGGGAGAGAGAGAATCCCAAGCAGGCTCAGCACTGTCAGCACAGAGCCCGACATGGGGTTCGAACTCAGGAAACATGGGATCATGACCTGAGCCAAAATCAAGAGTCAGATACTTAACCAACTGAGCCACCCAGATGCCTCTGTATCAGTTCTTCACATATTTCAGATACTAACCCTTTATTGGATGTCATTTGCAAATATCTTCTGCCATTCAGTTGGCTGCCTTTTAGTTTTGTTTATTGCTTTGCTTTGCTTTGCTGTGTGGAAACTTTTCCTTTGATGTAGTCTGAATAGTCTATTTTTGATTTTGTTTCCCTTGCCTCAGGAGACCTATCTAGAAAAATATTGCTATTGCCAATGTCAGAGAAATGACTGTGCTCTCTTCTAGGAGTTTTATGGTTTCAGATCTCACATTTACATCTTTAATATAGTTTTAGTTTACTTTTGTGTATGGTGATAGAAAGTGGTCCAGTTTTATTCTTTTGCATGTAGCCATCCAGTTTTCCCAACGCCATTTGTTGAAAGGACTGTCTTTTTCCTATTGTATATTCATTCCTCCTCTGTCAAAGATTAAATGACTATATAATCGTGGGTTTATTTTTGGGCTGTCTATTCTATGCCATTGATCCGTGTGTCTTTTTTTTTTTTTTTTTTTTTTTTAGGTTATCCATTTATTTTGAGAGACAGAAGGCATGAGTCAGGGAGGGACAGAGAGGGAGAGAGAATCCCAAGCAAGCTCCACACCATCAGCACAGAGCCTGATTGCAGGGCTTGATCCCATGAACTGCAAGATCACAACCTGAGCCAAAGTCAGACACTTAACCAACTGAGTCACCCAGGCACCCTGATCCACATGTCTTTTTTTATGCCAATGTCATGCTGTTTTAATTACTACCACTTTGTAATATAACTCGAAGTTTGGAATTGTGATACCTCTAGTTTTGTTTTTCAAGTCTGCTTTGAGTATTCGAGGTCTTTTGTGGTCTCATACAAATTTTAGGCTTGTTCTAGTTCTGTGAAAAAACACTGCTGATGGGGCATCTCAGTGGCTCAGTTGGTTAAGGGTCCACTTCAGCTCAGGTCATGATTTCGTGGTTCATGAGTTCAAGCCCTGTGTCAGGTTTTGTGCTGACAGCTCAGAGCCTGGAGCCTGCTTCAGATTCTGTCTCCTTTTCTCTCTGCACCTCCCCCACTCATTGATATTCTCTCTTTCCCCCACTCCCTCAAAAATAAACGAAACATTAAAAAAATTTTTTAAAAAACATTTAAAAATGCTGTTGGCATTTTAATAGGAAGTGCATTAAATCTGTAGATTGCTTTGGGAAGTATAAACTGTATTTGTTCTAATCGATGAGCATAGTATGTCTTTACATTTCTTGGCATTGTCTTAAACTTCTTTCTTCAGTGTTCTATAGTTTTCAGAGTACAGGCATTCACCTCTTTGCTTAAGTTTATTCCTAGATATTTTATTGTTTTGCTGGAATTGTAAAGGGGATTGTTTTCTAAATTTCACTTTCTGCTGCTTCATTATTAGTATATAGAAATGCAACCGATTTGTGTACATTGATTTTGTATCCTACGACTTTACTTCATTTATCAGTTCTAGTACTTTTTTGGTGGAGTCTTTAGGATTTCCTATGTATAGTATCGTGTTACCTGCAAATAGTGACCATTTTACTTATTATTTTCCCATTGGGGAAGGCTTTTATTTCTTGCCTAATTGCTCTGGCTAGAACTTGTAATATTATGTTGAATAAAAGTCTCAAGAGTGGGCATCTTTGTCTTGTCCTGATCATAGAAGAAAAGCTTTTAGCTTTTCACCATTGAGTGTGATGTTAGCTGTGGCCATGCCATATACGGCCTTTATTATGTTGAGGTACAATTCAACATCCATTTAATAAACTCTCAACATAGAAGGTCTAGAGGGAATGTGTCAAATTCTTTTTCTGTATCTAATGAGATAATCATGATTTTTATTTTCATTTTGTTAGTGTGGTATATCACATTGATCAGCAGATATGGAGTTATCTCTGCATCCCTGAAGTAAATCCCACTGGATCATGGTGTATGATCCTTCTAATGTATTGTTGAATATGGTTTGCTAATATGTTATTGGGGATTTTTGCATCAGTGTTCATCAGGGATACTGGCCTGTGATTTTTTTGTCGTACAATATCTTAACTAGTTTTGGTATTGTGGTAATGCTGGACTTGTAAAAATAAGTTGGGAATTGTTCCCTCCTCTATGTTTTTGGGAAAAGTTTGAGAAAGATTGATACTAACCCTTCTTTGAATGTTTGGTAGCATTCATTAGTGAAGCCATCTGGGAAGAGACTTTTGCTAGTAGAGAGTTTACTAGGAAGGAGATTGAATCAGTAATCAGTCTGTTCTGACATTTTATTTCTTCTTGATACAGTCTCAGAAGTTTATCTGTTCATAGGAATTACCCATTTCCTCTAGGTTGTCCAATTTGTTGGATGTAATTGTTCATAGTTTACTCTTAGGATTCTTTATTCCTATGGTATCAGTTGTAAAGTCTTTCATTTCTGATTTTATTTATTTAAGCTTTCTTTTTCATTAGCCTTTTAACAGCCCTTAGGTGCACAGAATCACTTAAGTCATAATCATTAGTTACTGACTCATCATTGATCTATGCCTACATTGACATACTTTTAATGAAACATTGAAATAAGAACCCTGAACCCACCACACAGTATAAAAGCTGGGACCTTGAAGAAAACATACCTAGCTTTTCTTTCCTTCTTTGAGCAATTCTACAAAATGTAGTGCTATGCTTGGAGAGTGTGACCATCTGGACTATCCTAGACTTTAGACTCCAAGAGGGTCTTCATGTGGAGGTGATGTTTGAGTCCTAGGAGGAATGTAGAAACCTGAGTAAAGAAGAGAAAACCAGGAGTGTGACAGAATTCCAAAGGAGAACCTGGGTGGCTCAGTTGGGTAAGTATCTGACTCTTGATCTCAGCTCAGGTCTTTTTTTTTTTTTTTTTTTTTTTTTCCAGAGAGAGAGAGCATGCACAAGCAAGCAGGGGAGAGGCAGAGAGAGAGAGGGAGACAGAGAATCCCACGCAGGCTTTGCACTATCAGGGCAGAGCCTGATGGGGGCTCGAATTCATGAACTGTGAGATCATTACCTAAGCCAAAACCAAGAGTCTGACACTTAACCGACTGAACCCCCCCAGGTGCCCCAGGTCTTTTTCTTGTTAATGTTTATTTATTTTGAGAGAGTGTGTTTGTGTGAGTGGAAGACTGGCTGAGAGAGAGCATCCCAAGCAGACTCCATGCTATCTGTGGAGAGCCCTATGCAGGGCTCAAACCCTTGAACCGTGACACCATGACCTGAGCCAAAATCAAGGGTCAGATGCTTAACTGAATGAGCCACCCAGGTGCCCCTCAGCTCAGGTCTTGATCTCAGGGTTCTGGGTACAAGCCCTGCATTGGGCTCCACACTGGGTGTGAAGTCTACTTTAAAAAAAAGTCAGAACTCCTTACCATCAATGTGACAGAAACCGCAGGCATAATTTAGAGCTGAATTGCTTTTGATGGACACATGGCATCAGGAGTGAGTGTGACAGTTTGGATTTAATGGGGCATGGTGTACTGCAGAACCGTCAATTGTTGCAGGTGGCAGTACCGAATAGAAACTCAGTGGCATGATGTGCCTGCCAAGAACAAATAAGATGTGTTCTTGCCTAGTGCCAGAACCTCTCCCAAGGTTTAGTTATTGGCACTACTGTAGAGTCACTGAGTCACGCCAGGATTTTACCAAGAAGATTTCGTCCCTTCCAATATAGCAGATGTGTCTGTATTTGCAACTGAAAGAATCTTAACCAATATACTAGACTTCAGGTGGGTGGGGAGGTGATGGGCAGGAGAAAGGAGCCCTTAGTGGGCCCAGTGATTTATTTATTACATATATATATATGTGTGTGTGTGTGTGTGTGTATGTATGTATATATGTGTGTATGTGTGTATATATGTATGTGTGTATGTATATATGTATGTGTATGTATCTATGTGTGTATGTATGTGTGTGTATATGTGTGTGTATGTATGTATATATGTATGTATATGTGTATGTATGTGTGTATGTATATGTGTGCGTGCATATGTATATGTGTGTGCGTATGTATATGTGT
>NW_024412415.1:17818189-17896475 GCF_014898765.1 Herpailurus yagouaroundi | reverse complement strand
ATATGTATGTGTGTATGTATGCATGCATGTATATGTATGTGTATGTATGTGTATGTGTATGTATATGTATGTACGTATATGTATATGTATGTCTGTGTGTATGTGTGTGTATGTATATATACATACATACACACACAAAGTGGTAGGTGAAGATGAAGCATCTTACAACCAACAAGACTCCATGCAGATAGCTACGGAAAACTACAAAATAAAAAGGTATAAATAGATTTGACTATTACATCTAAGTTGGCTTCTGACAGTCCCTACATAACGCTAATGCAGCAGATGATTGTGCACATTTTTCAATATGTCAGTTACCTAACATTGACCTGCTTAGTGCGCTCAGCCTTCGTGACCTGCAACCTATGTCCAGGATCACTGTCCACAACGTCTAAAACTCGGAATCAAAAGTGTTGCATTTCAACACTGCCAGGGCTGCCATAACAAAATACCACAAACCAGGGAGTAAAGCGCGGGGGTGTAAACAACAGGTATTTCTTTCTGACAGTGCTGGAGGGTCAAGGTGTCAGCAGCATGATTTCTCCCAAGACCTCTCTTCTTGGCTGGCAGCCGATGGCCATCTTCTGTGTCCTTGCTGATGAGGGACAGAAGCAAAAAAAATACTCACCTTTAGCCCCAAAGGCTGACCTATAGCCTCCATAGTTCCCATAAGGATCAAATAGATGCTGGCTGCTACATTCTTAAAGGGTCTCATGACTGCCTTTACATCTCACCAATAGTTAATATCGAGCTGAATGATAGGCATCAAAGAAATCTTGCAAAAGTAGTTTTACGAGGGGTGCCTGGATGACTCAGTCAGTTAAGCATCCAACTTATTTCGGTCCTGGTCATGATCTCACGGTTTGTGAGTTTGGGCCCCACATCAGGCTGTCTGTCAGCATACAGCCTGCTTCAGATCCTCAGTCCCCCTGTCTCTGACCCTCCCCCTGCTTCTCTCTCTCTTCCTCTCTCTCAAAAATACACGTTTTGAAAAGTATTTTTATGAGTAGAAATTTGAAAAAGACATTTATGATCTAATACTCCCTGCATGTCTCCTCCCTCTTGAGCAACTAAGCATAAAACGACCGACCAGTTTAACACAGAAAAAGTAGAGCTTTTTCTGCCCATGGGTCTTATCCCTGTGCTAAAATACAAGTACCTTACTCCACTGAGAATGTCTCAAGAATTCTTTCTTACCATTTGTTCCTGACCCCACGTTATTTTGGCACCCAACGTGGGGCCTGTCTTCTCATCTGGACTCAGAGCTTTGGTGTAAAGTTGGTGAGTACTTCCTCTTCTTTTCCTTTCATTTCAGGGGTTTTTCAAGGAATAAGGTCTTACTGGAACACTTACTTTCATGTCAGTTGCTCAGGCTGTAATCCTCTAGCCTGTGGCTGCTCTATGGGGAAGAGAAAGCCTACCTTTTGACTGGAAGCTAGTACCCTGGCCAGAATGATGATGAGACCTAGAAACTGGATACCCTCTCTTTATTCCTATCCTTAAACAAAGCTGTCTTACACACAGGACAGCCACTTAAGTCACTGGGGCAGCTGCAAATATTAAGAGTTCTGTGTTAGAGTTCCTCCTCATTGTTCTAATGTGATCCCTTCCACATCCCTAGTCTAGCCACTTCTGGCCATGGCCCTGCTTGGAGTCAGCAGCAATCAATACCAAATTGAAAGGGGGGGGGGTGGGGGGGGGGGGGGGAGTAGCAGGGAGGAGGCACCTGGGTGGTTCAGTCAGTTAAGTGTTCGACCAACTCAGGTCCTGATCTCACTGTTCCTGATTCGAGCCCTGCATTGGGCTCTCTTCTGTCAGCACAGGGCTGGATTCTGTCTGGATTCTGTCCCCTTCTCTCTCTGCCCCTCCCCCACTTGTTCTCTCTCTCTCTCAAACATATTTTTAAAAAAAACTGGGACCATTTTCTAGAGAAGTCAGCTTTAAAGACTCTATGTATTGGAATGTCACTTAGATCATGATGGATTTCTATCTTTACTGTTTTTTCATCAGTGTCCCCTCCCAACTAAAATTACAACATTGGGTAATTTCCCCATGTAAAATTTTTCTAGGGTTTTCCATGGGTTAAAAATAGTGGGTTCTTCATGGCATGCAATTTTGGTAACTTCACCAGCACCCATTTGTAGCCTAGGATGCAACGGGGAAGTGGGGGGGGACACCAGCATCCCTCCTACAGGGTAAGGCTGTGTCCACAGTCCTTTTCAGTTGAGGGATGCCTTCAGTCACTTAGACACAAGGAACCTCTGACCTACCCAGCATGGGAGACCACCCATGTCATGGGAGAGATTTCCTTGGTAATGAGCCTTCTCTCAGTCCCCATGGACTCTCCCTTGGAATGCCCTCTAATCCAGTGGCAACAATTCAGATTGTAAGATTTAATAAAGAAAAGACTGATCTTCTCTAACATGACATGGCCTCAGTACTCCTTAAGAGATGAGGAAAAATGACCCATTAATGGGACATTAAATTTGAATACAATCTATCAGATCTCTTCTGCAGAAATAGGGCAAATGGACTGAGGCCTTCATGGCCTTAAATCAGGACCCTGACCTCAGGGACTCTTGCAGAACATGTTTGATAAACCCTCTCCTGACATACTGGATGATGATTATTCAATGGAGGGGATGCTGGCTCTCTCACTGTCCCTCCTTCTAATAGACTCAGGTTATTCTTGTTGTATGTGGGGACGTCTCTCTCATTCATTTCTTGGATTAATAGCTATGATAATTAGAGCTAATCGTATGTGGTTAGTCTACCTCTGGACAGGGACCTTAAGGTTATTCCAAAGCAGCTGCTGAAACTCCTTTTGTTTCCGGGAAGTTCCCAGTCTTTTCTGGCATGACGTGGACTGCCTAGTTTCACTTCTGGTTGGTGGCAAAAAAACAAACGTGTCTGTTTTTTCAGGCAGGGAGCCCCCTTTCTCTGCCCTCTGGACTTTTATCATCCTCCAGCCTTGGTGGTGGCACCTTCCCCTCCTCCCGTTTCTGCACCACGATGGGTGCAGCCTGCATCACCAGCTCCTATACCATCCTCTGGGCCTCCAGCACCATCAGCACCATCCTCTGGTCCTCCTGCTCCTACCCTAGCTATCAAAGAGCACCCCTCCCTGGCCTGGAACCATCCATTTCAGATTTCCCTACTGATGCCCCAAGTAAAAATTGACAATGGGGAACAAGAAATGAATGAGGGAGAAGTCCCCACATACAACAAGAGTAACCTGCCTCTATTAGGAGGAGGGACCAAGGTGCAACATAATTGGCATTTAAGCTAATTTAAGTTAGCTTAATTAAGATAGACCTGTCTTTAGAGTTATTAGCATTAAATACACTTTTATTCTGGGCACCAGAGTGGCCCAGTTGGTTGAATGCCTGACTTCAGCTCAGGTCATAATCTCACGGTTCCTGAGTTCAAGCCCCACATCAGGCTTGCTGTCAGCCTGCCAGCACAGAGCCTCCTTCACATCCTCTGCCCCCCTCTCTGCCCCTCCCCTGTTTGCACTCGCCCAGAAATAAATATTAAAATTTTAATACATACTTTTATTCTGCCAAGTTTTACTAAAAATCAAATAAGCTCATATTATCTCTGTTGCAATTAGTCAGCAAAAAGATGGCTTAAAATGATAGCTAATTCTGTCTCAACATTCTCATGGGTAATTGTTAAGCTAGCTTTCAAGATCTTTGGTAACCTGAAACTTTGAGGCTTTGCTAAGTCAGATGACTGAAATATAGTGGCATGGAAAAACATTTTTAGAAGTTGTGAAATGTATTTATAAATTTACTGATCTAAAGAATTCTGATGTAAAAGGGTTAACAATTTTCATTAGAGACTAAGGTTTCTAAGAGTTAAAATTCTAATAAATGTAAGTAAGACTGTAGTTTCTTGAGGGAAAAAAAGATAATTTTGTCCTGAAATGAGGCTGGTTGTTTGGGGAAAAAAGCCTTAGGACAAAATCTGAATGCAGAAGAAATTTGTAGGTTTGTGAAGGGAAAGTTTTAGAAAAGAATTTTATGTGTGGTCAGGACAGGTAAAGATTGAAATGGATGGATCTTAAAAGTACACTGGTAGGGGCCCCTGGGTGGCTCAGTTGGTTAAGCATCCATTTTTGGTCCAGATCATGATCTCATGGTTCATGAGTTCAAGCCCTGCGTCAGCTCTCTGCTGTGAGTTAGAGCCCCACATTGGGTTCTCTGTGGTCAGTACAGAAGCTGCTTTGGATCCTCTCTCCCCACTTCTCTCTGTCCCTTCTCTGCTCACATGCTTTCTCTCTCTCTCAAAATATAATAAATACAAAAGTTTGTTAAAAAATTAAAAGTACACTGGTATAGGGGTACGTAGGTGGCTCAGTCGATTAAGTGCCCAACTTCAGCTCAGGTCATGACCTAGCAGTTTTTGAGTTTGAGTATGGTGTCAGGCTCTGCTCTGACAGCTCAGAGCCTGGAGCCTGCTTCGGATTTTCTTTCTCCCTCTCTCTCTGCCCCTCCCCAACTTGCACTTGATCTCAATTGCTCTCTTTCTCTCCCTCTCTCTCTCTCAAAAGTAAACATTAAAAAAAAATTTTTTTTAAAAGCACACTGGTATAAGATTGAAATTCTGCTCTCTCACTCTTTAGAAGACAAAGTTTTCTTGGATTGCTGGTCTGCTCTTAATAAGAAAATATAGGGGCCTGGGTGGCTCAGGTGGTTAAGTGTCAGACTCTTGGTTTCAGCTCAGGTCATGATCTCACGGTTTGTGAAACTGAGTCCCACAACAGGCTATGTACTGGCAGCATGGAGCCTGCTTGGGATTCTTTGTCTTCTTCTCTCTGTGCCCCTCCTCTGTGCGTGTGCTTGCGCTCTCTCGCTCACTCGCTCTCTCTCACAAAAGTAAATAAACTTTTAAAAAATCTAAACAAAGTATGTGCCAAAAAAAAAAAAACCACAAAACGTTTCTATGTTTTATGTACTCAAAGACCTGATAAAGACAAGAGAACTGAAATTCTCTATTAAAGGAGGTAAGTTTTGCTAACAATTGTATATATAACCTTGTGTAGAATCTGTTACTGCCAAGTGGGTAAGTAGATAATTATTAAATTTATAATCTGTAATCCTATTTAGGCATGAGCTTTAAAACTTGCTGAGGTGTTTAACAGACTCCCTTGAGATTTCAAATGATAAATGACGTCTTTGTGACTAATTAGGCTTATTTTGTATATTAAGTTACTTGGAAAGCACTGTCAAACCAACTGTAAGCCTTAGGTTGTATTATATGGGTAAATGCTATAACTATTGGAGAAAAATAAATGAAATTCCTGAAGTTTTAATACATCCTAGCATATGGCCATTAAAGTATTGAAATATACCATAAATAACCAGATTTCCTTGACAATTACATTATAATGAATTCTCAGATCTTTAACCATGTCCATTTCTTTTAATTTTTTTATGTTTATTTATTTTTGAGAGGACAGACACAGAATGCGAGTGGGTTAGGGGCAGAGAGAGAGGTAGACACAGAATCTGAAGCAGGCTCCAGGCTCCGAGCTGTCAGCACAGAGCCTGAAGTGGGGCTTGAACCCACAAGTTGTGAGATCATGACCTGAGCCAAAGTTGGTCGCTCAACCGAATGAGCCACCCAGGCTCCCCTAACCATGTCCATTTCTGAGTTTTTTGTCCTTTATAGTTAGTGTTCTGATGCTCATGCAAAATGTGTTTGATCTTCAAGAAGGTTCGTAAAAAGGACTTCTGACAAATAAAGGTTTTTGGTATCTTTAAAATCAAAACTAAACTAGGTAAGAATTTCCAGAAATAATGGGAAAGACACAAACAGAACAAATTAATAGCATAAGACTGAATGAAGAGGATAAAATATTCCTTTGTGAACAAATTGAAACATTTAACTTTTTTCTCTACCTGAACCCTTCAGAATCTAGAAGCTCTCAGTGAGTATTCTTTCTTCCATGGCAACCACAGTTATTGCTTTAAGTTCAATAAGAATCTGTTCTCATAAGGGACACCATTTGGAAACCTTGGTTATATTACCGAGGCTTTGATGGGAATGTCATATTTGAGAGAGAGATGCAAAGACTTAGATATGACCGACAGTTTTAAGGAATTAAGGTTTACTTTATGGAGCCAATGGAGCCTCTTGGAAATGTTGGCTTGATACCTTGCTTACAGAGTTCCCAGCAGCCTTACCAGGTGATTTAAGAATGTTACATCACAGGCATCTCCTGGAGGGACCAAGAGGGCAGAACAGCATGAAACATTTTTTGCCTCTCTCATCCCTGAAAAACAGCTAGATCAACACCAAACAATCTTGCAAACCTAGAAAACTGCTTTGAGGATTGACAGAAAAATCTGCACAACTTGAACCACAGAACTTGGCAAGTACTCAGTGGGGAAAGGTGAACTGAGGGAGAGAGAAGCCACGGAGGGTTGGGAGCTGTTTTTGCTTGCAGAGAGAGGAAGGAGACAAGGGGGAGAATACAGGAAAAGCATTCCTCCCGTCCCCTGCTGAAAGCGGCTGAAGACAGAGAAAGAGTGGACTGAACAAAAAAGGGAGTAAGGAGAAAAGACAGGGTTTAATTTCCCTTAAGATGCTATAGATAGGGGAGCTCAGAGTCTGAAACTCTGTACCTTGATACCTGGCATAGCTCCGGTGGGAAGGGTGAATCCCCAGAAACAGACAGCAAGGTACAAGAAGTCCTTAGGCCACATGAGGAGAGGTGGCTTCCCTGCTTCCAGTACACTGAGTAGAGGCTGTGCAGCCTCCTCACAGGCAAAGGTCCTAGTGGACCCTGGAGAACAGCCACATTCGCTGGTGTTGGAACAAGGGTTTTAAGGATGAAGCCTGCTGCCAGATGTGTGTTGTGATTTACCATAGTCCCTGAAACACTGCTGCTACATGATCACATGAACTTTTTCTGGGGTAGGCTGGCACCCAGCTGCAGTCTCTGGGCATCTGCAGCAACACAGTCTTACAAACGTTCCAGGGGGCAGGCTGGCACCAGGGCATTGTTCAGGGAGACCCTCCCCCCAGAGGGTCTGAACAGATCAAAGCTGCAGTGCCCTCAGAAGTGAGGGGTTTGGAAACACAGGCCCATCTTAGATAAAACTCGGGAGGAAGGTGCCACCTGGCAAGCTGACAGCTTGGTTATAGACAGTGTAGAAGCTGGGAGTGGGCAGAAGCTAGAGACAGAAGAGTGGTGCTTAATTGCCAATTGGCAAGAGCACAGAGTTCTGATACTTGAGACTGGGTAGGTGGGTGGGGCCACTTTGACCCTTTCCCCACATGTGCATACACACCTACATGCACTGCAAGGATCCACCCCAATAAACTAAGCGCCATCTAGTGGAGAACAGATGCTACACCAAGCCCCACCCAGTTGGGCCACCTTGATCTAGAGGAACACCACAAATCTCTGTGTCTGTTTACGGACTATAAACTGCTTCTTAGTTTGACTTCTAGGGGAAAGTGGATGTAATTTCAATCGTATTTCATTCTGTTTGCTGGTTCATCTATTCAATTTTTTTTCTTAAAGAAAAAATTTATTTTCCATTTTTACAAAAAGCTTTGACTTTTTCTACATTTTTTACTTATAAATTTTTAAAACTCTAAAATGAAATAATGAAAGTAAACTATTTTGTTATTGCATTCATTTTTTTAAATTTCCTTTTTTTTTTTCTTGCCCTTTTTTTCTCTATCAAGCTTCTTTAAAAACCAGACCAAAATGCACCGAGGAGCTGGCATCCTTCATTTGACTTTTTGTGTTGTTTTTGGTTTTTAAATTTTTTTTATATTTACTCTTTTTCTTCCTTCTAAAATGACAAAATGAAGGAATTCACCCCAAAATAAAGAACAGGAAGAAATGACAGCCAGGGACTTAACACAAATATAACCAAGATGTCTGAACCAGAATTTAGAATCGTGATAACAACAATACTAGATGGAGTTGAAAAAAGCACAGAATCCCTTTCTGAAGAGATAAAAGAAGTACAAGTCAGGACAAAATTAAAAATGCTATAACTGAGTTGCGATCTCAAGGATGCCTTGGTGGCAAGGATGGATGAAGCAGAGCAGTGAATCAGTGATATAGACAACAAACCAATGGAGAATAATGAAGCAGAAAAAAGAGGGAAACTAAGGCAAAAGCGCACAATTTAAGAATTAGAGAACTCAGTGACTCATTAAAAAGGAATAACATCTGAATCATGAATCATAGGGGTCCCAGAAGATGGATAGAGAGAAAAGGGGGTAGAAGGGTTATGTGAGCAAATCATAGCAGAAAACTTTACTAACCTGGGGAAAGACATAGACATCAAAATCCAGGAAGCACAGAGAAATCCCATTAGATTCAACAAAAGCTGACCATCAACAAGGCATATCATAATCAAATTCACAAAATAGGCAAGGAAAGAATCAGGAAAATGGGGGGAAATCCTTAACCTACAAGGGAAGACAGATCAGGTTTGCAGCAGACCTATCCACAGAAACTTGGCAGGCCAGAAAGGAGTGGCAGGATATATTCCATGTGCTGAATCAGAAAAATATGCAGGCAAGAATTCTTTATCCAGTAAGGCTGTGATTCAAAATAGGAGAACATTTGTATGGAACCACAAAAGACCTCAAATAGCCAAAGTAATATTGAAGAAAAAAACCAAAGCAGGAGGCATCACAATCCCAGACTTGAGCCTCTACTAAAAATCTGTAATCATCAAGACAGCATGGTATTGGCACAAAAACAGACACATAGCCCAATGGAATAGAATAGAGACTCCAGAATTGGACCCACAAATGTATGGCCAACTAATCTTTGACAAAGCAGGAAAGAATATCCAGTGGAAAAAAGACAGTCTCTTCAACAAATTGTGCTGAGAGAACCGGACAGCAAGATGAAGAAGGATGAAGCTAGACCACTTTCTTATACCATTCACAAAAATAAAGTCAAAATGGATGAAGGACCTAATGTGAGACAGGAAACCATCAAAACCCTAGGGGAGAAAGAGAGGGGAAAAAACCTCTCTGACTTCAGCAGCAGCAATTTCTTACTTGACATATCTCCAAAGACAAGGGAATTAAAAGCAAAAATGAACTATTGGGACCTCATCAAGATAAAAACCTTCTGCACTGCAAAAGAAACAATCAACAAAACTAAAAGGCAACCAATGGAATGGGAAAAGATATTTGCAAATGGCATATCAGACAAAGGGCTAGTATCCAAAACTTATAAAGAACTCACCAAACTCCATACCCGAAAAACAATCCAGTGAAGAAATAGGCAGAAGACATGAATAGACACTTCACTAAAGAAGATATCCAGGTGGCCAACAGGCACATGAAAAGATGCTCAACATCACTCCTCATCAGGGAAATACACATCAAAACCACACTGAGATGTCACCTCATGCCAGTCAGAGTGGCTAAAATGAACAAATCAGGAGACTATAGATGCTGGACAGGATGTGGAGAAATGGGAACCCTCTTGCACTGCTGGTGGGAATGCAAACTGGTGCAGCCACTCTGGAAAACCGTGTGGAGGTTCCTCAAAAAATTAAAAATAGACCTACCCTATGACCCAGCAATAGCACTGCTAGGAATTTACCCAAGGGATACAGGAGTGCTGGTGCATAGGGGCATTTGTACCCCAATGTTTACAGCAGCACTTTCAACAATAGCCAAATTATGGAAACAGCCTAAATGTCCATCAACTGATGAATGGATAAAGAAGTTGTGGTTTGTATATACAATGGAATACTACTTGGCAATGAGAAAGAATGAAATATGGCCTGTTGTAGCAATGTGGATGGAAGTGGAGAGTGTTATGCTAAGTGAAGTAAGTCATGCAGGGAAAGACAGATACCATATGTTTTCACTCTTATGTGGATCCTAAGAAACTTAACAGAAGACCATGGGGGAGGGGAAGGGAAAAAAAAAAAAGGGAGGGAGCCAAACCATAAGAGACTCTTAAAAACTGAGAACAAACTCGGGGTTCAGGGGGGGCGGGCGGGAGGGGAGGGTAGGTGATGGGCATTGAGGAGGGCACCTTTTGGGATGAGCACTGGGTGTTGTATGGAAACCAATTTGACAATAAATTTCACATTAAAAAATAAATTTTTAAAAGACAATAAATTTCATATTTAAAAAAAAAAGCAAAGTAAAAAAACAAAATAGGAGAGATTTAAAATTTTCCCAGACAAAAACTAAATGAGTTTGTGACCGCTAAACCAACCCTGCAAGAAATTTTAAGAGGGACCCTCTGAGGGGAGAAAAGACAATCAGTCAATCAATAAATGAATACCAAAAGCAACAACGACTAGAAAGGACCAGAAAACACCACCAGAAACTCCAACTCTACAAGCAACATAATGGCAGTAAATTCGTATCGTTCAGTACTCACTCTAAATGTCAATGGACTAAATGCTCCAATCAAAAAATACAGGGTAACAGAATGGATAAGAAAACAACATCTATCTATATGCTGTTTACAAGAGACAGACTTCAGACCTAAAGACACCTTCAGATTGAAAGTAAGGAGATGGAGATCCATATATCATGGTAATGGTCAACAAAAGAAAGCCAGAGTAGCCATACTTATATCAGACAATCTAGATTTTAAAATACTGTAACAAGAGATGAAGGGCATTATACCATAAATAAGGGGTCTATCCACCAAGAAACCCTAACAATTGTAAACATTTATGCTCCAAATGCGGAGCAAACAAATATATAAGTCCGTTAACCACAAACATAAACTCATTGATAACAATACCATCATAGTAGGGGACATCAAACCCCACTTAAAGCAATGGACAGATCATCTAATCAGAAAATCAACAAGGAAACAATGGCTTTGAATGACACACTGGACCAGATGGACTTAAGAGATATATTCAGAACATTTCATCCTAAAGCAGCAGGGCACATGGAACGTTCTTCAGAAATAAATCATGTACTGGGACACAAACAGCCCTCAACAAGTACAAAAAGATCGAGATCATACCATGCATATTTTCAGACCACAACACTATGAAACTCAAAATCAACCACAAGAAATTTGGAAAGGTAACAAATACTCAGAGACTAAAGAACATCCTACTAAAGAATAAATGGGCAAACCAAGAAGTTAGAGGAAATTAAAAAAGTACATGTAAGCCAGTGAAAATAGCACCACAGCCTGAAACCTCTGGGATACAGCAAAAGCAGGAAAGTATATAGCAATTCAGGCCTTCCTAAAGAAGGAAGAAAGGCAACCTAACCTTACACCTTAAAGAACTGGAAAAAGAACAGCAAATAAAATCCAAAACATCAGAAGACAGGAAATAACAAAGATAAGAGCAGAAATCCATGGTATCGTAACCAAAAAAACAGATCAATGAAACCAGGAGCTGGTTCTTTGAAAGAATTAGCAAAATTGATAAACCACTAGCCAGTTTGATTAAAAAGAAAAAGGAAAGGACCAAATACATAAAATCAAGAATGAAAGAGGAGAGATCACAGACAACACTGCAGAAATAAAACAATAAGAGAATAGTATGAGCAATTATTCACCAGTAAAATGGGCAATCTGGAACAAATGGACAAATTCCTAGAAACATATAAACTACCAAAACTCAAATAAGAAGAAATAAAAAATTTGAACAGACCCATAACCAGTAAAGAAATCAAATGAGTAATCAAAAATCTCCCAAAAACAAGAGCCCAGGGCCAGATGGCTTTCCGGGGGAATTCTACCAAACATTTAAAGAAAGGTTAACATCTATTCTTTTGAAGCTTTTCTAAAAAATAGAAATGGAAGGAAAACTTTCAAACTCATTGTATGAAGCCAGCATCACTTTGATTCCAAAACCAGACACAGACCCCACTAAAAAGGAGAACTACAGCCCAATTTCCCTCATGAACATGGATGTAAAAATCCTCAACAAGGTATTAGCCAACTGGATTCAACAATACATTAAAAGAATTATTCACCAAGACCAAGTGGGATTTATACCTCAGATACAGGGTTGGTTCAATATCCACAAAACAATCAAAGTGATATATCACATCAATAAAAGACAAGAACCACATGATCCTCTCAATAGCTGCAGAAAAAGCATTTGACAAAATACAGCATCCTTTCATGACAAAAGCCCTCAAGAAAGTAGGGATAGAAGGATCATACCTCAAGATCATAAAAGCCATATATAAAAGATCCACTGCTAATATCATCCTCAATGGGGAAAAACTGAGAGCTTTCCCCCTAAGACCAGGAACATGACAGGCATGTCCACTCTAGCCACTGTTATTCAACATAGTATTGGAAATCCTAGCCTCAGCAATCTGACAACACAAAGGAATAAAAGGCATACAAATTGGCAAGGAGGAAGTCATACTTTAACTCTTCTCAGACTACGTGATACTTTATATGGAAAACCCAAAAGATGCCACCAACAACTGCTAGAACTGTTCCATGAATTCAACAAAGTCACAGGATATAATATCAATGCACAGAAATTGGTTGCATTCCTTTACACCAATAATAAAGCAACAGAAAGAAAAATCAAGGAAAATCCCATTATTATGTATCAAAAACCATAAAACACCTAGGAATAAACCTAACCAAAGAGGTGAAAAATCTATACACTGAAAACTATAGAAAGTTTATCAAAGAAACTGAAGACGACACACAAAAAAGGAAAAATATTCCACGCTCATAGATAGGAAGAACAAATATTGTTAAAATGTCAATACTACCCAAAGCAATCTACATATCCAATGCAATGCCTATCAAAATAACACCAGCATTCTCCACAGAACCAGAACAAACAATCCTAAAATGTGTATGGAATTAGAAAAGACCCTGAATAGCCAAAGCAATCCTGAAAAAGAAAACCAAAGCTGGAGCCATCACAATCCCAGACTTCAAGATGTATTACAAAGCTATAATCACCAAGACAGTATGGTACTGGCACAAAAACAGACACTTAGATCAATGGAACAGAATAGACAACCCAGAAATGGACCCACAAACGTATGGCCAACTAATCTTTGACAAAGCAGGAAAGAATATCCAATGGAATAAAGGCAATCTCTTCAGCAAGTGGTGCTGGGAAAACTGGACAGTGACATGCAGAAAAATGAACCTGGCCTACTCTCCTACACCATACACAAAAATAAACTCAAAATGGATCAAAGACCTCAATGTAAGACAGGAAGCCATCAAAATCCTAGAGAAAGCAGGCAAAAACCCCTTCAACTTTGGCCACAGCAACTTCTTACTCAACACGTCTCCAGAGGCAAGGGAAGCAAAAGCAAAAATGAACCATTGGGACTTCATCAAAATAAAAAGCTTCTGCACAGTGAAGCAAACAATCAACAAAACAGGTAACCGATGGAATGGCAGAAGATATTTGCAAATGACATATCAGATAAAGGGTTAGTATCCAAAGATCTATAAAGAACTTATCAAACTCAACACCCAAAAACCAAATAATCCATTGAAGAAATGGGCAAAAGACATGAATAGACACTTCTCCAAAGAAGGCATCCAGATGGCCAACTGACACATGAAAAAATGCTCCACATCACTCACCATCAGGGAAATACAAATCAAAACCACAATGAGATACCACCTCATACCTGTCTGAATGGCTAAAATAAATAACTCAGGCAAAAACAGATGTTAGCGAGGATGCAGAGAAAGAGGAGCTCTTTTGCACTGCTGGTGGGAATGCAAACTGGTACAGCCACTCTGGAAAACAGTATGGAGGTTCCTCAAAAAAAAAAAAAAAATAGAACTACCCTATGACCCAGCAACTGCACTACTAGGTATTTATCCAAGGGATACAGCTGTGCTGTTTCAAAGGGGCACGTGCAGCCCAATGTTTATAGCAGCACTATCAACAATAGCCAAAGTATGGAAACAGCCCAAATGCCCGATAGATGAATGGATAAAGAAAATGTGGTATATATATACAATGGAGTATTACTCGGCAATCACAAAGAATGAAAGCTTGCCATTTGCAACTATGTGGATGGAACCTGAGGGTATTATGCTAAGCGAAATTAGAGAAAGACAAATATCATATGACTCCACTCAAATGAGGAGTATAAGATACAAAACAGATGAACATAAGGGAAGGGAAGCAAAAATAATATAAAAACAAGGAAAGGGATAAAATAAGAGACTCTTAAATACTGAGAACTGAGGGTTGCTGGAGGGGGTTGTGGGTGGGGGGATGGGCTAAATGCGTAAGGGGCATAAGGGAGGACACTTGTTGGGATGAGCACTAGGTGTTATACATAGGGGATGAATCAGTGGAATCTACTCCTGAAATCATTATAGCACTATGCTAACTAACTTGGATGTAAATTTAAAAATAAATAAGAATTTAAAAAAATAATATCACTTCAGAAGGTACAGGAACCTCAGGATATTTGGGGGATCCAGAGAAGAGTAATTTACCCAAATCAACAGTAATTCAGGTAAGTCTGATGACAAGAATTTGACTTGGCTTTCAACCTCAAGAGGCTATTAAAAGTTCAATCTAGAGATTCCTTATAAAAAGTTACAACAAAGCAGATTTTAAAGGATCTATATGATCAATCACCATTCTTGCTAAGCTTATGTAAACAATTAGACCAAGTTTGTTAAAATTGTACTTTTTTACAAACAAATTCGTTTTGATTTGGCTTGCTATTTCTGGAAATAAGGGTGAATTTAGAGAGAAAAATTATGTTTCAATAACACATCCTCATGGGTGTTAGATTCTAGTTTTGATTATCCTTAAATTTTTGTTGCTGGCTTAAGCTGTACAACTTGAGGTAAACTTCAGAGAGATTGCCACAATAGTTCTGCTTGTTACTCTGTGGGGGTAATAAAAAGGACCCTATTGGCATATGATTATTTAAATAGTTGGACAATCGGATGGACTCCTCAACAGTAGTGTAACTCCACTCTCACCTTGATTAATTCTATATGGCTAGGATAACAAAATCACGCAAAAGTCAGGTGTACCCTAATCCACGGGGCGAACTATGAAATTGTGGAGATGATGGATGGTCACACTTTCTGTATAACTGGAGTGGAGAATCCATGCGAAAGGATGCCCTTCTCTCCCTAGACAAGTCCTCTCCCACTTGCCAGCAATCCTCATTATTAGGATATTCTTAAGGCTAGACATAAGGCAAAGAGGGCTTCTTGATGGTTTTATCCCTTACCCATATTTATCCCAGGAGCTACCTCTATCGACGTAAAATTACAGGTAGAGACTTTAGCCAAGCATACTGGGGCCACTTCCAACCACACCCAACATGAAGTGATGCACAAATTTGATAAGTGATCCTCCAAAATCTAATGGCCATTGATATCCTGACTGCAAGTGACAGAGGAAATTATTGTGCTAAAGTTGAGACTAAATGTTGCATATATATCCCAGATAACTCTGCTAATGTTTTAGCATATATGCACACCATACCTAAATGGTAACTGTTTTTTACAATAGGCACATTACAATGAGCTACAAAACCAACCTTCATGATGAATTTGTGGCTTACTGTCCACATCAAGCATTTCAGGCCTCCCTTGGTGGGTTTCTCCATTACAAGATACAGACTAGCATTATTAGTATCAGTACATAACTGATATAATACATCACCCAATACCAGCACATACAGGGATATTTTCTTGCTGGTGTAATGGAAAATGTTAGATGGGACTCCCCAGGCTGTAAAAGGCCTTTGTCTTATCCTCAAACTATCAAAATTTTAACTGAATATGCCAACCCACAGATGGGCTCACAGCAATCACAGACAAGATCCGTGTTCCATTAGTGTGAGCATCTAACATCTATTTTTCTTCCATCAGTAGGTTTACAAAATGCCATGGCACATGGAAGTCCTTGATAAATACACAGTTAAGGCCTTAAATGACTGTCTAAGCAGTACACTATCAAACAATGAAATGACCCATATGCATAAAGTAGTTCTACAAAATAGAATGGCATTAGGTGTGGTTTTTTCTTTTCTTGAGAGAGAACGTGAGTGGGGAAGAGGGGCAGAGGAAGAGAGAGAGAGAGAATCTTAAGCAGACTCCATGCCCAGCACTGAGGCCTTTGCAGCCTGGATCCTACTACCCTGGGATCATGACTTGAGCTGAAATCAAGAGTTGGACACTCAACCAACTGAGCCACGCAGGCACCCCAAGAATGTGTTAATAGTAGCACAAGGAGGAACATGTGCCATTATTAAAACAATGCTGTGTCTACATTCCAGGTTATAACAAAAATAGAATAGGGTGGGATGACTGAGTGGCTCAGTTGGTTAAGCATCCGACTTTTGGTTTTGGCACAGGTCATGATCTCTCAGTTTGTGAGATCAAGCTCTGCATTGGGCACTGGGCTCCAGGCTAATGACATGGAACCTGTTTTGGATTCTCACTCTCCTTTTCTCTGCCCCTCCCACACATACATGCACGTGTATTCTCTCTCAAAATAAATATACTTTAAAATATATATATGTAAAACAGGGCTACTTACTGATATGAATAATCAAATTGGTGCTCTTACAGAGCCTACACTGTCAATGAGTGGTTACAGTTCTGGGCAGGGGTGGACTATGGTCTATGCTAAAGGGTCTTCTCATCGCTTTTATTTTCATTGTAATAATCCAATGTGTTCTTTCACTTTGTTTTTTCCTATTGTCCAGATATATGCAAGAAGTCCTTGACTCCTTCACCCAGAGGACAGATGATCCTTACTACTGAAATCCCCCACCTCCCCTGCCCCATGTCCCCTCTAGATTCATAGTTACATGTAAGGACAGATAGTGATTGTAGACACTGCAGTATGACTAACCCAATGCCCGCTCCCAAATTCCTTCTTCCCTGGACTCCACATTTGGAATTAGAGAAGCTAAATAGTTGCTTTCCCAGGTACCCTTACAGCTGGAAGTGGCCATGTGACAGAGTTCTGGCCAATGGGATGTTACCAAAAGTCTGTAGGACGGTCTGGAAAATCTTGTGCATTCCTTTTTTTTTTTTTTTTTTTAATGTTTATTTTTTTGAGACAGAGACAGAGCATGAACGGGGAAGGGTCAGAGAGAGAGGGAGACACAGAATCCGAAACAGGCTCCAGGCTCCGAGCTGTCGGCACAGAGCCTGACATGGGGCTCCAACTCACAGACCACGAGATCATGACCCGAGCCAAAGTCGGACGCTCAACGGACTGAGCCACCCAGGCGCCCCCTGTGCATTCCTATTAAGGCACATACAATGCTAACATGGCCCTTTCTTCCTTCTCCCTGACTTGAATATGAGTTCATATGGATGAATATGGAGCTGTAAATAGTTATCTAGAACTCATGACAAAATGGCAAAACAATTATAGATGTTATCCATAATATTTTTATGTTGTCACTGAACCAATTCCAGATGTAGGTCTCATGAATTTTTGTTACATGAGAAAAATTAATCTCTACTTTTTAAGCTTCTAGAAGTTAGTTTTTCTGTTACTTGCAGACAAATTTATTCCTGATAGATTCCTGCTCACTGTAGATGCTTGATAAATATTTGTCTGGATCAATTTTATAGAAGGTATGAGAGATTTGAGCCTGTGGATGTCAGATGTAAAACTCTCTCCTCTCCAATGGACAAAACTAAAAAAAAAAAAAAAAAAAAAAAAAGGAAAGCATCCAGGTCTCAATGTCTTCAGAACATCTATAGAAAAAGGTTAGGAGAACCAGGAAGAACTTTTCCTCAAAGTAGGCAGAGAGGGGCATCTGGGTGGCTCATTCGGTTAAGCATGTGAGTTCGGCTCAGGTCATAATCTCACATATGTAAGTTCGAGCCCTGCTTCAGGTGAGCTGGAGCCGCACTTGCAGTGACCCTGCTTCTCCCTTGCTCGCGCGTGCGCGTGCGCGCTCTCTCTCTCTCTCTCTCTCTCTCTCTCTCTCTCTGCCCCTTGCTCACTTATGCCCTCTCCCTCTCAAAAAAATTTTAAAAAGGAGCAGAGAAAGATACCAGAGGAGTTTGGGGACAATGACAAGAGATCAATGTCATGGCAGGGAAAGAGCATGTAAAACCCCACCGCACCCAAAACCATATTTTCTCTTCACAGACTTAGAGAGTCACAGTATTTGGATAATAGGGATGGCATTTGTTAAGCAGCAAGGAGGAAAAAGACCTAAAAGATCTTCCCGAGGAACACTTTATCTAAAATGCAGTCCTATCCATTTGTGCTTTTTGCCTGTTATAGGTGTTGAACCAAAATAATAATTAGTCTGTAATCTGTGCTCCCAAGGTATGCCATCCAGTGTTTTAGCAGAGAGAAAAAGAATGGCAGAAAAAATAAACCTTATTTCATTCTAAAAACCAGACATTAAAGTATTCTAGAAACAAATGTTTTTCAGCATGATTGTATGTTTCCATTACCCAAGATATCAAAGAGCTAAAGCAAGAGTAAATTTGATTTAAAAGACATGTATGGGCCCAGAAAAGGCCCAGTTTGGCTATGAAATGGTTTCCTGCTGACAAGTCAGTCAGGGGTCAGAGAAAGCAGGGCCGTCATCTGCCACAGGATTCTCCTGTACCTTTAAGAACTGGAGTGTTTCCCCCACTGGAGACAGACCATTTCTCAGAAATGAGTCTTCAGGAGAAAGAAGTTGGCTTTACTGTGGTTTGACAGCTCTGACCACAGTTTTTACCACAGCTATTTTTATTTTTAAAGCTGCTTTCCAGTAACTGTGAGTAGACCTCAAAGCTGGCAGCGGTCTAGGAGGTTTTCGACCAGAGTCCCTTCCGCTGAGGCCCAGGGCCTGCTCCACAAGGAGATGGAAGGTGGGGGGTGGGATGGATAAAAGAGGGGGACAAAGGATGGCAAATAACATTGTAGGGAGGGAGAGGGTGGGTTCCTCGTGAGCTCAGGGCAGCCAGGTGACCTGGAGCCGGCTGAGACACAGCATGGGGCTTGCCAGCATCTACACTGCCTGCTGCGGGCACTCTGATAAAATCCTGCTCTCCACCTGTGTCCCAGCACACCTCCCTCACGGGCACTGAACAGATGAGTTTGGAGAACAGTAATTCTTAGTAGCCCTGGCTCCTTGGATGAAGAAGTACCCTCCTTCATCCGGGTCACTTAGCTCCCCTAGGCTGCTGTTTCCGAGGGCCCCCTTGCGGTGAGGCAGGGTAATGACCTGCCCTAGGATCCTTGTATATGCAGAGGCAGGAAGATTGCCTTACCTCTAGACTCACAGAATTGGTCTTCTGGGGCCCAAGGTGGTCGGTTTACCCCGCGTCTGCTCCCAGAGGAGAGAATAGGGAGTTCAGAGGTGCACATGTCCCACGATTGCCAGTATGGTTCCTCTGGCTTTTTCTGCTGAACCGTTCTCTCTCAATCGTTGCTCTTTAACTTGTTAAAGCTAGTTTTTCGACTATTTATGCATTTAACTCTACGTACAATTAGGTCTCTGCAATTTTTTTTTACAACTTGGTCCTTTTTATACTCAAAGTTTTCAAACTCCCACCCTAAATAACAGCTTGTCTTTAAAATATATTTACAATAATAGAAGGATATGTGAGTAGTTTATACTACTGCAGCTCTGTGTAGCCATTTCACATTACAAATGATTCTACAACTCCTGGATAGAAACTGGCACAGTCACTTTTTATTTTATTATTTTTAGATTTTTCTTATGGACAATTCCAAAAATACAAATTTAGAGGAAATGACATAATAAATCGTCACATACCCAATACCCTTATATCCTATCTCTTCACATAAGCAAATCCCAGCCTCTCCATACAAGCTCCTCAGTTCTTTGACACGAATATGCCATAGTGGTCTTTACATGGTCTTGCTTTCTTCTATGACAAAAGGTCCCAGGTTCGTCCTGTACTTTTGCTGTCCCAATGGAATCAGCCATTTCCTTTAAATAAATAGTATTTAGGGGCACCTGGCTGGCTCAGTCAGTTGAGCATCCGACTTCAGGTCAGGTCCTGATCTCACAGTCCATAAGTTTGAGCCCCACGTCAGGCTGTGTGCTGACAGCTCAGAGCCTGGAGCCTGTTTTGGATTCTTGTCTCCCTATCTTTCTGCCCCTCCCCCGCTCATTCTCATTCTCATTCTCTCTCTCTCTCTCTCTCTCAAAAATAAATACACATTAAAATTTTTAAATACATAGATAGTATTTAGAGACCCCAATCTGGGCTCTCAGGTTGCTATTGCTCCTGAGCTGGTCACTGTTTCTAGATTACAATGCCTACTTTGGCGTTCTTTGCAGGCTCTTTTAAATATGTGGACTCACATAAGTACACTAGCCCGCACTTGGCATTGACTTCACCTAGAATAAGAATTGAAGCACAGGAGACCCAGCATACCAGCCAGGCAGTAGCAGCAATCTCTCTAGGCACTACACTCTCTGCCCCCATTGGAGGAGGTCATCGAGAGGGTGTGGACTGCTGGCTGACCCATGAGCTAGACCGGGGAAATCAGAGGTTCCTCACCACCACCCATCCCCTTCATCCACCTCCCCCATTCCCCCACCTCACCCCAGTCCTTGGAATGTACACTCTGCCTACCTTTCCCACAATGGGAGCGATTCCAAGGATGTACCCTTGAGAGAGCAAGGTGTTATGGAGACCATCTGGACTGTGCATGTAACTGAACCCAATTAAGGCCACTGTACAAACTTTTAAGATTCTGGCTGGCAGAGATGTGCTCATCTTGCAGCCACACAAGACAGGCCTCGTTAAGTAAGTTCCCTTGCTTATTAAACTTGCCGCCTACTGACCTGGAGTGATTTGCCTCTTTCTTCAGTCTCTCCTTGCCCTCCATGTACAGGGTCCAGATTGCAAACCAACACCCCCATCCCCATCCCCATTCCCACCGTGGGGTTGACAGCTAAAATGCAGGAGGCCCAGTTAAGCCTCAATTTCAGATAAACAATGAATAAAACCCTCCTATTTCAATTGAGAGCCGATATCTCTAGTAACAATGTTATGGGACTAGCTTGCTTCCACGTCCCCACAGTGGACTTGTCCGGCTCCAAGTCATAATTCTCAGGAAACTACCAAACCATACCTTCTCACCAGGTCTTTCTAATTCACTCACTGTCCTCACTATCCAGATACATTGGGCCAGTTCTACCACAAGCAATGTTGCCTAACACAGCTGACATCCCACCCTTAGCAGATTCCCAGGAGAACAGAGCTATAGAAAATAAACTCCATGGAGAATTGGAAATAAATTTTTTAAAGATTTTATAAAGTAATCTCTACACCTAATGTGGCTCTTGAACTTACAACCCCCAAGATCAAGAGTTGCATGCTGTATCGACTCAGCCAGCCAGGCGCCCCAAGAAATAATTTTTTTTTAGCCCTTTATATATACAGAGCTAGGACAATGTACAGATAGACAGGTAATAGATGATGGATGATAGATAGTGTAAAGGACAGACTCAGTTTTCCCCCTGTGGAGAGAAAGCCCAGTTCTTCCTTACTATATCTTTCTCTCCTTAAGTCTTCTTTATTACTCATACAAAACACTTCACTCCTGCCATTTCCCCATACCATGCAATTCTTTGCAACACCAACTGGGTGTCACACAATTCAACTCAATTCTGACACGATCTACCTGATGATAGTGTCATATCCTACAGGTTAAGGGCTCAGTCCCATAAGATTGTCTTCCCACCCCATACACATATGCACACACACTTTAATGCCAGTCACAAGCCCAGATTGGTTATCACCTCCTGACCAACGTCAGGGTTGGTTTCAATAAGCTATAGATTATAGGTTCCAATGACCTCCTCCTTAGATTCAGTTAATGTGCTACAGCATCTCAGAGAAACATTTTACTTGCTAGATCACCAGTTTATTATGAAAGGATATAACTCGGGCACAGCCAGATGGAAGAGATACTAATGCTGTAATGGGGAAGGGGTGGGGAGTTTCTGTGTCCTCTTGGAATGCTCCATCGCCCCACCTCTCCACATGGTGGAGATCCCCATTCTTTTGGGGTTTTATGGAGGCTTCCTTGCACAGGCATCATTGATTAAATCATTGGTCATTGTGATTAATTCGACCCCCAGCTCCTCTCCCCTCTCCTAAAGTCAGGGGAGTGGGCCTAAAAGTTCCAACCCCCTTAACACGGTTGGTTACCCTGGGCCCCATCCTTTGGTGGAGTCCAAAAGTCACTCCATTAACCTAACACAACATTAAAAGACACCTTTAACCCTCTTACCACTTAGGAAATCTCAAGGGCTCAAGGAGCTCTTTGACAGAAATGGGGATGAAGACCAAAAAGATATTTCTTATAAATCACAATAGCAGAGAGAGAGAGAGAGAGAATTTGTAAATAGAGATTGATATGAATAAATATGGATAAATAAAACACATTATGGGTTCATATGACACTTCCAACTCCAATACAGGATTATAAGGCGGTTATTTAACTATATTCTTTACTTCTGCCTTTCTCTCATGCTAAAAACCCCAGTTCTCAACACACAAATATTCATTTTACTCTTTCACACAATATATACCCAACAGTCTTGAGATAAGAGTACCAATGCTATTACTAACAATATGATTACTGAAAACAGTGTAGGATTTTCTTGCAGTTCTTTTTGTTCTTAGAGATATACAATCAAATAACTATTTATTTTTTTATTGTTTATTTATTTTTGAGAGAGAGAGAGCGCCAGAGCACAAGCATGGGAGGGGCAGAGAGGGAAACGGCATCAGAGGCAGGCTCCAGACTTTGACCTATCAGCACAGAGCCTGACCCAGGGCTCAAACTCACGAACTGTGAGATCACGATCTGAGCTGAAGTTGGACGCTCAACGAATTGAGCCACCCAGGAGCCCCTCAAATAACTGTTTTAAGTCACTAGAAAGAGATCTTCTTTATATGGTTATAAGAACTATGACTGATACAAAGTTCATGTTGTTTTTATTTATTTAAGGATTTTTTTTAATGTTCTATACATATATAAACATTTCCATCACTCTCAAGTCAAATCTACAAAGTTTGTTCAGAGAATTCTAGCTTCTATCCCTGACCCTTTGGCCCTATCTCTTTCTTTTCCCATAGGTAAACATTTACTTTTACTTTACAGTTTACCTTGTGATTGTTTACTATAGTTTTGGTCCCCCTCTTAGGAAAAGAGTGGTATATTATAGAATTCTCTACTTCTTTTTTTTTTTTTCAAATTTGATTTCTAGTATTACAGCTTTATTGAGATATAGTTCACCATTCACCCATTTCAAGTGTACAACTCAATTATTATTTACTATATTCAGAGAGTTGTACAACCACAATTAATTTTAGAACATTTTCATTCCTCCAAAAAGAAACCATGTATTCATTAGCTGTCACTCTCCATTTTCCCCAACTTCTCAACCCCAGCTCTAAACAACCACTAATCTACTTCCTCTCTCTTTGAAATTGTCCGCTGTAGATATTTCGTATAAATGAAGTCATACAGTATGTGACCTTTTGTGTCTGGCCTCTTTTACCTAGCATAATATTTTCAAGGTTTATCCATAATGTAGCATATATGAGTATTTCATTTCTTTTTGTTGCTGAGTAATACTCCATTATAGGAATATACCACACTTTATCCCCTTTACCTTGTTTTTTCCATTTAATATATTCTGGAGATCGCTCTATGGTATTAAACCAAGTTATTTATTTATCATTAGCACACTCTTGGTGCAGAATTGCCATAGTTTATTCAGTAAGTCCTCTATTGATGGATATGTGAGTTGTCTCTACTCTTTTATAAATAGTAGTGCAAAAATCTTTCATGCTTACATCTCTCTGGGGGGCAACAGAAAGCTGATTTATGCCTTGCTAAGTCCTCAAGTTTCCTCACCTATACAATGACAATAAATGGGTTGACCTCAGTAGCTGTTAATGAGCCTTTGAGCTTCAAAGATCTCTGATCCAGGAAGAATGACATTAGCATTCTTTGGGGTTCTGGGGGCCTTAATGGTGACTCCTTTCTATGGCAAGCTCTGACTATATAACCTTCATTTGTTCTCATTTGGGGAGTCTTTATTTATTTCCACAGAATCAATGGGAGCATTTTTATGCTAAGGAATCCCATGAGTTTAAGGGTCAGGGACAGTTGTCACACCTTCACTCCTTCCCCTGAGGAGCAGATACTTGCTTTTGTGCAAATATCCAAAGGTCTGTGGAATATTGGTGGCAATCCCCACTGCTTTCCTTTAGACAGAGCCCCGACCTCGAAAGTGGGTGTTTTCTGGCACTGGCACCCACTGAGCCCAGGAAAGGCAAGCTCACTGTTGTCTAGCAGACATGGCAAAGGCAGGGTAAGACGCCCGGAAAAAAACAGAATGAGCATCACCCAGGGAAGCAGAGCCAGTGATGTGACAGCCTAGCACATTCCCTTGATGATAGAGACAATCAAGAGGGGGCTGGCCTGTAGCTCTCTCCCTGATCCCCAAGACTCTGGGATTGTCCCCTCAGATGCTGACAAGGCCAGGCAAGAAATTAAGTAAGTGATGTGAGCCAGGAAATGCATGAATTATTTACAAGGGGCAGGTCTGCGAGTTCGAGCCCCGCGTCGGGCTCTGTGCCAACTGCTCAGAGCCTGGAGCCTGTTTCAGATTCTGTTTCTCCCTCTCTCTCTGCCCCTCCCCTGTTCATGCTCTGTCTCTCTCTGTCTCAAAAATAAATAAACATTAAAAAAAATACTTTATTTAAAAGGGGCAGTCCCCCCGCCCCCCATTTTTGCCAGGTGGGAACACCTATATCCTCTGTTGTTGTTTTCAAGAAAAGTTGGAAATCGAGATTTTTATATGAAATTTTCTGATTTGTTCCCAAGCTTTACAAATGTGTTTGGATGTTGTATCCAAACCTCTCTGTAAAAACAGAAAATTAAGGGAACTGACCCAACTGAGGATTTGACTCAGCAAACCCATGAGGGTGTGTCCAAGTTCATGGCCGCTCCCACAACCAGAAGCACACCTGTGGCTTAGGAAGGCGGATTCTCCCACCTGCCTACCCACCATTCAGTCTTCAATAGCTTAAGAGGACACTCCTGGAGCTACAGCCTGATGCGACTTTACTTTGCTTTCTCATTTTTACAAAGGAGAGAATAAAGTCAATGACAGTGGCACTGAGCTGTAATCTACAAAGGGCAATGCACATGGGAAGTGTCATCAAGCCTGAACAGTTCTAAAGTGTGTGTTAAAATAATTGAACTGAATCACCTCTGTGGTATCTCATTAAAATTGGGATATAGAGAGTAGATACCATTTTTTTGAAAGATAAAAAGAAATTTGAAAAAACAAAGATTAAAAGTATTTTAAGGCGACAATAATCAAAACAGTATAGTACTAATGCTGTAACAAACTAACAAACCAATGGCTACCCCAAGAATAAATCCTAATATACTTACTTTATAAATGATAATGAAATTAATCAATTAGAAAGGCATTAATTTTTTGAGAAATGTTATTGGAAACTTAATCTTTGTGGGGGGGAATCAGCTGAGGTATCCACCTTATATTATACACTAAGATCAATTTAAGAATTTTTAAACTGTGATCACAAAAAAACCCTTCTCTTCATTTACAACTTTCTGAGCATAAAAGCAGTGCAATACATACCAAAGAAAAGTGCTGATAGATCTAAGTACAAAAAGAACTTTTTAACTCCTAGATTTTTTTAAAGCTGTAATTAAAAGTAAAACAACAATCTGGGCAAATTATGAGTGACAAATATAATAAAGAGTGATACCTAAAGACATAAATATTATCATCAATATTAAATACAAAGTGCTCATATGGTTCAATAAAAAACCAAATCCCTGAGCACCTGGGTGGCTCAGTCGGTTGAGCTTCGAGGACTTTGGCTCAGGTCATGATTTCACAGTTCGTTTGAACTGTGCCGAGTTCAAACGAGTTTGAGCCTGGCATCAGGCTCTGTGCTGATACCACTGACCCTGCTTTAGATTGCTTATCTCCCCCCGCCACCTCTCTGCCCCTCCCCTGCTTGCGCTCGCGCTCTCTCTCTCTCTCTCTCTCTCTCTCAAAAATAAACTTAAAAAAAGAAATAATAAAATTTCTTAAGAGGTTAAAGGGGATGTGTTGAAAAACAAAATAAGAGCAGGCTAAGAGAGACACAAAGAAGGCCTAGGGTTTAGCCACACTGATAGCAAGAGGAATAATACATCTATGTACAAAAGACAGGAGTATATCTATGACCTCACCTGTTAAATTTATATTCTAACACCCATATGATATATCTATCCTTATGTAGATTCTTTACATAGCTCATGTATCAAAAAGAAAAAACAAAGAAAACGTCAACAGGGGCTATCTGTGGAGGATGGGATTGTGGTGATAGTTTTTTATATTATCTCTTTTTATAGTTTCCTGTATTTGCTAACATGAGTAGGCCCATTTTCATCATCAGGAATAAAACAATACATGATATTACATGTTTTAAAAAGCACAGCTCCTCTACCCATTCACCCCAAGAAGGGTTTTCTGAAGGGAGCAAGGTTTAAAGGTGTTGAGGGGTCTGACCTTTCTGAAGACACAGCGTTCTTCCACAAGAGGGCGCCGGACCTTCAAGGAAGGAGCAAGCGGAGTCCTGAGTTTGGGGTCGGATTTTAAGGAAGCCACGCGGAAAGCGTAAATCTTGCATATATCCACCTCCACGCCTAGGAACCACGCACAGAGTGCCTCAAAAGCTTCTGGCACTCTAAGGCCTACCTCCTTGGTCACTAATAACTTAAAGTCTGCTTTCCCCGAAATCAGTACATACAGGTTCGCAAGACCCGGGCTCGTGCAAGTGCAAGTCGGAAGAGCACGCTCCTTGCCCTGGGGGTGTTACTAACCAAACGTAAGAGTGCTGACGTCTCCGACTCCATCAGTGGCTCTCCCGGCCCGCACAGTGACCTACCTCGGGGGCTACATGTTCCGGCCGCGGGGAGGTTAACGTATGCCCTGATCCGAGTGAGGAAAGGCTTGCTCTGCTCTGGCCGAGTGGCCCACAGAAGGCTCCACTTTAGATAACCAGTAGAGACGGCTGGCGCACAGATGGTGCCACTTTAGATAACTACCCAGTAACCGCACCACCCTGCCCCTCACTCCGTAACAATTGGGGATTAAGGTCCGTTGAGGGATTAGCGGGGAAAGAATAGCTGCATCGTGTCCTGGATCCCGCGCCTGCCATTGTCAGTAAATTACCCTAAAACTCTGTGTAAATGGCATGGAGTGGCTTGTATTGTTTTTCAGTCTCAAAGTGTCTTCTCAGTTGAGGGTACTTTACTGACCTCCTCCACCTTCTGACACCAAACCCCAGAGAATTTTCACGGGAGTAATCGCTGGGAGAGAAAAGGACTGACTGGAGAGGAAGGGAGAATGTGGCTGAGATCAATCAACGCAGAAGCAAATGTGAGTCAGCGGGGTGCTCTCCCATGCTGGAAATAGAGGTGCAGAGAGACGGGAAAGGTCCCCAGGGAGGAAGGAGCCCCCCCAGGCAGGTGGAGAGGGCAAGAGAGGCAGAGGCACGGGTAACGCTGTGAAAAGCCTCTGACCTGGAGGGTGCTGGGGATTTTGCAACCTAATGACCCCTGAGTTATCAGAAAGTGTATTCCTGACCTCAATCTCTTAGCAAACCTGACCTCCATGAAACCAAAGAGCAAAGAGATCGTCTGTAGCTCAAGGCGCTGACGCACTGGGTCTGTTGCTGCCTGCCAGTTTGGCTTGCAGGTGTTTACTTACCTGGTCAGGGGAGAAGCTGGAGGCGCCCCCGCTTCCATCACCAAGGCTTCCTTTCCAGCTTGCTCAGAAACATAGCGCTGCACGCCCGGCCAGAAGCAAAGAGGAAATATGCCTTACTCATCCCAGCATGTGATGGGATGGGAAAAAAAAGAGGCCCACGCAGCCCAACCTGGGGGTCAGGGAAGGCTTTCTGGCTGAGATGATACTAGAACGAGTGGGGAAGGACATAGGGGAGTTTGAGAGGAGGAAAGGGTTGCAGGCCGAGGGAACTGCAGGGATGAGAGAGCACGTGGCCTGTGTCCGTGGGAGCAGCTGGGCGCGAACACGTGAAACTGGTGAGAGGCAATGCTGGAGCAGAGGCTGCTTTATTTGGAGGGCGCTGGGAAGCCTTGAGGGCTTTAAACGGTGGAGCTACCTGATCATCGACAGTTGGCAGAAGTCACTGATGTGCTTTGTGTTGCCAAGTCCCCTGGGCGCATTTCAGCCCACACCTTAGGAGAACACTCTCCCGGTAGTATTGGGTACCGCTGCCTTCTCCCTCCACCCTGGAGCAATCTCATGTGTTCTCAGTCACCAAGTTCTCCTGATTTTTCCATCTGCCTCTCTATAGTCACTTTTTCCAGCTCCCAGGCTGGCTGTTTCTCCCCTGCCGGGCCTCCGAGAGGTGTTCTTCAAGGCCCTGCTTACTTCCTTCTCCCCATCCGCTCTTGCTTTCAGCCACCCCATTATTCCCATGGCATCACATACACCTACATGATACTATCAGGAGAGAGGGGAGGATCCAGAGTCCAGGGTCATAGCTCCTGCTGTCCTAGCTCAGTGAGCATGTTCCTGCTGAGTCATGAGCAATTGTGGGATGAGTCAGGGCAGAGAGGTCAGAATGGGGAGTTTGGGAATAAGCAGAGGCATGTAGTAGAGAAGGAGAGTTGCTGATTCGTATAGGCAGTGTCCTGGATCTGAAAGAAAGCAGAGAACAGGGCTCTCACTATCCCAAGTGTTGAGGGAGTGGTGGACACTGATGTGCAGTAAAAGACCAAGTAGGGGTTCTGAGAAGAATGTGAATGCAGGGAGATGCAGCAAAGATGCGTAGGCCCAACAGGGCTAGCTGACTCCAAAGTCCAGGAAGTCACTGGAGACTGGGATCTAGGCCACAAGAGCAAGACTAGCATATTAAGTGGTGGCCTCTGGCCCAGCATGGATCGCTGCTGCCTTGTGGGCAGGCAGGCATCCAAGGGCGTGCTCTCAGCCTTGGGGACAAAGGCTCAAGGGTGTTGGTGGGCCCTGTGTGCATTCCAGACCACAGTGACACATTCATGGTGAGGCAGGGAAGTCATAAGCTATTCCTGGTCCCTTCTGTTTTCCAGCCTCACATGCCCATAGGACAGAGAATTTCTCAAAGCTCCGACATTACAGCCACTGATAAAGCAAATTTGTTTCATGCTTCATCAAGACTAAAGTTGCAATTGAGATCCAAAATGTTCTAAAGAAGTTTTTGTGGCATTTACAATTGGGTAGAATATTCAGTAAATGGTGTTAGAGCAATTGGCTTTCTATTTAGAAAAAATTAAGTTAGAGTCCCACCTTAACATCACACACAAAAATAAATCTGATAATTAGTAATTAATTTTAAAGTGTATTTATTGGGGCGCCTGGGTGGCGCAGTCGGTTAAGCGTCCGACTTCAGCCAGGTCACGATCTCGCGGTCCGTGAGTTCGAGCCCCGCGTCGGGCTCTGGGCTGATGGCTCAGAGCCTGGAGCCTGTTTCCGATTCTGTGTCTCCCTCTCTCTCTGCCCCTCCCCCGTTCATGCTCTGTCTCTCTCTGTCCCAAAAATAAATAAAAACGTTGATAAAGTGTATTTATTTATTTGGGGGGGAGGGAGGGGCAGAGAAAGAAGGAGAGAGAGAATCCTAAGCAGGCTCTGTGATCACTGCAGAGCCTGACACAGGGCTAGGTCCCGGGGCTCGGTCCCATGAACTGTGAGATCGTGACCTGAGCCAAAATCTAGAGTCTGACTCTCAACCAACTGAGTCACCCAGGTGCCCCAGTCATTTATTTTAAAACTTTCCACAACAAAAAGCTTAGGCCCAAATGACTTAACTGATTAATTCTACCAAACATTCAGACAAGATCAGGCACATTCAAGGTGGTATGGCCATAGACTCCACCAAACACTCAAAGAACAAATACCAATCCTTTCCAAACTCTTCCAAAAAATAGAAGAGGAAAGAATATTTTCCAAGTGAATTTACAAAAAGACAATCCACAAAATGGGAGAAATTATTTGCAAATAATCTATCTTAAGGGAGTTGTATCTAGAATATGTAAAGAACTTTTACAACTCAATAATAATAATAATAATAATAATAATAATAAACACAACTTAAAAATAGGCCAAGGATTGGGCGCCTGGGTGGCTCAGTCAGTTAAGCATTTGACTTTGGCTCAGGTCATGATCTCACAGTTCATGAGTTTGAGTCCCACATCAGGTGAGCTTGAGCCCTGCTTTGGGTGAGCCTCGCTTCTCTCTCTTTCTCTCTCTCTTTCTCTGTCTCTCTCCCTCTTCCTCTCTCTTTCTCTGCCCCTCATGGGATTCACTCTCTCTCTTTCTCTCTCTTTGCCCTTCACTCACTTGTCCCCTATCTCTCTCTCTCTCAAAAAAAAAAAAAAAAAGGCAAAGGATTTAGGTAGACATTTGTCCAGTGAAGATGTACAAATAGCCAAGATAGACATGAAAATTTCTCAATATCATTACTTGTTAGAAAATTAAAAATCAAAATCACAAGGAGATACCACTTCATACTTACTAGGATGGTTATAATAATTATTTTTTAAAACAGGCAATACTAAGTATCATCAAGGATGTGGAGAAATTGGAACCATCATACATTGTTGGTGGTAGTGCAAAATGGTGGAGCCACTGTGGAAAAGAATTTAGCAGTTCCTCAAAAAGTTACACAGAGAGTTACCATATGATCCAGAAGTTCTACTCCTCTGTAGATATCCAAGAGAACTGAAAACATACTTCCACACCAAAACAGTATGCAGCATCATTCCAAATAGCCAAAAGTGAAAACAAACCAAATGCCTACCAAGTGATCAAAGGATAAACAAATTGTAGTATATCTTCTTATTCAAGAAAAGAAGAAAATGAGGTACTCTACCTGCTACACCATGTTAAAACATTTTGTTAAATGAGGGGTACCTAAGTGTTTCTGTTGGTTAAGCCTCTGATTCTTGATTTCTGCCCAGGTCATGACCTCATGCTTTGTGGGTTCAAGTCCCACCGTGGGGCTCTGTGCTGACAGTGGGGAGCCTGCCTAGGATTCTCTCTCTGACCCTCCCTCACTGTCTCTCTCAAAATATATAAATAAGCTTAAAAAAAAAACAAACCATGTTGTTAAATGAAACATAACGTAAAACATTATGCTAAATGAAAGAAATCATTCACAAAAGATGACATATTGCGTGAATCCATTATATGAAATGTGCCGAATAGGCAAATCTAGACAGACAGGCATAGATTAGTGTTTGCAGGGGAATGGAGAAGGGGTGGACACTGGGGAGTGACTGCTAACAGGAACCTGGTTTCTTTAGGGGAAATGAAATGTTCTGGAATTAAGAGGGTGGCGATGGTTGCACAACCCTGTGAATACAGTAAAAAGCATTTCATGGTATATTTTAAAAAGGGTGAATTGTATGGTATGTAAATTCTATTAAGCTACTGAACAGATAAATAAATCTGAGGTAGGTCAAATATACAAATGTAAAATAAGCCTTAAAAATCAAAGAAAATAAAGAAGACCGGTTCAATAATCTTGGTGCAAGGAAGGCCATTTCAAGTCTGATACAAAACTCAGAATATATAAAGGACAATGTTGCAGCGCCTGCTGGCTCAGTCAGTGGAGCATGTGGAACATGCGACTCTTGATCTCGGGGTCATGAGTTTGAGCCCCACATTGGGCATAGAGATTACTTAAATATAGAAGACTTAAAATGTTGGGTTTTTTTCCCCCATTTTTGTTTTGTTTTGTTTTGAGAGGGAGAGCGTGGTAGCAGGGCAAAGAGAGGGGGAGAGACAGAGAATCACAGTCTCTGTATTGTCAGCGCAGAGCCTGATATAGGGGCCAGAACCCACGAACCATGAGGTCATGACCTGAGCCAAAGTCAAGAGTTGGATGCTTAACCTACTGAGCCACCCAGGCGCCCCCCAAAACTTTGTTTTAAATAAATAAAGGACAATGTTAACAGATTGAATACATTGAAAAACAACCTTCAATGAAAAAAGAGACTATAAATTTTAAATATATATA
Organism: Herpailurus yagouaroundi; assembly: GCF_014898765.1. NCBI lineage: Eukaryota > Metazoa > Chordata > Mammalia > Carnivora > Felidae > Herpailurus > Herpailurus yagouaroundi. The sequence continues at coordinate 17,864,428 of NW_024412415.1, read as the reverse complement.
TACGATATAAATGTATATAAACCAGGAAAAACTTTTGCAACATGTATAATATATTTAGAGAATGGTCTTTAAAGTCATTATGAAAATGATGAACCTCCCAATAATATGCAGCACTGGACAGAGTGAGGGGAAAGGGGCACTTGTATGGAGAAATTTCACAGTGAGTGAACATTGGTGAGGCCTTTTGGAAGGCAATTTGGTATCCAGGAGTGATCTGCAAAACACTGCTGAAATTTGGGCAAGTTACTTATTTTCTCTCCTTAGGTATCCTTAATTTGAGGATGGGGATAATAAATCTACTCTACTTGACTTTATACAGTTGTTATGAAACTCACAAGCTATAGAAGTATGTTCTAAAAATCAGTAAATACTATACACAAGTCAGAGAATTGTGATGATGGAGTAGACGTATAGATTGTCTTGATGAGCTCAACAAGAGACAAGCTGGTGGAACTTATGCCTGGAGGACCCCAGTGGGTCCAGTTGGACAAGCAGCACCCTTCAGAATGGTTGAAAGGTGAATAAAAAATGCGAAGAATGAGATAGTTGATTACCATGTATTTCAGAGACATTTGGGGACAGCCATCTAAATACAACTCTCCTCCCTGCCTCCCATTCTCCATCAAAAAGTTGATTCTGGCAGTAATGTTTCCTTAGTACCACTCTATTACCTGCCCATGGTTGACTGGATTAGGGGTGGGCCGATATGATTTCCTTCTGGAAAAACTCTGAACAAGAAGAGAGAAATAGAGGGATAGACAGTCAGACAGAAGAATTCTATACAGCCAGAACAGTTGCACTTGAATTTGGAGTTATGAGCAGCCATCTTTGGATGAGGAAGCCCAGTTGGTCCAGAATGTGGTGGAGATGAGAAACAACCCAACCTTCTTTAGACTGCTGGTGCCTTGTGGCCTGGTTCTGGTTCTTCCTAAGGCCTAGTTCTTGGGTTCCCTGAATCACCTTTGGATTCTGATAAATTTCCCCTTTTTTCAAAGACTAGCATGAGAAGGCTTCTGTTGCCAAAGATCCTTAATATATAATCTAGGCCTGGCTCATTTAGAAGGGTTACAATGAACAGGAATAGTACAGAGGCAGTTAAGAAACAAACCACCTTGGACTATCTTAACTGGGTCATGAACATATTGTGCAAGCCGGACAGGTATAGTCATTCCAACAAAGAGAACAGGAACACAGGCAAGCAGCTGAGTCAGGAGCAATACAGTCATTATCCTAAACTGCACCCACAATTCACAACACGATTCAGGATAATAAACCTGCCAGACCAGACTACATTTTGTGAGAATTTCTAACTGCTCTTGGGACCTCAACTTAGAGCTTGCCGGTTTGGGAGAGTCACACCTAAGGAATCCAAAATTTATAGACTCTTGCTGCAAATCATAGAAAGTTGGAGAACTATGAAGACCATAACTTAAACTCAAAACTAATAGTCAAACCCCAGAACTATCCATAAAGCCTCACTGCTCATGAGCCCCATCAATCCAGAAGGAATTTTTTAAAAGGCAGTTATCATTAGCTTCCTTCATGCCCTCCTCAACAAATATTGAGGACTCACTATGTGCCAAGCAGTGTGTTAGGGGCTGAGGATACAGCAGTGAACAAAGCTGATGAAGTCCCTACCTCGAGGACCTTATATTCCACGTGGAGGGAGAGGGACAATATAAAATAAGGATATAACATGTCAGTGTATGTGATGGAAAGAAAAGTCAAGCAGGGCAGCTGTGTAGGACTGATAGATGTATGTTATTTTATATACACTGGTCAGGCACAGCCTCTGTGATGACATTTGAACAGACTTCTCAGACTCTCTCAGAAAGCCAAGGGTTTTCCAGCCAGATGGAGGAGCTAGTAAGTGCCCTGAGGTGAAAGCCACACTGGCGGCTGGAGCCATGTGAGCTTGGTAAAGAGTGGAGGAGGGATACCCTATAGGCCTCAGTAAGGACTTTAACATTTACTGTAAGGACTTTAACATTTACTGTAAGGAAGTCATTCAGATTTTGAGTAACTAGAGGAGTGATACCTGACTTGATTTAAAAGAATCACTCTGGCTGCCATATGGAGAATATGGCCAGGGTGCCAGTTAGGAAGCTATTGCCATAGTTCAGCATATATATAGTGGTGGGTTAGATCATGCAGCAGTGGGAAAGATGGTAAGAAGTGGCCAGATTCTGGATATTGCCACAGGATTCACTGAAGGATTGGATGTGGGTTTTCAGAGCAAGGAGTACAAGCTGAATCCCAGGCTTTCGTATCCCAAATGAAGATGCTTGTTTGGGGTGGGGGTAAGGCAATGAAGTCTTTAGGGATCTGAGAGCTGCCTCGGCTGAAGCACTTCAGGCAAGGGGATGGGCTGCAGGAAGGACCAAAAATTGGAGCCAGGAGTTGGGCAGAGCTGATGAGCACTATGGCTAGAACAGGAAGACATTGTAGGTCAAGGCCAGAATGAAGATACTTAGATAAGGGCATGCAATACTGAAAATAAAGTCATGGTCAGAGTTTCAATGCAATTTGGGAGACAATGGCAGTAATTCAAACAGGAGCCAAGTAGTGTTAATTTTTAAAATACCAGGAATTATGCTAAAAGGCTTTGTGTGAGTATCTCATTTAATTCTGACAACAGCTGCATGAATAAGGTGTCATAGCCCTATTTTACAAATGAGCAAAACCAAAGCGACTGAATAACCTATACAAGGCTGGTAAGTAGAACACAGCCATAAACTAGTTTGGATCCGATTGTGTAGCATGTGTGCTTAAAGACTATGCAAGGTTCAATGTCTCACTTGGCAGTGGAAGTCATCTCAGAGGTTCACGTTAGGTTGGTGTGGGAGTGGTAAGGTCGGGTGGAAGCAGAGTCCAAGCACACAGGCAAATATGGATCCAAGTTTGCAGTTTAATCTGAGTGTGATGAAACAGGCTTGGACAGGAGTTTGAACCAGGAGCCCAGGACCTAGCACCCCACCACACTCACCCTACTGCAGCAGCACCAAGAGTCAGGCCGGGCGTGGCAGATGCTGGTGGTTGTAATGGAAGGGGACTATTCTGTGTAGCTAGATTTGTAACACCGCCACTGCATTATCCCAAGGCATCAAAGATAAATGCGCAAATCCAATGGAATGTGATTGTTAGGCCTCTGCACTGGAAGTGAGACGGTGCTGCAACACGGATAATCAAACATCCCTCTCTTCTGTAAGGTACTTGTTACACATCAAACATTGGAAGAGTTCACAAAGGTCTCTCTCTTCACCTGGCTTTTTTAAAGAGACCCCTCCAGGCAGTAGGAGGAAAGAGCTAAGTGAATTCACACTAGTCTTTGAAAAATAAACAACCTTGGTGTTCTGATATTTTTGATTGTTTTCCTCCATCAAATGGTAAGTGTGCAGTGAACACAAAATTTCATTCTCAATCTACTTAAAAGACACATTAACACATCCAGTCCAATACAGCTATGATAGAAAGAAGACTTACTGGCAGTACATACTAGTTCAGGCTAGTCATTGTGGCTATTCCAGTGGGTTAGAATTCAACAAGCCAAGGTCGTGTTCAGTTGTCCCAGGTAGACTGTATTGTTAGGCTCAGTAATTTGCATCCTCTAGTTAATAAGAAACATAGGCCCATAGAAATAAGTGACACCCAAGTGCCAAAGAGTGAATCAGTGGTAAAAATAGATTCAGAACTCCGATCTCCCAACTCCCAGTTTGTCCTTTTTCTTCTCTATCCACAAGATTTTAATGTAAGATACCAGACTTGATTGATAAGCAATCCTAATATGAACAGGCATAGGGTAAAACTACAACTAATATTAGATACATGATAAACTCATTCAGGGCAAAGCCTCTATTAGTTTTGAATTCAACAGGAAACAGGAACTGAAAAAGCTGACATTAGGAGGTGAGCAATTCAGAGAATACGACCAGCCACTAATTAAACATGCTAGAGAGTACACAGCACAGCATCTGATAGAAAACAGTACTTTTATATAAAACAATAATTTTATAAGGAGCAATAAATGCTGTGTAAAATCTGCACTATTTTAACCTAGAAGCAAAGGTGATACCGTGCTGAATTTTATTTTGAAAACCCCATTTGAGTCATGGTGCTCTACTTTTTACGCTTTAGGTATAGGTTCCAGTGCAGATCATGTAATTGGCTCAGCCTTTAAGATTTAAACCACCTGTTCCCAAATTACAGCAACTGCAATGGGAAATAAGCACCAAGGCTATCTCATCATAATTGAAGTAGCTGTGTAAGGATCCCTAAGGTGTCAGCACGGCTGTCATGCCGTTGTTTGGAATTAGAAATTTGGATTCCTTTTGTTGTTAAAGTAAACTAAACACAGTAAGCCCGCTAGGGTTAATTGAATGGAAAAGACTTGGTTTCTTGTGTGGGAGGGTGTGGATGTATAAGGACTCTCATATACTGCTGGCAGGAGTGTATCTCAGTACATTTTGGGACAGCAATATGGCATCTCCTAGACTTGAAGATATGCATTGTCTGTGACGCAGCAACTAGATCTATACCCTAAAGATACTCTTATACATGTTTGCAAAAATTCTCACTGCAACCACGTTTAGAGGAGCAAACTTTTGAAAACAAATGTCATTTTGAATAAAATGTAAATAAAAAAGTGATTAAAAGTGGATAAAAACATTGCAACACAGCAATTAAAATGGAATTAAAGCTACATGTATCAACAGTTATATTTCAGAGACATATTGCGTGAAAAATGCAAGTTGAAAAAAGATTAACAATATGCCATATGGAATTTTAAAACATGCAAAATGTTTACAAAACTATATATAGTAAAAGTATAAAACTGCATGAAAATGGTAAAATTCAGCAACGTGTCTTCCTCTGGGAGAGGCAGATAAATGTGATGTGGCGGGGGGTTAAAAAGAGGGGTTCAACTTTATCGGTAGCTGGTTTATCTGATGCAGATCAACTCTAGATGAACAAAGCAAGTGACATATATGTTTACTAACAATTCCAGGGGCACCTGGGTGGCTCAGTCAGTTAAGCGTCTGACTTCGGCTCAGGTCATGATCTCATGGTCCATGGATTTGAGTCCTGCGTTTGGGCTCTGTGCTGACAGCTCGGAGCCTGGAGCCTGCTTCGGATTCTGTGTCTCCCTCTCTCTCTGCCCCTCCCCTGCTCATGCTCTGTCTCCCTCTCTCTCAAAAATAAACAAACATTTAAAAATTAAAAAAAAAAATTCTATACACCTTTTCTGTATGCTTGAAATTGCATTTAAAAGACAATCAAAAAAGCGTAGGGGTGGGAGGGTGCAGAGGGAGGTGTACTGGCTCCAAATTAAGCCTAATTATTGAAGCTTAAGAAATAGCTCTAAAAATGGTGATGCCACCAGTTCAGTGACATGACAAATCTGACACACATCATCCCAAAAGTCTGAAAGCTGCACAACAGGTAGAACATCCTTCTAATTCAGAGTAAGTCATTTAAATAGTAAATTATTTTTGGACATAAGATGGCAGAATAGGAAGCCTCAGAACTCACTACCCCCACAGAAGCACTGACTCAACAATATATGGTCCCAAAAGACCTCCAGAAAACAGTTAGGAAGTCACAGCATACCGGACAACCTCGATGCCAAGAACAGGTGCACTAAAATTGGAAAGGAAAGCGGTTTCATGTCAGTGTCAGTCCCTCCCCCATGTTCCTCGTGATTGGGAGGAAAAGGCCACCTCACAGCTTCTCCCTTGGAAGGGAAAGAGAAGAAAAGAACGGTCATCCAGTGTTCCAGGCTGAGGGGCTACCCAAGAGACTGGCTTCAGTCTGGCCTGACTCAAAGCACTACTTTGGATGCGTGGGGGCCACTGAGAACAATCATGGGTTGTGGCAGAGCCAGAGAACCTACAACACCTCAGACAGCCAAAGGGGTAAGAGACTACTACAACCTCCTAAGAAAGACACTGTCCAACTTGGGGTGAGGAGGAGGCTGGATTACGCACATAAGAACAGAGATGACACACACAGCCCCATAAAAAGTTTGAAATGCCCCCAGAAACTCTAGCTGGGATGATAGGGGAAGATCTTCCCCAGTACAAAGCCAGTCTATAAAGAGACAGAGGTGGCTGTTTCTCCACAGGCAAAAATCACAACAAATAACAAGGTACATAAACAGGGAAACAAGCCCAAAGAAAGAAATCTCCACAAATTGACAGAAAAGAAATGGAGATCTACAAATTACCTGACAAAGAATTCAAAATAATCATGTTAAAGAAGCTTAATGTGCTACAAGAGAACACAGCTAACATCACAACATCAGGAAAACAATGCGTGAACAAAATGAGAAAACAAAGACATCAAAATTATAAAGGACAAACCAAACAGGAATTCTGGAGCTGAAGAATACAAAAACTGAATTGAAAAATTCACTAGAGGGGATCAACATCAGACTCAATCAAGCAGAACAGTAAGTGAACTCTAAGGTAGTTCTTTTAAAATTATCCAGTCTGAAGAACATAAAGAAAAAACAATGAACAAAAGTGAAAAAAGCCTAAAGGACTTAATGAGACACAATCAAGCAAACCGATGCACATGACTAAGAGAAGCCAGTTGAAAAGGCTGCATACTGTATGATTCTAAGTCTACGACATTCTGGAAAAGGCAAGAGTATGGAGAGAATAAAAGACCAATGGCTGCCTGATGTTAAGGGAAGAGGAAGGGACGAGTGGGCAGAGCACAAAGGATTTTCAGGGCAATGAAACTACTCTGATACTAAAATGGTGGATACATATTATTATACATTTGTCTAAACATAGAGTACATACAACACCATGAGTAAACTCTAATGTGAACCGTGGACTTTGGGTGATGATGTGTCAATCTAGGTTCATCAATTATAACATACGTACCACTCTGATAAGAGATGTAGATAACGTGGGAGGCTATGCATGTGCCGGGGGAGTAGGTGTATCAAAAATCTTTGCACATTCTCCTTAATTTTGCTGTGAACCTAAAACTGCTCTAAAAAAATAAAGTCTACTTTTAAAAAAGCCCTTGAGGCACCTGGGTGGCTCAGGCCGTCAAGCGTCCAACTTTGGCTCAGATCACGATCTCCCAGTTCATTGAGTTTGAGCCCTGCAACGGGCTCTCTGCTGTCAGTGTGGAGCCGGCTTCGGATCCTTTGTCCCTCTCTCTGCAACTCCCCCACTCATGCTCTCTCAAAAATAAACACTAAAACAACAAAAAAAAGACCTCCATTTCTTGACTCAACACCGTGTCCTTTGTTCCACTTTTCAGGGACTCTGTTGACAGGACTTCCTCAGGTAGAAAGGCTATAATGGGTACATAACAAGCTATGTATTCTGGGGTATAGGGGTTTGCCTCTTATTTAAATATGATAACACTAAGTAGGACAGGTTCTATCACTGCACATGAACAAAGTGGATTATTTTTATTTTACCTTATGCTCAACTAGCATTCTACTAAACCCAAAGCTGCCACCATTTTACAACCACCCATTCTATAGCAGATACTGTATATCCCTTGAAAGCAAAGACTGTGACTTATTATTCATCTTTGTGTTTCTATCAGTGACTATGTAATGCTTTCCATATCCAAGATTACTAATAAATACTTGATGGACGTGTTAATGGTTCCTTTAGAAAATCCTTCTAGATAACTCATTTAATTTTTTGTTTATTTTTATTTTTGAGAGACAGAGTGTGAGCAGGGGAGGGGCAAAGAGACAGGGAGACACAGAGTTTGAAGCAGGCTCCAGGCTCTGAGCTGTTGGCACAGAGCCTGATGTGGGACTCAAACTCACAAACTGTGAGATCATGATCTAAGCCCAAACTGAATGTTTGAGCCACCCAGGCGCCCCTAGATAACTCATATTATTAAAGGAATATTCTACTTGGCATTATAGCTTACTTGCAGATTTGCATTTTTTAATAAAGTGTGAGATTCATGGAACAAAAAAATAATGAAAATAAAAAATAAAAAAGACCTCAAATCAACAATCTAACTTTACATCTTAAGAACTAGAAAAGGACAATAAACATCCAAAGTCATGAGAAGGGAATAATAAAAATTAGAGCAGAAATGGAGAATAGAAAAGATCAACAAAATCAACAAACCATTAGCTACACTGAGAAAAAGAGAAAAGACACAACATAAATCTTAAGTGAAAAAAGGATAAGTTACAACTGATACAGAAATAAAAAGGGGTAAGAGACTATAATGAACAAATTATATGCCAACAAACTAGATAACCTACAATAAATGGATAAATTTCTAGAAACATGCAACCTACCAAGAGTGAATTGTGAAGAAATTAAAAATCCAAACAGACCTAGTAAGGAGACTGAATCAATAATCAAAAATCTCCCAAAAGCCTTGGGACCAGATGGCTTCACTAGAGAAGTCTACCAAACAGTGAAACAATTAACAATTCTTCTCAAACTCTTCCCAAAAATTGAGGAGAGAATATTTCCAAAGTCATTCAATGAGACCAGCATTACCCTGATACCAAAAGTAGACAATGGTGTTATAACTACAGGCCAATATACCTAATCAGTATTGATACATAAAGTCCTAAGACAGAACACTAAGCAAATCAAGTCCAACAGCACATTAAAAGGATTACATGATCATAATCAAGTGAGATTTCTGGAATACAAGAATGGTTCAACATATGAAAATCAATGTAATTCACCACATTAGGGACAAAAACCAGGATCATCTCAATATGTGCAATAAAAGCATTTCACAAACCACCTTTTCATGATAAAAAAAAAAAAAACCACCACACTCAACAAAATAGGAAAAGGAAATTACTTCAAAGTAATAAAGGCCATATATGAAAATCCACAGCTTAACATAATATCCAATGGTGAAAACCTGAAAGCTTCCACTCTAAGAGTTTGTCTTTTTAAGGTTAACTGGAGTATAAATTCACAACACGGGACAATGATACTCATCCAGAAAATACCTGTATTTTTTAAAAGCTCTGAGGGGCGCCTGGGTGGCGCAGTTGGTTAAGTGTCCGACTTCAGCCAGGTCACGATCTCGCGGTCCGTGAGTTCGAGCCCCGCGTCAGGCTCTGGGCTGATGGCTCGGAGCCTGGAGCCTGTTTCCGATTCTGTGTCTCCCTCTCTCTCTGCCCCTCCCCCGTTCATGCTCTGTCTCTCTCTGTCCCAAAAATAAATAAAAAACGTTGAAAAAAAAATTAAAACAAAAAAATAAATAAAAGCTCTGAGAATCCAAATGAAATCAGTGAATAGGTCACCGGGAAGGTAGAAGTCTGAATATTAATAGAACTGGCTTTGTATATAAATAAGGAAGACAAATGGAAAAGGGAGGTTAAAGGAAAAATGGTTTTATATTTGGATAGGTAAATAGGTAAGTTCTTGAACAAAGGAAACATGATGTACTGTAGAGCAAATACATTTAAAGGAGGTTCCTCTGTGTACTTCAAAGCCTCCAAGGGCACTTAATAGTTTTGAAATATATAAAACCTTATTCCATTTTAATGTGTGAAGGTAAATCAACAAGGTTTCTGTGTAGAGACAAAGAAGCTTTTTCTTTGAAGCCGTTTAGCCTAACATAGTCTAAAGTACAGCCACAATTTTGCTGAAAGGTGAGACTAGATAAAGAATTTGCTAGTAATTTTTACTTTTCCTGCACTACCCTAAAGAGTTCAACAGGAGCCATAGTTGCTGGCCATGTTTATTTGTCCTTTTCTTTGAACAGGATAACTAAAGATACCGACAGTATTCAATAAAATAAAATAGATGAAACAAATTCTAAGAGACTCCAATACCACATGCTATATTTAACCTAATTTTATTCATGCTTGCCTTGGGATGGGGAACAGATCATTCAGTAAAAACATACAGTAAAAACAAAATATGTCTTATCATGTACAACTTTTAAACTACAATAATGATGTACCTTAATTACTTCCATGCACACAAGTCTAACATTACAATTTGTTTTGTTTAAAAATAAACACAGTTAAGACTTCTAGGAGCATTTTATAACAAAGTAATTCCTAATGTTTCTTTGTAGATAGATCAAGCACCTCCAAAATACAAATTCCTATACACAGTGAGCGCTTTACTTAAAATGAATACGAAAGTAAATTAAGTACGTGGACAGCCTTAGGATGAGCCGACATTATATATTCAGCTAAGTAGGCAACAAACCATAGTGCCAAATGGAAAAAGTGTATTTGCAAATAAATTTCAAAAACTAAGTCAACTTTTTATAATTAAATACAGAAAATATACTGATTTTCTAAAATAAATAAGATGTGATGTAGTAACACTTCACTATAAAGAATGCATACCAGAACATTTATAAACGGTGCGTGAATCTTATTAATAGTTTACTACAATAAACGCTGGCTAAATAGAAGTGCATGTGTGAAGCACTATGGATGGTATATGTTTTGCCACATACTTTTGTTACCTTGAGGTAGATAACACATGTGTACCAAATTCGGCATTCATTTTCAGTTGCTGCTGGTATCATGTGTTTTAAGAAATGTGTACAGTATGAAAAACTTGAAAATACTCATGAATGAAAAATGTTTTAGGAAAAAAATAGATATTTTCATGCAATTATGTACAGTCTCACTGTGTAAATTTCAAGGCAAGATTTTTGTTTCCTGTAAAACAGATCATTGTTCTATGAGAGAATGTTTTTTACTTGTCTTAGTGCATTTCTTTTGTCTCCTCCTGCATTGCATTATTTTGCTCTATTCTTTATTTTTGTGTGCAAACGACATGCCAGTTAAAATGAAAACCATCTCACATGTAGAAAAAAAGTCTGGATTTTAAAAACCAAGAACTAATAAAATCCTTTCTAAATGACACCATATGATTCAAGTAAAAAAATGACTTAAACACTAGTAATAAAAAAGACAAAACACATTTCATGAAGAATACAAAGAGAAATGTCTGCTGAGTGTTTTAGTTCAGATGTTTCAGAATGCTGCTGTATGTCTTATGAGGAATCTGAGGGGAAGATTTCATAGCAGAAGGTGTTAAGGTGGCCTGGATTGACTTCAGTGGGGACCCAACTGGACTGTGAAACTGCGGGATGCCTATGGATTCGAGCTGCTTGTTAAAGAGGAACTCCCCACTGTTGTTCAGAAATCCTTCCTCATTTCCTCTCTCCCCAAGCTTCCCATCCTCTACTGGCTCAGTTTCTAGCATTTCGGTATCTTCTTTCCTGCTAAAGAACTTGTCCAGGTAACTGGTATAAGTGTTTTCCTTCTCAATTTGTTCATCCTTCCTTACCTCACAACAAAATTGATTTATAAGAAAACAGTCCTCCCCACCACCCACAAACTGGCTATCCCAAGAAGACTGGTACAAGGCTTCTAACTGAGCCAAATTTGCCATGCCTTTTTCCTGTTTTTCTCGGCTTACTGACTTTGATATCAAACTTTTCAATTCTAGTTGGGACACTGAGCTATTCAAGTCATTCAATTTATCAACAACATCAGTAGGTTCATGTTGTGAACTAAGTTGAATAGTTCCTGCAATAAAGGAATCAAAGTCAAATCCCTGATTCTTTTCCCTTTCTTTTTCAGCCAGTTGCTGTGATGCTTCCTCTAGAGCTATCTGGGCTTTAACCAATCCATTCCTTTCACATTTTGACTTGCCTTTCTTATCAGACTTTTCTTTGCTTTGTTCTTTCCAATTGGAAAGATCTATGATAAGCTTGGGTTCATAATAATGGTTAACTTCACTCTCTCTCCAAACTAAGTTATCTAAATAAGATGATGACCTTGTTTTGTAGTTACAAGTATGGCTACACTCCAGATCACAATATTTGTTTTCATGATGATCTGGGTACTGCCAACAAGGCTCGGTAGAGTAATTCGTATCGAAAGCAGGATCCTCCAAATACTTCTCACGATCTCCATCCAAATATTTTCGAGGATCGACTTGTACTTCTTCTTCATCAGTGACATCAGACAGAGCTCTTGGGTCAAGCTGAACTTCATCAATATCAAAGTTGTTATGTATAGGCCAATCATGCTCTGAAAATTGGCAATCGTGGTACCTGAAAAAAATGAATACATTACTATTAGTGCAGGGGTATGATTTCATTTTCAAATTCACTGAGTGCCTTTTAGGTGAAAGCACTCTGCTAGGTCTATGCAGGGATAACAGGAGTGTAACTCCTAACTTTAATGGATAGGTAAGATCTATTACTACATAAAGTAATAAAAGGCAATTTTGGTAATTACCAATGAAGCCTATGATCATAACAAAATTCTAAGCCCTCCATTTTTAAATTTAAGATGAAATACCATTTTACAATTATTCCATCTTTTCTTTATTTTTCATCCACCTCAAACACAGCTGTAGATAAACATCTGAGTGACTGGCATGTCTACGGTTCAAGTCCAACAGTTTCATACACAGAAAAAACACTTTGTGGCCACAAAATGAATGTCTCTAATCTTAATCAGGTCTCTTACAGATTTTCACTGTACTGATACCAAGTCAGACTAGAAAAAAAGGAAGGCTTCCTAGCACTCATAATGAATAGAAAAAAACCTCTCCATGTATAAGCACTACCAAATACGGTATCCTCTTACTGACATATCACAGTGAGGTGACCATTCATGCCCAAGTAGCAGCAGACTGGGAGACACACACAAATGGTTGGGGGATGGGGAGGAGAGACTAGGAAAGATATTAGAAGACATCTGGTTATGTACCTACTATACACAGGTAGTAGAAATGTTCATATGGACAAAATGGTCATTGGCAGAGGTGTGTAAACATACAAATACCTGAACATTTTAGGAGGAAAATGCAATGACTTCACAAACTAATTTAATGATTTTTCTTTTAAACAAAGAAATATATGAAATTTTAAAGTTTTATGACTGTCATTAGTGACTTAACACCTAGTGGCTAAATATCAAAATTATCTGAAGATTTTAAACAACATCGATCCATTATTATATGCTACAACCTTACTTTGAAGCAAAATTATACCTAAATTTCTCCAGAAATTTAGAAATCCTAAAAGAAAGCGGAGGGAAAAAAATTTTTAACTCAAACATATGATATTACCCATTTTGATATTTTATACTATTCAAAATAGAAAAGTCCCTTATACTGGACCTATGTTAACTGAAGTTTTTTTTTTAATTTTTTTAGTGTTTATTATTTATTTTTGAGAGAGACAGAGAAAGAGTACGAGCAGGGGGAGGGGCAGAGAGAGGGAGACACAGAATCCGAAGCAGGTTCTAGGCTCTGAGCTGTCAGCACAGAGCCCAACATGGGGCTCAAACTCACAAACCGTGAGATCATGACCCAAGCCGAAGTTGGATGCTTAACCAACCGAGCCACCCAGATTTCCCCCGAAAGTTAATTTTTATGTCATTAGGAAAACAGATTTGAATAGCATATACCATGAATCAAAATAATTGCTATCCTAAGATACAAGAGATTATATGGAAAGATTTGAGACATTATGCAGATACCTTACTGGATTAAGGTGGAGTCTTGTCATCCAACATCTTAAATAGTAACTACTAATATTTAAATTACATAAAGGTTATTCAAAGATATTAAGTTTAGCAGAAACCCCAAGGGACCATCACTAATTATTTTTTTAAATTTATTTATTGTGAGAGAGCGAGCAAGCAAGGGAAGGGCAGACAGAGAGAATCCCAAGCCAACTCTGTACTGTCAGCACAGAGCCCCACACGGGGCTCAAACTTTCAAACTGTGAGATCACGACCTCAGCCAAAATCAAGAGTCTGACACTGAACTGACTGAGCCACCCATCCAGGCGCCCCCCATCAGTAAATTTTTAAGAGATCTACATTGTCTTACCATAATTTAAAAATAAAACTCACATAATAAGTGGGCTGTGATCATATAGTAATTAGTACACTGTTGTGAAAATATAATAAATTGTATTTTTCTACCTTAGCATCAATTTACCTTTCCCAGTTATAAATGTGACTGTGAGTTTCATCCATAAGCAAAATATCATCAACTTCATCTTCAATATGAAAAGGATGACTGGAAATTGGCTCATCCATTGGAAAAGAATATATGCTCATGTAAGGATGAGAAAGCGCTTCCTCTGCAGTCAACCGATCCATTGGGCTAAATGTCAGAATTTGTTCCAGGAAATCCAGTGCTGCAAAAGAAAGAGATAAAACACGTTAACTGTACTGGAGGTCTGCCAACCAATGTAGAGGAAAAAAGGGATTATACAATTAAAAGGTAAATTAATTTATCAGTGAAATAAAACTGATTTACAGATTAAAAGGATACCTATTCAATAATCTTAATAAATATTTGAAATGTACCCCAATCTCCTATTATGTTCAGTTACAAAAAAAAAAAAAGAATATATTAAGTTGAATCATCTGAAACTTCTATTTTTGTCAGTCAAAAATGGGCAAATGACAGCAATTTCATTTGGTTCAACCTAATACTATAGGTCGTAATCTCAGCTCTGCAACTCACAAGCTTAACTGAATTACTCCCTAGCTGTCAAGAGCTAGACAGATTACTTAAACTTGAACTTCAGTTTCCTCATGTATAAAATGGGTATATTGACAGATATCTTATAAGGTATAAAAATTAAATGTAAAGCATAGTGTCTAGTGCTTAATAAAAAACACTTTCCCCTTTCCTTCCCTTATCTCACTGACTAGCTGCTGTACTAATTTGTTGATCTCTGTCTCACATCAATCACTGGGCCTTCCCAAGCTGCTAACTCAGCCTGAACCACACTGTCACCAGCCTGAAGGTTGCCCTTACACCACCACACACTTGTATGCCTTATGATTTATACCAATCTTCAACTTTGAGTGATTTCCCCCATCTACTTTCTCTGCTCCCTAGCCGTACAGGCCTGATGAAAGCTACATGCAAAATCACACCCACGGCTCACTACAAATTCATACTGTGGAATTGCAATTTGGCCTTTGCTATTATTGCTCAGCAATGTTCCACACCATCTCTTTACACTATATCATTCTCAACAGATAAACCCGCTTCACATTTACCTCAATCCCTAGTTCTTCACTATGGCCTGTCACACACCCTCCTATCTTTACCTCTGTCTCTAAGGAAAAGATAATTCTTCCATTTTCAATTCCCGATTTCTCATTCATGTAAACAACAGCTGATTTTTTACAGCCTTTTATATTTTACAAAGTGTTTTCATATACATTATCTCATTCAATACTCAATCACTCCAATAAAGACTATAGAAACTAAGACTCACTGCTATTCAGGCCCTGCAGTGGCTCAGGGCTGAGGCCTCTTCCTCTCCTCTCCCTTATCCCCCTCTTATCATATTACCCTAATCTAGGAAGTCATTTCACAATACATCAAGCTGTTCTTGGTTGTCTTGCAAAAGAGTCCATCTTAATTAGCCCAGGGACCATGTGTCACAAGGCAAGAGAGACGCTAAGGCACAGTTATGAAGGGCTGACCCAGCACAATCACCATTCTCAGAGAGAAGGGAAATACATATCCCAATACACAAGAGGAATATACTCAAATCCGTAGCATTTGGGAACTGTAGGCAGCAGGTGGAAAGAGGAAGAGATAACAAAGAAACTAGCTAGGCTGAGCTCTCAAGTGCATGCAATATACACATACACAGACTATTTCCATAATTACAGAAAGTTCTATTGGACAGCACTGCTCTAAAGGAAATAAATCTATTTGCTATGATGGTGTTGAAGTGTGCTAAGACAAAAAAAATTTTGATGTGAGAAAGCAAAAGGGAGGATGAGAGATAAGTATAGGGGGAAATGAAAAAAGATTATTTCATTGAAAGATGAAGACCACTAGGGTTCTGGGGTGCCTGGGTGGCTCAGTCGGTTAAGCGTCCGACTTCGGCTCAGGTCATGATCTCGTGGTCGGTGAGTTCGAGCCCCGCGTCGGGCTCTGTGCTGATAGCTCAGAGCCTGGAGCCTGTTTCGGATTCTGTGTCTCCCTCTCTCTCTGACCCTCCCCCATTCATGCTCTGTCTCTCTCGGTCTCAAAAATAAATAAACAGTAAAAAAAAAAAATTAAAAAAAAAAGACCACTAGGGTTCTTAATTGTCTTCATTATTACATGTTAATTCATATGTACTTAATCTCGTTTGGCTTTTTCCTCTGAAGATCATGAACAGAGTGGGACAAAAGAACATGTATTTCTTATGAAGTCCCCATTGCCTCAGAATGTGCTCTGTTCCAAAAATAAAACTCCAATGTTAATCTTGATTAAGAAGAAACTGGTGTAGAGCACATCTACACAACATATCTTTAGTCTCAGGAAATTTAAAAACTCTGCACTGCACTTGTATGTAAGCATAGTTCCGCTACTTGTGAATACCAAGGATCTTTGGGTGATGGTTAATTAACCCATTATGAAAGACATACATTCAATGCATTATGAATAAATCCCAGCCATCAGGCAAATATTCAAGTTGATTCACAACCAACCAAGACATGGTCCTGACCCTAATGAGGGTAGGGGAAATAGAAGATTCAAGTTTGGCTAGCCTGCAAATGCTTCAACAGCAAAGTCCTACATTATTACTAGCTTGCCTCTTTGGATAAGACACAGCAATAGTGACAACGGCTCAAAGCCAATCAAGGTTATTCCTGAGCAATGTCTCTCAACCTGGCTGAGTGGGGCCACACCTGTAGAGGGCTTTAAAAACAGACACCTGCTCTACTCCCCACCTTACCTCCGGATTCTGACCAAACAGTCTGCATTTTTAAAATTTTTTTTTCCACGTTTTTATTTATTTTTGGGACAGAGAGAGACAGAGCATGAACGGGGGAGGGGCAGAGAGAGAGGGAGACACAGAATCGGAAACAGGCTCCAGGCTCTGAGCCATCAGCCCAGAGCCTGACGCGGGGCTCGAACTCACGGACCACGAGATCGTGACCTGGCTGAAGTCGGACGCCTAACCGACTGCGCCACCCAGGCGCCCCGAACAGTCTGCATTTTTAAGAAGCTCCCACTTGGGACACCTGGGTGGCTCAGTCAGTTGAGCATCGGACTCTTGATTTCAGCTCAGGTCATGCTCCCTGGGTCGTAGCATCAAGCTGAGTACAGAGTCTGCTTCAGATTCTCTCCCTCTCTCCTGCTGCCCCTGTCCCCATCTTGTGTTCTCATTCTCGTTCACTCTCTCTCTCAAAAAAAAATTCTCCCACAGAGGATTCTGAGGCACAGTCCAATGCTACGTGACTACTGTTCAGTTGCGAAAAAGGGTGTCATGACATGGCTACAAGGTCAGGAGCAAGACAGCGCACTGGAATCTGAATGTGAAGATAAGACTTGAAGACTGGTTAGGAATGTAGAACTATTGAAAAGGAAGCCTACAAAACCTGCTGAAATTAAATACAGCTGCTTCCTCATTACTTAGGCATTTACTATATAGGTTCTAAGCACAAGTGAAGAAAACAAAATGTCATTATGATATCCCCATCCAGTGCCTATTTCTCAAAACACTTGCTACTTTAAAACACTTTGATACACACTAACCCAAACCACATATAGTGATCAGAGTGGGTAACATGAATAACGGATATGTAATTAAGAGAAACAACTATATATCCCTAACTTGATTCATGAGAGAACTATACAATACTGACATCGATGTATCTTAATATGATAATTCTTAAAAATATAAGACACAATCAACTTTTAAAAAAGATTTTCCTTATGTCCAATGCTCATCCTTAAAAAAATGTTATCCTGGGGCACCTGGCTGGCTCAGTCAATACAGCATGCAACTCTTGATCTGGGGGTTGAGTTCGAGCCCCACATTGGGTGCAGAGATTATTTAAAAATAAAATTTAAAAAAAATTTATCTTACTACAGGTAACCACTACAAGAGTTAAAGACTTTTGTATATTATTTATATCAACAAATCCTGAAGACATGTCACTCTTTTTTGAAACATAAAATTATTGTGTTAATGGTCAACAAAGTTTTGATTCTAAGTTCCTACCCCTTTCAAGCTTGCACAAATTCTCATATTTAGCACCTAATATTCCTAACACGAACCTGCAAACTCTAATGTAATGTGTTTGCTCATATGGAGTTTTGCTCTTTCCTCTACTTCCTTGCCCAGAAGCCTTTGCTTTCTCCCAACTCAATTCACTTTCATATGTAAATAACATGCATATTCATACCCAACTTATCATATAACCCTCACAGAACATTTTAGCTTAATGAGGGACAGTGTTTCTAGATGCTCACCTATGCCAGAGAATCAGAGGCGCAAGCTAAAAAAGTAGATGGAGTTAGAACCAGGAGAGGGGTTCAGTTTATTCAATCTGAAAAATTATTCAGAGGAACAAAGAAAGATATCCCTCTCTAAGAGTCAGGGAAAGGGAAAGTAAGGGTTGAAATTTTAGATATATCTTAATGTCTAAAGACTTTTTGGGAATATAGAGATCCTGCTTGCATGCATGCATGTGCACACGTGTGCATGCACATGCACACACATACACACACACACCCCATTACATGATGGTTACTCTTGAGTAACAATACCTTCTCGACTAATTCCTGGAAGCAGCTGAGTTAAAGGTTTGTGTGGCTCAGTCATGTCATTTCTAATGTAAACTGGAATTACGCTGAGAAGCTCCTGACGATCTTCCTCATGTACTACAGGAATAGATTCTAAAATCAGCTGCATCTGTTCAAGTTCATGTGCACCTGAAATTAGATAAACATCAAATACAATATAAACATATTCCTCAAGGCTTACTTATTTGCAAAAGACATTCTAAAGTTATAGGAAACTAACTTAAATACTGTAATGACCACTGGGAGGAAAACGGTTTTAACTGAATCCTTAATCAGCATGTTTCTTTACTTTGAATACCATCAATCTACTCAAAAAGCAGATCTATTCCGATTTCAGCTCACTGACATATTTACTTTTGGCTGCTTTGTTGCCATAAGAAACTGACACTTATGTTTAGCCTTAAATTAAGGCATCATAAAGTAGTGAGGAAAGCAATGAACTGGGATTCAAGACACATGAATTCTAGTCGTGGCTGTATCGCTAATTAACTGGCTATACCTCTGGGCATACTGAAGATGATAAAGGCTTCATTTCATCACCAGTAAAATGGATGGCTGGACCAGATCTGCACAACAAGAAGTTTTATAGTTATAGGTTACGCTCAGGTAGCCATTTCAGAACCAGTATTAAAGAAATAAAAGTGGGAAGAGGTGCCTGGGTGGCTCAGTAGGTTGGGTGCCCAACTTTGGCTCAGGTCAGGTCATGATCTCACAGTTTGTGAGTTCTACCCCGTGTCCAGATCTGTGCTGACAGCTCAGAGCCTGGAGCCTGGAGCCTGTTTCGGATTTTTTGCCCCCACTCACACTCTGTCTCTCTCTCTCTCAAAAATAAATAAGCATTAAAAAACTAAATAAATAAAATGGTGAACTTTAAGCTAAATGGTGACTAAAGAAAACCATTCAGTTTGCCTTTCCACGAATTTCTAGAATCCATTCAATCTCCCCAATTTTTCTTGGGGTTCCTACTATGAGTAAGGTACTTTAAAATACAGCTATGAGGGCACCTGGGTGGCTCAGTCAGTTAAGTGGCTGACTTGGGCTCAGGTCATGATATCACCGGTTTGTGAATTTGAGCCCCATGTTAGGCTCTTTGCTGCCAGCTCAGAGCCTGGAGCCTGCTTTGGATGCTGTGTCTCCCTTGCTTTCTTCCCCTCCCCAATTCACAATCTGTCTCTCTCAAAAATAAACATTAAAAAAAAAAAAAGTTAAAAGAAATACACCTATGAAACAAAAAAGACCAAACCTCTGTCTTCACGGAGCTTACAATCTAGTGGAGAAAAACAGATAATAACTCTGTCAACATTTATGTCAAATGCCATGAAGAAAAATAGAGTAAGCAGGGAGGATAAATAGCAGTGTTAGGGGCAGGATTATTAATTTATGCAGGATGACCAAGGAAGGCCTCCTTCCTTGGAAATGCTGAAAATTAAAGAAGTTGGAGAACACACCATGCATTCATATGGAGGAAAGGAGTTACAGAAAGATGGGGAAAGGCCCAAAGGCCCATAAGAGACAGAGGGCTTGTCCAAGAAACAACAATTAGTTAAGTGTAGCTGAAACAGAATGGCTGCAGGGAATAGAAGATAAAGTCAGAATGGTACCAGAACACAAAGGGTATGCTTTATCCTGAATTTGATAGGGAGACATTACAGAATTTCAAGTAGAAAAATGGCATGTTCTGATTTATGTTTTCAGAGAAATACCATGGCTACTATGTGGTAATTAGGCTACAGACAGCAAATATTAAAGCAGGAAAGACAGTTAAAAATCCTGCAATTGACCAGGAGAGACACAGTGGTTGACTGAACCACAGGGAGGTGGGAAGCTAATAGAGATAATAACAAGCAGTTAGATTCTGAATATATTTCAAAGGAAGAAGTCCATAGACTCTGTACTGACCAAAGTGAAAGATGAAGCCAAGATGTTTGCCTTGGCAACTAAAAAGTGGATCTGGTTTACACAGATGAGGAAGACAGCAGAAAAAGAAAGGAGGGAGAAATACCAATTCAGTTTTGGATAGGTTAAATATGAGATGCTATTAGACATTTCAGTGGGTGTCTTTTATTGCTCTGTTCATGTGAGGCCTCTATCTAATAAACATCTCCCTCATGCTGCTTTTGTTGAATGGCTCACAAATTTACCAATAAAGGAGAAGAGAATTAAAACTGGATCTTTCAAATCATTTTACATATAATTCTCATTAACTGTTTAAAGTTTACATGGGTGTAAGATCAAAATATTGTTATTTAAAGGTGTTGTTTAATCCAATTATTTTTATTGCTATACTTGAACAATTCTGAATATGCTGAATGAATAATCAATATAGCATTAAGTTCTGACCCCATTTCAAATGACTTAGAGCATGATATAACAATTATAAACAAGCTAGTTTTCCTGATAAAATATTCATTATTGTGGCAGCATTAAAATAAGTCCACAAATTTGGCTGCCTGGCTGGCTCAATCATTAGCCCATGCAACTTTTGATCTCAGGATCCTGAGTTCAAGCCCCTCATTATGTGTAAAATCCACTTTATTTTATACTGTTTTCACGTTTATTTTTGAGAGAGAAAGATACTGAATGTGAGTGGAGGAGGAGCAGAGAGACGGGTAGATGCAGAATCTGAAGCAGGATCCAGGCTCTGAGCTGTCAGCACAGAGCCCAATGCAGGGCTCGAACTCATTAACTATGAGATCAGGACCCGAGCCAAAGTCAAACACTTAACCGACTGAGCCATGCAGGTGCCCTGTAGAACCCACTTAAAAAAAAAAAAAATGTCCACAAATTTTTTGGTACTCTTCCCTTCAAAAGGTGGAATCCAACTTCCCTCCCTTTGAGTGTGAGGTATAGTTAGATGACTTATTTCTAATGCATAAAATAAAGCTGAAATGACAGTGTGTCACTTTTGAGTCTAGGTCACAAAAAGACATGCTGCATTTAGGGTCAACTGGTTTTTGACAAGAGGGCCAAAATAATTCAATCAGAAAGAATAATGTTTTCAGCAAATGGTGCTGGAATAACTGGATATCCACATCCAAAATAATAAAGTTAAATCCTACCTCACACCATATACAAAAATTAGCCCAGAATGGATCACAGACCTAAATTCAAAAACTAAAACTATAAAATTCTTAGGGCTCAGGCAATAATTTCATATATATGACACCAAAAGCAAAAGTGACAAAAGAAAAAAAAATAGATAAAATAGACCTCATCAGAACTAAAATCTTTTGTTTCCAAAGACACCATCTAGAAAGTAAAAAGAGAACCTGTGGAATGGGAGAAAATATATTCAAATCATTTTTCTGATTAAATGATTTGTATCCAGAATATATAAAGAACTCTTATACCTCAAATATAAAATACAAACAACCCAATTTAAAAATATGCAATGGAGGGGCACCTGGGTGGCTCAGTCGGTTAAGTGTCCAACTTCAGCTCAGGTCATGATCTCATGGTTCATGGGTTTGAGCCCCACGTTGGGCTCTGTGCCGACAGCTCAGAGCTTGGAACCTACTTTGGATTCTGTGTCTCCCTCTCTCTCTGCCCCTTCCCCTTCTCATGCTCATGCTCTCTCTCTCTCCAAACATAAACATTAAATAATTAAAAAACAAAAATATGCAATGGATCTAGATAGTTCTCCAAAAATGACACATTGTCAATAAACACACACTCAACATTATTAGTCATTAGGTAAATGCAAATCAAAACCACAATAAGATACTACTTCATATTCAAAAAGAATATAAGACAGACTACATTTTAATTAATGTTGGTGAGAATGTGGAAAAATAGAACCCTCATACACTGCTGGTGGGAATGTAAAGTGTTACAACCACTTTGGAAAATGGTCTAGCACTTCTTCAAAAAGTTAAACATAGAGTTATCATATGACACAGTAATTCTACTCTTAAGTATATACAAATCCAACAGAATGGAAAACATAAAACTACACAAAAACTGTTCACTGATGCACATGGTAGCATCATTAACAATAACCAAGAAGGACAAATAACCCAAATTTCCATAAACTGCTGAATGTATAACCAAAGTGTGGCACATACACAGAGTGGAATTATTTAGCCACAAGAAGAGGACATACTAATACATGTTATAACATGGATGAACCTCCAAAATATTACATTAAGTGAAAGAAGTCAGTCACAAGGCCACTTGTTATATAACTTATTTACATGAAATACCCAGAACAGGCAAATCTACAGAGAAATAAAGTAGCTTAGTGTTTGCCAGGAGCTAGAAGAAGGGGGAAGTGGAAAGTAACTGCTAATGGTTACAGGCTATCTTTTAGGGGGGACAAAAATGTTCCAAAATTAGACGGTTATACAATCCTGTGAATATGCTACAAAATACTGAACTGTATATCTTAAATGGGTGAAGTGTATGGCATGTGAATTACATACTGACAGGACTTTTTTTTTTTTTTTTAAGATACAGAAGCTTTCGGGGCGCCTGGGTGGCGCAGTCGGTTGAGCGTCCGACTTCAGCCAGGTCACGATCTCGCGGTCCGTGAGTTCGAGCCCCGCGTCGGGCTCTGGGCTGATGGCTCGGAGCCTGGAGCCTGTTTCCGATTCTGTGTCTCCCTCTCTCTCTGCCCCTCCCCCGTTCATGCTCTGTCTCTCTCTGTCCCAAAAATGAATAAAACGTTGAAAAAAAAATTAAAAAAAAAAAAAAAAAAAGATACAGAAGCTTTCTCCTTGCTCTCTTTTGGATCATTCATTCTGGGGGAAGCCAGCTTCATGAATCCAACATAATGAAGACATTCAAGCAATCCTATAGAGAAGACCATATGATGACAAACTGAGGCCTCCTAATAAGTCATGCAAGTAAGCTATCTACAAGTGGATCTTCCTGCCCCAGTCAAGCCTTCAGATGACTGCAGACCTAACCAACACCTTGACTAAACAAATCTGAATTAGAACCACCCAGTGAAGTCACCTCCCAATTCCTGACACATACAAAGTATGAGATAATAAATGTTTGTTGTTTAAGCAACTACATTTTGAGACAGTTGGTCATACAGCAACAAATAATACAGTAATTATTTTACATGTTGGAAGGTACTTGAATATCAGGAATATAACCTCCAATTACAGTATTGTTTCTAGGAAAAGATTCAATCCACTCAAGCATTTAGTTTCCAGGAATAACTGGTATTTTCTCAGTTTTCTAAATTGAAATTCAATCACTATCAGACATATCAGAAGAAATTTCAGATAAATTTAGGGGGAAAACTACAAATGATTGGTCAATGTTACGTAAGCTGAGTAGTGCAAATGTCAGCATTAAAAGAGAAAAGTAGGCATTTAGTCATACCACCCTTTCTTCAATAGTGTTCTCCTATGCACCCTTATCTTTCTTTTAGTAATCCTTCTTTTGTAAGCAGACCCTGCCCTTTCTTCTGCTCTTAGCATAATCTGGGAGTGGTGGGAGGGCCACTCTAAGTAACACTGGTTAGAGAGAAAAACAATAATGTCCAAAGAGAGAAAAGACCTAAATCACCATCATGTCAGTTCTCTAACTAAAAAATCTTCAGTACCTTACTACTTCCTGGTTTTCCAAATGGAATTCTTCTGCCTACTTTCTAAGTATTCTGGCCCCATCTTAACTAGACATAGATATCTTCATTATTTGACACCTTGCTTCCATCCAACTTTTTGCACCAATTCTTGCATGTACACGATTTCTGTCATCAAACTTTTCTCACTGATTCAGGCTCATACCCTCATTTACATTACCACTTTTTTCTTTCTCTTCCTCTCACCAAAATTCTTCACTATTTCTATGTAGTGAAAAATCTCATAGCATCAAACTCAGCAAAAAATTCCTTGTTTCTGAAAGGTCAAAGGAGTCAAGCAACAGGACACGGCAGTTCAGGCAACAGGGATGATAGTGGACAAAGAATTACTGGGTTTTCAACAATAGCTAAAAATTTTGACTACAAGTGACAAATACAGACAGCATTATACAACTCAGGTATCATTTACCACAGATTACCAACAAGTATTATAAATCTAAAAATACAACATTATGTTTGGGGTGCCTGGGTGGCTCAGTTGGTTAAGCATCTGACTCTTGATTTTGGCTCAGGTTTCTCATGGTTCATGGGATGGAGTCCCACATGGGTCTCTGCACTGACAGGGTGGAGCCTGCTTGGGATTCTCTCCCAGCCCCACCTCCCGTCCCTCCCTTGCTCACACTATCTCTTTCAAAAAAAACAGACATTTTACAAAAAAACACACAACATTATGTTTAAGATAAATACAAAAGAACACTAAAATTCTGACTGTATTTGCTGTGTGAACAATTCAGTGAATATATGAATAAGTTTTTTAAATTTTTTAAATATTAAAAACACCATTTTCTCTCTTAATATTCCAGACTACAATTGTTTTAAATCTTATGTAATTCTTGCTTCATAGATACATGCAAAATTATTTCTCTTTTGGATAATTTTCCATATATTTTAAAATCTCTAACCTGCAAAGAGGGTTTTACCAGTCAGCATTTCAGCAAAGATGCAGCCTGCAGCCCACATATCAATGGCTTTAGTATAATTATTAGGAGAAAGTAAAAGACGTGGAGACCTGTACCATTTAGTAACCAATCCTTCAGAAAGATGACCCTTAAAAATAAACAAAAACATAGTTCAGTTTTTTTCTTTAGCTGAAGAACAGTACAAAACTTGAATCCCTGATCTTAAAAACGAAACAAAACAAAAAACAATAAAAACGAATTGTGAGATCCTAACAAAATACAGTTGGTTTCTGTATTTTTAAGGCGCTTATACTTTTCTGGCTAAATAGGAGCTTAAACTCCCCCTGGGATTATATAATCTATAAGATGATGTTCACATGAAGTCTGCTGACCAAAATATACTGTAAGAATTTAGTGCTGATTCTAGGTCACACTTTCAAAACATGTTTCAAAAGAGGAGCTATTTTTCACTTCAGGTCTTAATTAAGGAGCAGGCATGTTTCAAATCAATGAGGGAAAGGTAGAGAAGAACACCAAAGGTGCTACTTCTAAACTAATGCCAAGCTCCTTACTAACAACCCAGGGGACTGGCTCTACTACATATCCCACTCTTAACCAATTTTGCTACTTTACATTTATAAAGCATTTAACAAAAACAGTTATACATATATTGTGTTACTTCATCCTCAAAACAACCTTGAAAAATTATGAAGGTAGATGTTAACTAGGGGTTCTTTATAACCAAAGCAGCTCCACTTTAAAATTTTAAAGATCAGGATCCCACAGATAATTTCATTTGAAAACTACAAGACCAAAGTTCAACTCAGAAAATACTAACTTCTTCTATGAAGGCAAAAGGTTACCTAAAGTACAGTTACTATGAATCCCTTTAGCTATTCTTACTTCCCATTTTATCTTCATGCAAATTTAGATAGCAAACTAAATTAAGTGTGCCTAAATAAGGCATAACAGAATACTAGAGACTCAAAGGGACACAAGACATAAAAGTTCAAATAGCATCCCCTCTTAACTTCAGATAGAACCACAATTCTGCCCTACACACTTAAGAATATATCCCACTTTTAAATAAGGGAGAGTTTCAGTTATAATAAATAACCATACACTTTTAAGAATTTTTATGTAATTAGGATCCCACTCTACCTTCCTTTTAAACACAGATTCTGACTGAAAGATCTGTATCAGAAAAAAAAAGGTACCATGTAAAGTTTAACACAGTTAAGGAAAAACATCTGTCATAATATAAAAGAAAATACAAGACCTATTCCTGATGATACACATCAGTTTAAAGATCTGTCTCAGCTGGCTTTGCACCTACCTTATGGGAATAATGGGGATCCATGATCCGTGCAAGACCAAAGTCACCTATCTTCAGCACCAAGTCTTCAGTATTAATGAAAAGATTAGCTGGTTTGAGATCTCTGTGCAGTACGTTTGCAGAGTGAATATATTTGAGCCCACGTAGCAGCTGATACATGAAAAGTCTGGCATGCTCTTCCAGTAAAGGGCCCTGCTCCAGCACATTAGCCAAGTCTGTCTCCATATACTCCTGAACAATGTAAACACTGTTCAGTTCGGTAAGAGAGCCCACATCGTCTGTTAACTGGCTTCCACTAGGACCAAGAATTTCAAACACTTTCACAATGTTATCATGGTCAAGTCTTCTAATAATTTTGATTTCACGTAGAGCATGTTTGACACTTTGGGGATCAGTAAGGACAATTTTCTTGATGGCTACTCTTTTGTCACAGTCATTGTCTACAGCAGAAAAAACCAAGCCATTGCCTCCACAACCCAATGGTTTTAAGTCCATATACCTAGAGCCCAGATCAAAACCATGAATGTTCATGAGACTTTCAAATTTCTCTGCCATTTTGAAACCTCTACTATTGCCTTTTCCTTTCGAATTGTTGAACTTGTGTAAACAAGGAAGAAAACTGACATCAAAAGGAAAGATCTTTCAAAAAAGGAAAAGAAAAATAATTTTGCTTCCACAGCAAGATGATTTCTTGATGTTCATTGCATATGCCAACCAGGCCCGTTGAGTTCCCCTTAGATTTAAAGCTCAAAAAGCTCTACTCATATTGAGAATTAAAAAGATTGCAATACTCATAGTTCAAGAAAGGGGCAGCAACTCTGCAGACATTTACAGAAAACACTCAAGAAACTCAAACGGAATGAAATGACATACTATGCACTCAGATTTACTGTGCTAAACGATTTAACATTTAACAAAAATGTGAATAAATATGCACACAACAGGCTTCTATGAACATTCTCCTCACAGTGCAGATACATTCAGTGTTGGACTGGTCCTGAGCAGCATCATTCTAAGGTGCTGGTAAGCACTATTTCCGTTTTGCCTCTTTTCTTCCTTTGTTGCTGTGTATTTCAACAGGAAGCCCTGGTGGCTGTTGGTTAACAGAAGATGTCTTTTGTTAGTGATCAGGTGGCTCCAGCTCACCACAATCACAATCAAAGCTACCGTCCATCTTACTCTGATACAACCTAGAGGATGAGAAAAAAGAAGGAAAGAGTCACTATTGCAGGAAATGCTCTTCTTACACCTTTGTTAAATGACACGAACTGAGCATTTAGCTATAAACAACTACTGGTACATTGAACTTATTTATTTATAGTCACCAAATGGAAAGATGACCCTCAATCAAAAATAGCTATCCATGTTGTAAGCAATTC
The DNA here is from genome assembly GCF_014898765.1 of Herpailurus yagouaroundi. Taxonomy (NCBI): domain Eukaryota; kingdom Metazoa; phylum Chordata; class Mammalia; order Carnivora; family Felidae; genus Herpailurus; species Herpailurus yagouaroundi. The sequence continues at coordinate 17,836,640 of NW_024412415.1, read as the reverse complement.
ACATGTACTAGCTCCGACTCTAGATCCCACCATACTAGATACTTTATAGTATTTACAGTCATTAGGTTGTATCATTTCTTAAATGCCAATGAATGAAGGAAGGTTCATAATTGTTTTACAGAGCTCTTTAGAACTTTTTGAGGACAACATTAGTAACATTTCCCTAAAACAAACAAAAAAACATAATGAGCCTGCAATGTGTTAGTCTTTGTTAAAAAACATGTTTACTTATTAACTATGCCAATGGATATCGAATAAACAAAAATCTAATAGTACAAATAAGAAATCTGCAGAGGATGCTCTTCAGTTTACAAAAGAGTGAACCTGAACAGTGAATAAACCAATAAAGGTGTTTAACTCTACCGGTAATTAGAAAAATCAAATTATTCGAGAAGAAAACATTTCAGATTAGAAAAACATTTTTAAGAGTTTGCTAATATCAAATCTGAGGAGGAATGTGGAAAAACAAGGACTTTCATACAATATTGGTGAGTTTAAATGAGTAAAAGAATGAGAAAGAGCACTTTGGAAAAAATAAATATGTATATGAATAAGTAGCATACCTATGATTTGGTAATTTTTCTTCAAAAAACATTCCCTAGAGAAATACTTGCAAATGAAAAAATGCCCACTTTTTTTTGTAGTGGCAAAATATTAAAAACAGCCTAAACTTTCAACAATTGGAGAATAAATGAACTATATTCATATAGGGAACCACTATATAATAGTAAAAATGAATAGATGGTTGAAATCGCCATACACTCAATTTAAAAAAGCAAACTCAAGATAGAAACGGACATGCTGAAACCAGTTATTTCAGGTTCATAAACAGGCACAATGTTACTTTATATATCTATGTCTATATAGATATAAATACAGATATATGGCAAATGTATTAAAAACATGATTGGTAAGTAACAAATTCATGATAATCATTACTTTGAGCAATGAGAGAAGGGATTACCATCAGGGTGGGGTTACACAGTACGCTACAACTACATCTTTAATTCTTTTTTAAAAAGATGTATGGAGGCATGACAAATTATTAAGAATTTAATAGAACTGGGAGGTATGTATGTGAAGAGTTCATATAGTGGGGGAAGACTGGCTGACAAATAAGCAAAACACAGATGTCAGATGGCAATAACTGATGTAAAGAAAATAAAAGAGAAAGGGCACAGGGAGAGTGGTTAGGGAATGTCTCTAGTGAGGTGATATTGACAGCAAAGCCCCAAAGCAGGTGGGCCTCAGGGGTGCTGTGTGGGAGTAACTGTTGTGGACAGAAGGGCTAGCACATCAAAGCCCCTGAGGGTGAGTATGTGTCTCCTGTCTGAGACACAACTAGGTGGCCAATGTAGTAGCTCATTTAACGCATGTAATACAGGCTAACTCTTATATGGAAAGGCTTGTTGTTGCTGCTTTTTGATCTAATAGCTGGCAAAGGTGTACGTACAGTGTTGTTTTCTGAATGGGTCTGAAGAAATTGGAAGTGGGACAAGTGCAATATTCATTTATTCAAAGGGCTAATCATTTAAAGGCAATGACAAACATGAAATAAAGCAGTCCATTCTGAACTTGAATTATGTGACAACTTTCAATCACCTTCAGCTGTGGCTTAAGAGAACTGCTAGCACTCTCAAACACAGAGCTGTTTCACAGTAGTGAAGCTTTTGTACAATAGGGAATCTGCCTTTATTTCCTGCCTTCTTCATATTGCCACATACCTCACATGTGGAAATACAAGATTCTGAAAAATATAAGGTACAGCTACTTGCCACAATCTGAGCAAACCACTTTCAAGAAATCCACAAACATTATAACTGTGTGAAAGAGAAACTGATGATACTGATAACTCAGAGTCTAGATAAAGAATCCTTATGGCAACAATTTCACAAAAATTGATATTTACTATCACTGAGTTCTTTTAATAAATATGAGCACTTCTTGTATCTGATTAATGTTGTCAACAACATTAATAGCCTAACAGCTTTGTTTTACTCTAACAGAGATAGTTTCTTCTCTTTGCAAGCTTTTGTCTGTTTCTCAGAAATCAAGGAAAAAAACAAACAAGCAGACTCCGAAAGATTCTGTACCTTACCAGTTTGTGCAAAACATTTTAAAGTCTACAAACAAACTTTTGAATTAAAGAATGTTTCAATTTTTAAAAGGCTTTAATGAATACTATCTCCCCTTCCCCTCAATTTTTTCTAGTTGTATACATCTTGGTACTTCCAATTCTCTACCAAATATCCTTTAAAAAACAGTACTTTTTAAATTTATTTTTTAGAAAAAGGGAGAAAGAGAGCACATGTGAGTGACAAAGACAAACAGAATCTTAAGCAGGCTGCTCAGCCCACAGCCTGACACAGGGCTCAATCCTACCACCCTGGGATCATGACCTGAGCCAAAATCAAGGGTTGGACCTTCAACCGACTGAGCCACCCAGGCGCCCCTAAAAAAACAGTATTTTTTTAAGGCGCCAATATTTCTGAAATTTTACATTTCCAGTCTCCACTCGAAACAGAATGTTTGTTTCATACTTATCTTCTTGCCCTTGTGTAGACAATTCCTTAAAGCTCAACTTTTAAGTTTTCTATAAATGTACATTTTAAACTCAGTTCTAGAGACTTGACATAGAGAAAAATCTCTAAGCACTCTCTTAAGCTTCTAGTTCACTAGTAGAGCAATCATAGTCAAGCGCAAATAAGTTAGCTTTGCTAAAAGTGACACCGCTATTATTGGACAGAATAGCACTATAACAGGAACTGCAGCCAGATGACTGGAGAGTCATGAGAACGCCAACATCTCCACTCAAGGCCTCCACCCACATCTGCTCCCTTTAAATCGTAGTGAGACCCAGAAGCATCACAGACCAAAAACTACAAGGATGACAATGCCTTTTCAGATATCTGTGACTGGTCAGCTCTTACAGGGGTAGACAGTGGGTAAAAAATCATATTGGGGAAGGCAAGGACTTGTAACCAACCTGAGAATCACAGAGTCCTCATTACAGATTCAGCTGATGACTATACTGAAAGACTTGAACAGACTTTACAGAAATATGAGACCATTCTAGTGAAAGAAAGGAATGTTAATCACCAAAACTATAATTCTACATTGAGGATTACACTAATAAAAAAAAATGGGGGGGGGGGGGGAAAATATATTTGCGCAGTGATCTACCTCACTGCTCTGTACTAGTCTTTAAAATCCTTCAATATCCATTGGACCAAAAGCTATTGGAGCAGGTTTTCATCCAGGAGCTTGGAAAGTAAGCCCACCTTAATCAGTAAGTTGGAGATAACGCTATACTTCTGCAAGATAAAGTGGATCCACTAAATGTTTCCAATTCATTCATGCTCCTTTCAGCAAGTATTTACTAATTATATGCTATGTACCTGTGAATATACTAGGTACTGGGGGTAAAATAGTAAGTAAAAACAGACTTGTGCCTTGACCTCATGGGGTTTACAGTATGATTGGAAACAAACAATAAACTAATAAAAGGAAAAAAGAGGAAGGCAAAAGGGGACAACTGGTACTTGCAAGGAATGGTACAGGATGCTGAGAACCTGCACACTGGGGGATCTGACCTAATAAAGGAGATCTGGATATATGCCTCTGGAAGCCACAAAAAGGCAGAGTCCTCCCATGCTCACTCTTAGTGACCATGAATACAGTTTCCTCCTTATCACCCTGATGCAAATCCTGATGTCTCCAACTACCTCCATCTTATAGGTCAATCATGGAGTTCTTTGGCCTGAATAAAAGCATGCAGTTACAACTTAACTGGACCAGCAGATTACTGCTCAGAGCACCCTCCATCCAGATCAACAATCTCTAGAAATGTCCTATTTATTCCATTTCCTCTACCATCTTTCATGTTTAACTTCATAAAAGTAAAGTTCAAGGCCTAGACTCAGGAAAAGATACATATTCCTTCTTCATTTCCACATACTTCAAGGGAGGAAAAGGAAAACTAAGATGGGACAGTAAGTAACTTAAAATAAACTTTCCCAGCATCCTTCTAATTTCTCTACCTCCAAATGTTACCCACTCCTACCAAACCCAGTGCTGATACTGTGTTGCCTGGAGAGGGATCCTTAATTAATTTAAATTTTAATTAACATTAGCCAATGTTTTGTTTTGAACAACTAGGTAAATAAAATGAATTACAAGGAATGATTTATAAGAATAAAGAAGGCTTAAAGCATAAGAGACTCTTAAAAACTGAGAACAAACTGAGGGTTGATGGGGGGTGGGAGGGAGGGGAGGGTGGGTGATGGGTATTGAGGAGGGCACCTTTTGGGATGAACACTGGGTGTTGTATGGAAACCAATTTGACAATAAATTTTATATATTGAAAAAAAAAGAATAAAGATGGCTTTATGCTTTACCTTTGGTCTTCAGTGATCCACCATATAACAGAAGTAAGTCTTCTATGTAGCCTAGTTTGGGTACCAGCTTCCTACATTTACGACAGTTCCCTGAAACTGCATTGGCCACACAGATCTCCTCAAGCACTCCTTTCTTCCCTTAATCATCCTGCTTTCTGTCACTTAGCCTACCGCCAAGCAAGAGAAATACAGGCAATGTGAGTCAAGCCTAAGAATATTCAGTAAACTTATAAAATGACAAAGAAAGAAATAAAACAGTTAAATAAACAACTTCACTCTGCCCCATCTTCCCATTCTATAGAAACTGGATTTTCCTTCCCTTCCTATATAAGAACTTGGCCCCCTATCAGAAAAGAAGTCTGGATGTGCAAAGCAAGTTTGAGGTGAGAGACTTAAACATATAAAGGTTACTTATCTGGTTTTCTCTTCCATCTTCCACTCTACTGCTTATCAGGTTAAACGTTGACATGGGTCATCTGGCCTGATCACATGCACTGACAACTCTCCACCTCCCCCTCCTCAATGCCTCTTGCCTACTTTGCTCCTCTCTAGGGTCAAGTGAGTAACTTGAGTTACCTGGAATCCAGCCAACCTCACATCTCCTCAGCCAAAACCTAGCTGCTTTTGGAGAGAAGGGAAAGGTTGAGCTCTATTTACATTCACCTAGGACTATCTCTTAACCCTGGCACAGAGAGGTGTTGTCATAGCAAATTCATCCTCCCCTAAGATCATGTCTCAAGCTCTCATCAAAGCTACTAAGTTTCTAGGGCAGAAAAGGCCAAAGGTTACAGCTTAACTGCTTGTTCATATTCATTGACAATGCCCTTGCTCCTGATGTAGGGGAGCCCTAAGAGTTACCAGGGATCCCTCTCAAGATATGGAACTCAAGGAGGCTCATTGTGCAAACTAATGTCAATGAATGATCTTAGCCTTCTGGGGTGGGACGAAGGACCTTAAAACTAAAACACCAAAGCCTAACAGGCCTTGCCTACTATCAATATCTGCTATAGAAGCAAACTTACAAAGTCAAAGATAGAGGCTTACTTGGCTTCAAAGTATCCGATTTTTTAACAACTCTTCTACTCCCAGCTTCTGTTCTTAAATTGTCTGATCCTTTGCCTGAATATACTTTAAGAATTTGCATTTGCCTTTAACTATTTAAAAAGCCATTATAAAATAAATGCCATTATGTTTATTTAGGTGCTTATCTCTACTTGCTATTTATTCTAGGGTATCCATATTAGAATATAAAAACACAGACCAGATAACTTGGTCAAAGAATCTCTCAAGACCCTTCCAACTCTATGATCTGTGAAAGTACATACAACAGGTCTTTTACTTACCTGGTCTTTGTTCCCAAGCACTTCTTATGGTGGTATGCCCAGAATGGGGGAAATGTGATTGAAACTGCTATATACTAAACATTAAACAAATACAATCCTTTCTACAAATTTATGGCTGGAAACTTAAAAATAATTATAATAACCCTTCATCCCCTCTCCTATCTTTCTCTTGCCTGAGACCTCATTTCTAAGACTAATGTTAAGGCAACACCAGAGCAAATATATAAGCAGGAGACAAGTGGGCAGCCTCCTCCTTCAAGTGCCTTTGGCCATATGAGGATTCCAACCGGATGAAAATTAATATAAATATCTGTAGTCAACATAGGTTAGATTACTGTACACTAACAGAAAATCCCCAACATCTCATTGACTTACAACAGAAGTTTTAAGTCATGCTCATGCAACAAGTCCAACGTAGCTGTCATCCAAGTTGCTGAAGGAACTACCAGCTCTGCCACTGCCACTCGATGGTGCCAGAAGGAAACAGAATGTGGGAATACCTCACGGGTCTAAAGCTTCCATCCAAAAATGACACATTTCACTTCTGCTCACATTTTACTGATCAAGGCAGGTCACATGGTCAAACCTGCTTCAAGGGAGTGGGGAAATGCAATCCCAACATAGTCCCAGGAGCAGATAACCAAGATGTTTTGAACAGCTTTGACTGAAATAGTTTTAATTCTACCATCCATTACATTTTTATTCAACAAAACCTTACTGCATGCTTACCATATGACAGACATTGTTTTAGGCATTAAGATATAGCAGGGATCGGGGCGCCTGGGTGGCGCAGTCGGGTTAAGCGTCCGACTTCAGCCAGGTCACGATCTCACGGTCCGTGAGTTCGAGCCCCACGTCAGGCTCTGGGCTGATGGCTCGGAGCCTGGAGCCTGTTTCCGATTCTGTGTCTCCCTCTCTCTGCCCCTCCCCCGTTCATGCTCTGTCTCTCTCTGTCCCAAAAATAAATAAAAACATTGAAAAAAAAATTAAAAAAAAAAAGATATAGCAGGGATCAAAATAGTTTAAAAAAACAAACACCCTGACCTCATGGAGCACATACTCCTAGATCATTGTAGTAGACTCCTCCCTAGCCCACTAACATTTCTTCCCCCCTCTCTTTTCTAATAGTATTCTCCTTCCCTTGTCTTAGGCCATCCTTGCCCAATCTAATCTCATCTCTGCTCTTCAGATCCCTCTACACTTCCAGGGCACCGTTCCCCTCCCCTTTGTTGCATGTAGCTCTTTTTTAAAATAAAAGGTTTGAGATTCAGTTGCTTTATTAATACTTTCTGAGCACAGTACCTGGTGCCTGTAGGCATTTTAAAAACTATACTGAGTGAAGTAATGTAAATATCAAATTGTATTTGACAGTAAGAAGTTTTGGAGAAGATAAGCTCTATCCTCAATTTTTTCAGAATCAGATCATACTCTGACCTACCACAGGGGAACATCAGTGATGACTCCTAGATCTGGTACTTTCCTTTCCAGGCATTCCCCCCAGGAGCCTCACCCTATGGTAAACACACAGGTTTATCAACATGTGAAACAAGCTCACTCAGACTGAAAACAAAAACAAAAACCTTCAGCTTTGTTATAGTGCCTTTTTTGTTGTCGAGGTAGTAAGAAGGGGTTGTACCACAGAAATAGTGTCTTATATTAGTAGACAAGCAGGATTCTATAGGAAGCCATTAGCCCGTGTGATAGCAAGTAGGTATCATGAGGATATGGGAGACCTTGACATTATTCTGATTCTTCTTCAGTTCATCCTAGCATGCTCTATGGCATTTAACATCAAAGCTTTCCAGACTGCACATCAAACATAACTGCTGTCATTTTTCAGCTAACCCTGGTGAGGGTATGAAGAAGGCCATGCAAAACACTTTTGGACTCTCATCAAATGGACAGAACCACATACTTCATTGGAGAATAATACCCAATTTTTAAAAAAAATGAATCAGAATGGCATGTAACTTTCCTGGAATATCCTTCCTGGTTTGTTTCTCATTTTCTCCAAGGCTGAACAAGCTTACAAGATTAAAAAGCACAGTGTAAGTTTCCTGTCAGATTCACACTAACGTTTGGCACTACTGAAAAATTCCTGTCTGGGTTCACTAAGCCCATATTAAAAGGGGGTAAAAAATGAATTAAAGAGATCTGACATCTAGTTCAGGATTCAAGGCTAAATTAGCTGTGTATCAAAGTAGTCCACATTTCTAGGCCTCAGTTCCTCATCAGGAAAATGATGTAGCTAAACTACATGACTACTACAGCCTCTTCCAGTTCTAAAATTTTATAATTTTTTTAAGTTTATTTATGTTTTTTGAGAGACAGTGTGAGTGGGGGAGGGGCAGAGAAAGGGAGAGAGAAAATCCCAATCAGGCTCTGTGCTGCCAGTGCAAAGCCCAATGCAGGGCTCGAACCCATGAAACCGTGATATCATTCCTTGAGCCAAAATCAAGAGCTGGATAATTAACCAACTGAGCCACCCAGGTACATCAAAAGTTTTATAATTTTAAAGAAAGGTTCAGGATTTCCACTTCTGATTAGAATGCAGAAAATTACAAGACTCTATTACTCTCACCCTATAAACCACAATAAGCTGGATAAGCTACAATATTGCAGTTTTTAAAAAAAACTCAACAGGAAATCTAAAGATGCAAAGAAATCTAAATTCTAAAAAAATTTTTTTAATATTTATTTTTGACACAGAGAGAGAGAGAGAGAGAGAGAGAGAGCGCGCGTGCGCGCACAAGCAGGGGGAGGGGCAAAGAGAGACACAGAATCCAAAGCAAGCTCCAGACTCTGAGATGTTAGCACACAGCCTAACACAGGACTCGAACCCACGAATTGTGAGATCATGACCTGAGCTGAAGTAGGTCGCTTAACTGACTGGGCCATCCAGGTGCCCCAAAGAAATCTAAATAAATTCTAGAAAACATTAAGCCCTTCATAAAAGAAGGACCATGGCATAACTATTCTCATTCCTGGCAAAGTAAATAATTTACCACTAACAAAACTGAGAAGAAACCAACCAAATTTATAACCAACTTTAATAGCTACATGTGGTTTCAGCAAACAGATCAGAATTCAGAGGAGGCCCAGCTTCAAGTCCCACCCGCCAACTCTTCCCCACAGGTCCTCACTGAGAACAAAAATCTGAGGGTAAGGCAGGAAAGCTGAGAGAGAATCTCATGAAGCATATGGGCCTCCAACACATCCAAGGCAGGTGCCTTCTGAGGGCGGTGGCGAGGGACAAGTCAGGAAGCAATGCATTCTGAGTATAAGGCAGATGTTCTTCTTAAAGCAAATAAACAGGGCAAAAACACAAAGTACAGAAAACCTGAAGTGGTACCAGAAAGCAAAGAAATGTCCAAGCAGTCCCACGAGCTAACAGCTAGGCTGAACAGATTCAGAAAGCTGACAGGGTAGAAATATATGAAGAGATAGTCAACAAAGACTTTCCAAAACTGACAAAAGACACCTACTCACAGACTCAACAACTCAATGCAAGACAAGCAGGATAAATATAAAGAAATTCATACCTAGGCAGATCATAGCCAAATTGTTGAAAATGGAGGAGGGAAAAAAAAAAAAAGAGCTCCTCTTAAAAGCAACCAGGTAAAAAAGAGTTAAATATATTAAGAGAAGAATGAATAGGATGGCTGATTTATCACTAGAAATGATGAAAGCCAGAAGACAACCTAACGTCATCTTTCAAGTGCCAAAAAAAAAAAAAAAGGAAATATTAACACAGAATTCTGTATCTAGGGAAATACATTTCAAAAGTGAAGATGAAATACAGACATTTTCAAAGAGACAAAAGTGACAAGAATTGGTCTCCCTCAGACTTTTGCTAAAGAAATGCTAAAAGTTCTTGGGCTCAAGGAAAATGACAACAAATGGAAGCTGCAGAAAGGAACAAAATCTCCAGAAAGGGTAAATAACTGGAGAATATAAAAAATCTTAAAAGAAAACAAAAAACATCTACATGTTTAAATGTCTTTAAGAGATTACTGATTATTTAAAGCAAAAATAATAATGTATCATGGGGTTTACAGCACATGTAGAAAGAAATTTTAAGGGGCGCCTGGGTGGCGCAGTCGGTTAAGCGTCCAACTTCAGCTCAGGTCACGATCTCGCGGTCCGGGAGTTTGAGCCCCGCGTCAGACTCTGGGCTGATGGCTCAGAGCCTGGAGCCTGTTTCCGATTCTGTGTCTCCCTCTCTCTCTGCCCCTCCTCCGTTCATGCTCTGTCTCTCTCTGTCCCAAAAATAAATACACGTTGAAAAAAAAAATTAAAAAAAAAAAAAAGAAATAAATTTTAAGACAACAAGAGCACAAAGTGCTGGAAAGGGGTGAACTGAATCATGCAATTCTAAGGTTTACAGAATTGGTGAAATAATTTATAATATTTTAAAAAGACTGTGATGACCAGTAAAAGGCTCACAGGTTATCCTTAAACACCTTCTTCCTTTTTGGTCATTATGTTTACTTAATAACATGTCCATCAATGGAGAGTAAAAGGAAGGGAAAAAAGGAAAACTAAATAAATCAACAACTGCAAGTAATGACTTAGTTTGCCAAGAGGTTCTTTTATACTTTTACATCAATCATAATATAAACCAATACATTAAACATTACAGATTCATTGGTAATTCCGAAAGAAATGGAAATTAACCATGTTAATCAAGATATACATATTTTCATTGAAATAACAAGCTTGATTAAGAATGTATTATGTGGCAACTATTGTACTGGACATATACTCTTATACTAAATCCTAACAAGGCTGTAAAATGGATTTTATGATCTTTATTTCAGACAATTTAAATAATGCATTCAACATCACACATCAATGAAAGAGCCATGATTTGAATCTCAGGTTGCAAACTAAAGCCCATGACCTTCTCTCAAATAATAATGCATTTTTTTTTTTTTATTGACCAGTAAACACTCCCCCACCTCTTACAGAGTACAATATATTTCCTACAGACAGGACACTCTTCTGTATAACCAAAAAGTAATCAAGATCAGGAAATTAACACTGGTATAATACTACTACCAAATACTCAGATCCCATTTAAATTTCTGCAATTATACCAATAATGTACTTGAGAGCTAAAGGACCCAGGCCAGAATCACATGTTACATTGACAACACAATCTTTAATGTAGTTTTCCCTTTTAGAAGCTTAAAGGAATCAAACAATTTCTATAGTCCACAAAAATTTAATTTACTGAGTACCTGGCATGTGTCAGGCACTATTTGATGGTACAGTGCATATTAAGACAGTTAAGGTTCTTCTACTTCCAAAGAATTTACAATCTAGTTTACAATCTAGTGAGGACAGATTAACAAAGAAATAACATAACTCCAGATTTATCTAAGTGCTATGATTGAGTGCCTGGGAAATGGCCATCTAAGAAGCTGAAATCTAAATGAGACGGTACCAGCATTGCTATGAGATGGGAGCAGAGCATTCCAAGCAGAGAAAACAGCAAATACAACCTGAAGAAGGAAAGAACGTGGTATTTTGGAGGAAAGGATGGCAGTGTAGCCACAGCATCCTGAGCAAAGAGAGGGGGGAGTGATGTGGAGTTAAAACTAGACAAGTAGAAAAATAACACATGAGGCTCTGAATTTTACAGTAAGCACAAAGGACAGCTATGAAGGATTTAAGCAGACGACTGGCACAGTTTCATTTACATTTTAAAAAGATGAATTCTGGCCACTGGTAGGAGAATGGACTGAAGATAATAGAGTGAAAGTAGAACCAGCTAAAAGCTATTTTCAGTAGGCCAAGTGAGATGATGGTGGCTAAAACTAGGATGGTAGCAATCAAGATGTAAAATAGGAGAGAGGTTCAAACAATATTCTGGAGACTAAGAGAACCTGGTGATGGATTAGATATGGGGGATAAGGGAAAGAGGACTTAAGGACAACACCTAGGTGCCAATTACTGAGATGGGGAAGACTGGAAGAAGAATAATATGGGAAAAAGTTCTATTTTGGATATGTTAAGCCTATTTACATAGTGTCTGTTTAGGTAACTGAGTGGTAGTATCAGGTACACACTGGATAATGTCTGGAGCTCAGGTGAGAAGTCTAAATGTAAATCTGAGAATTATCCACGGTAGACAGTACTTAAATTGAATGAGTCGACCAGCTGGGGAAAGAATTTAGAAAGGGTTGGGGGAGGCCCAGAACTAAACTCTGGGATATGCCAATATGTGGACGCAGGTAGAGGACAGAAGCCTGTAAAAAATTTTAACAAGGTGTGAGGTAGCAGAAAAACAAGAATATATGTCTCATAAGCTAAGAAAAGCAGGTGAATATGCAGAAAACAGTAGTCAACTATATTGAATTCTATTACAAGATCCAGTAAGACGAATTTGGTAAATCAAAAGTCACTGGTATCTTGATTAGAGCAATTTCATGGGGTTGAGATGGTGACACAGGCCAGTCTAGAGCAGGCTGAGGAGCAAAGAGGAGAGAGCACACAAAGACAACCCTTGAAATTTTGCTTCAAAGACAATCAGAGAAATGAGAAATTAGACAGTAGCTAGAGGAGAATGTGCAATCAATCAGGAGAGGGTATGTAACATTCTATAGACATACTGTTCAATATGGTAGCCAATCAGCCACATATGGCTACTGAACAAATGAAATATGGTTAGAAGACTGAGAAACTGATTGTTTTTCCTCAATAAATTTTTATTTAAATAGCCACGTGGCCAGTGGCTACCACATTAAATAGTTCAGAGCACATTTATGTACTAATAAAGACGACCCAGTAGAAAGGGAAAAATTCATGATACAACCAAGAGATGAGTCCTTAAGAAGTCAAGAGAAGGAAAGCAGAGCTCAAGTGGAAGAATCTACAAGGGATATGACACGAGTGAAGCAAAGCATGAAGTTACAGCAACCAGTAGAAACCAGTAAAATCTAAAATTACACTATGCCTTAAGCCTGGCTGAAATCTTAAGCATAAGACTAAATTACAGAAGGCCATAAAAGCTAACCAGGAGGTCTTAGGAAGGCAATTTGTATTTACTAAGTATGTATTAAGCGCGAGGCATTTTCTAAGTGACAAATTATTTCTGCTACTCAGAACTAGTACCTTGCAAATCTTATTTTACAAACAAAAGTACTGATACTCTGAGAGAGAAAGCAACTTCACTGAAATCATATACATAGTAAATGTGAAGATCTGGACACTGGCCAGTCTGATTTACTTTAGGGTTAGTTCTTCCCTGTGCCTAATGTGCGAAGTTAAGAATCAATCAATGTTTCTGCACCTGGAAATAATATAAAAAATGGCAGGGGTGCCTAGGTGGCTCAGTCGGTTAAGCATCTGACTCTTTATTTTGGCTCAAGGTATGATCTCGTGGCTTCTGAGTTCAAGCCCCATATTGGGCACTCTGCTGTCAGTGCATGAACCCCTTTCAGACCCTCTGTCACCCTCTCTCTCTGCCTCTCCCCCACTTTCTTGCACTCGTGCTCTCTCTCTCTCTCAAAAATAAATAAAACATTTTTTAAAAATGGCAGATCAATCTGGCAGCTATCAACAAGTGCCAACAAGGCTGGAGGTACTAGACCAGAGGCAAAAACTATCCCCTCGATACTATCTACAAGATAATTAAGGCACATTTATTTAACAACTATTTTTAATTTTTTAATGTTTATTTTATTATTTTTGAGCAAGAGAAACAGGGTGTGACCGGGAGAGGGGCAGAGAGAGAGGCACAGAATCCAAAGTAGGCTCCAGGCTCTGAGCTGTCAGCACAGAGCCCGATGCTGGGCTCAAACTCAGAACCGTAAGATCCTGACCTGAGCCGAAGTCAGACACTTAACTGACTGAGCCACCCAGACGCCCCTTTAATTTTTTTAATCTGAGTGAAAATATCTTTATTAAGACAAACAGGAAAACATACATTCTTGCAACTTACATTATCTACTAAACACAACAGTATCAATCAGAAAACTGGCAGTACTTTATATTAACTACTAAAATCATATCTGGGTATAATGGAAAAGCAAGCAGTTAGAAACCATCTTTCCAATTTGTAAATGAAGAAGGAAATTATTTTTTAATATTTATTTATTTTGAGAGAGTGAGCAAGTGGTGTGGTGGGGGAGGCAGACAGGGAGAGAATCCCAAGCAGGCTCCATGCTGCCAGCGCACAGCCCTACGCGGGCGGGGCTCAACCTCAGGAACAGTGAGATCATGACCTGAACTGAAATCAAGAATTGGCTGCTTAACCAAGTGAGCCATCCAGGTGCCCCAAGAAGGAAATTATTAAACTGAGCCTAATAGTTATTAAATTACACCTTAGATTATTTTAAATTTGGTACAGGCAAAAATCATCTAGATCTGCACTGTCCAATATGGTAGCCACTAGCTACACGCAGCTATTTAAATATAATTAAAACAGGGGCACCTGGGTGGCTCAGTCAGTTGAGTGTCCGACTTCGGCTCAGGTCATGATCTCATAGTTCGTGAGTTCAAGCCCCGTGCTGACAGCTCAGAGCCTGGAGCCTGCTTCAGATTCTGTGTCTCCCTCTCTCTCCGCCCCTCCCCGTCTGTGCTTTGTCTCTCTCTCTCTCTCAAAAATAAACATTAAAAATAAATAAATAAAATTAAGTTAAACATTCAGTTCCTCAGGTGCACTAGGCATCATAAAGTGCTCAACAGTTACATGTGGCTAGTGGCTACCTCACTGGACAACAAAGAATACAACACTTCCATCATCACAGAAAGTTCTATTGAACAGTGATCAATTAGAGCTTCAATTTCCCTTCTGACTTTTTTCAGGAGACCCAATAAAAAGAGCAACTCAGAAAACCTGAATTTTCCAAATCAGTCACTAACCAGTTAAGCAACTAAATATACATCATTTAGCAGAGCTTCTAGAAATGAGTGTGCATTTGAATCACCTAAGAGTCCTGTGAAAATGTAGATTCTAATTCAGTAGGTCTTGGGATGGGGTGGAGAACTCTGCACTAACAAATTTCTGGGTGATGTTAATACTGCTGGTTCAGAAATAACACTTTGAGTACTAAGATGTTAGTTCTCTCTGGGCCTCGGGTTCCTCAGCTATCATGTACCTGGGGTAAGATAATGGCCATGACTCCTCTGTAAACGCTAATATTTTATAGTTGATACAGAATTAAATGCAGAGATTTCATTCTCAGCAGAGGAAGTTTCTTCCCTGAAGTATTCTAACAAACAACTTTCGTGCTACCATTTTTTCCCATGAAATGACATACTAACTTTAAATGAAAATCAATGGAAAAATCTGATATGCTATATAAATGTTCAATCTCTGTACACTTTTAAATCCTTAAATAGATTTAAAGGGCTGACATGTATGAAAGACAAACCTTTTAAGAACCATCAGCGGGGCACACTGTATTTTCTAAATACACAGCTTATGGAAGAAAAAACTTGATGCTGGACTCAGCCCATACACTGTTACCTTAAAAGCATCAGCTCCACATGAAAAGCCAACTCCCTGGGAAAAGCCATTAACTACAATAACATTATGTTGTTTTGTTTTTGTAAAGTTTCAGTCAGGTCTCTGAGCAATAATACTGACCAAAATCCCCATACCACTAGCAAGCTACAGAGTAATGTTAACAGCCCACAAAACAGGCTGAAGGAGCTGACACAGGGCAGCCAACAATGCCACAAAGAACTTATTTTGAGACATCTATTTTAACAGGAGTCCTAGAGTAACACATGGTTCAAATGGGCAATGCGCAAGGAACTGGACCGCAGAGGTGTGGCTCACCGTTTCATAAGGATCGCATGGAAAGGAGACAGGCTGAGGTATCCAGTTTGTTCATAAATTCTGAATTATGAATGACAGGTAATTACCTATACTCTTAAAAAGATAATACTGGGGGGCGGGGGGAGCGCAGTCAGTTAAGCATCTTACTCTTGATCTCAGCTCAGGTCATGATCTCATGTGAGTTTGAGCCCCACATCGGGCTCTGTGCTGACAGCACAGAGCCTGCTTAGGATTCGGTCTCTCCTGCTCTCTCTGCCCTGCCCCTGCTTGTGCACCCACTTGTTCTCTCAAAATAAATAAATATACTTAAAAAAAAATTTTTTTTTAAACCTGGAAATACATGTTCAACCTCTAGGTGATAGGATGTTTTGAAAGAAAATATGATACTTTTACATCTGTATTTTTATACTTCCTTTAGTGGGCAATACAAAGTTTAAATTAAACTTCATTAAACTTCTGTATAAATCATGGAAGGATCTTCCAAAATCTTTCCAAAGATTTAATTCACATTAACAATACACCTTACTACCTGCAAAACTCTTCAAATAAATCACTTTGAGAAGAAAACCTAGGGGATGGGGAGTTTTTCTTCTCACTTTTAAAACAAACTGCTATTCTCCTCAATCTTTTTTCCCCCCCTCAGTCTTATTTTAAGCCAACCTGCTAAATGGTGGCTTTAAAAACTCTGTCAAAATATCTCGTTACCAAATTTCAGTTTGAGTCCTAAATTTGGAACCTTACATTCTGCTGGTCTTTAAAAAAAAGACTGATGAGGGGTGCCTGGCTGGCTCAGTCAGTGGAGCATGGGATTCCTGACCTCAGGGTTGTGAATTCGAGCCCCATGTTGGGTGTAGAGACTACTTAAAAATTAAAAATAATTAAAAATAAACTTGGGGGGGGAAAAGCACTGATGAAAAAGTGCCTATAACAACACGTACTTCAAGTTGTCTTTATTAAAACAGAAAATTCATGTAGATCAGGAGAAAGCACTATGTATAATTATATCAGAGTGAAATGCTCATGTTCAGAGCTATATCCGATTAATATTTCTGCACCTTTACATTTATTTAAACTAATTTCTAGATATTAAAGATAACTTTTAAATTACCAATGAGAACATAAGGTTAATTTCTACCCATACCACAAAAGTTCTGTTTTTAAATAATCCTTAACAAATCTCTCAATAAGGGAAGAACTGCTGGTATCAAACGTTTAATCATAGCAACTGACCAGCAATTAATTTTACCTCTCAACAAATGTTACAAAATTCCACCTGTAGGTTATATGACCTTCTTTTAAAATGCAATTTATGAAGCCATTACTCTTAGAGAAACTGTGGCTCCTCTTGAGAGAATTATGATGTGGACAGAAACATTTTAGCCCTATCATTTAAAAAAATACAGTGTATAAAAAAAAAAAGGGCCACGTAGCAGTCCGTGGGCAGTATGAGTCATCATCCAACTCAAAACTTGCCACACTTCTAAGCTTCCTCCTACCAGACCCCATCCCCTTCAGTAATGTACCCTGAGTCAGCAAACCTTACTATTTTGTCAGTTATGAATTCTCACGATGCTTAAATGAACTTATGCAAAACACTGCAACACATTTAGTACTAACACTTGTCATGAGAACATGTGCTGTTTCTATCGCAAAATTAACTCACCTTCAAAATCAATCTTCAGATTCTTTCTTAATCACAAAAAGTAGCCAAACACTACATTTAATCCTCTTTTGCAAGTAAATGAACTCCAAAATATGGTCATATATAAAGGTTTTTATAAACAATTCCCTATTTCCCCGAATTTTTTTTTTTTTTTGCTAAACAGTAACATCTAAATAATAAAACATGTCCTGCTCAAATCTGGCATATTTCCTAGATGACTACAATTACTGAATTTAGAACACCAATAAGCAATTTTACAAGTTTCACCAGGCAATTCTTACTAAGTGATGTAACATATATATGTGAAAGGACTTTACACTCCTTGGCACACTGCAAGCAAGCCCTTCATAAACGTGTTTGAACAACGACTTGTTAGAGAGGTTAGAAATTCTTCCACCCAGTTCAAAATTACTTTTCACACATTAAAACCTGACATTTCCAAGAAGAAACTCTAGAAGCCGTTCCTTTTCAGGGCCAGGCCCTGTTTGGACCCTACATTCTTACTGTCAGATTACTCTTTCCATCTCAGTTTCCCAACGCTTAAGAGAGAATATATCCAATCAGAACTTTAAAACAGAACAAGGCTAGAAGAAACAAGCAATCAGAAAATTACTCTGAAGCTGTCTGAGCTCCATTTTGTCCCCCGTTAATTTTTTTTCCCTTGACAAATCATCTTGCATCGTTAAAAAAGTTAATACTGACTTTTAAGAGCATTTTTAGCACTGAAGAAAACAACATGAATTGCAAACGCAATAAAGCTTCTAATTCCACCACTTCATTGGATCTTTGCCAATGAGCAAGCAAAAGATAAATAAAACAGGAAAGGAATCAAAAAGATCCTGCTTCACAGAGCTCCCACCTAACACCTGAACCAGTTGAGTCTCGCTAAGCCAAGGAACAAAGGAGGCTAGAAGACCTTTACTTTTCAACGCACCTCTCTAAATCAGATAAAAACGCACAGCCAAGTGAAGAGGCCCTTTTTAGTTAACTGACAAAACAAGTTTCCATTTGGGTACTTTCACAGACCAATGCTCCAAGTCCCGAACGCAGCTAAGGAAAGGCTGCAGTGGGGGGGGGAGGAAGAAATTAGGAATTCCGACTCGGACAAGTTTTCTGTACCTCATTTACAGCTACAACTCAAAACTTAGGCAGAAGACTTCGGGGCTCTGAGACCAGCCGGGTGAGTGGTGCGCGCTACGCAATTCGCCGAGTCCACTGGAGACTTTGCCCGGCCGGAGTCAGCTGAGGCCGAGTC